>NW_020174713.1:134765-135115 GCF_003031525.2 Neophocaena asiaeorientalis asiaeorientalis | reverse complement strand
TGGAGTAGCAATTCTCATATAATACAAAATAGACTTTAAAACAAAGACTATTACAAGAGACAGAGAAGGACACTACATAATGATCAAGGGATGAATCCAACAATGGGATATAACAATTGTAAATATTTATGCACCCAACATAGGAGCACCTCAATACATAAGGCAAATACTAACAACCATAAAAGGGGAGATCAACAGTAACACATTCATAGTAGGGGACTTTTAACACCCAACTTTCACCAATGGACAGATCATCCAAAATGAAAATAAATAAGGAAACACAAGCTTTAAATGATACATTAAACAAGATGGACTTAATTGATATTTATAGGACATTCCATCCAAAAACA
>NW_020174713.1:126305-134365 GCF_003031525.2 Neophocaena asiaeorientalis asiaeorientalis | reverse complement strand
TAGAAACAAATGCCAATGAAAACACGATGACCCAAAACCTATGGGATGCAGCAAAAGCAGTTCTCAGAGGGAAGTTTATAGCAATACAAATCCTACCTTAAGAAACAAGAAACATATCAAATAAACAACCTATCCTTACACCTACAGCAATTAGAGAAGGAGAAAAAACCCCAAAGTTAGCAGAAGTAAAGAAATCATAGGGCTTCCCTGGTGGCGCAGTGGTTGAGAGTCCGCCTGCCGATGCAGGGGACACGGGTTCGTGCCCCGTTGCAGCAAAAGCAGTTCTCAGAGGGAAGTTTATAGCAATACAAATCCTACCTTAAGAAACAAGAAACATATCAAATAAACAACCTATCCTTACACCTACAGCAATTAGAGAAGGAGAAAAAACCCCAAAGTTAGCAGAAGTAAAGAAATCATAAAGATCAGATCAGAAATCAATGAAAAAGAAATCAATGAAACGATAGCAAAGATCAATAAAACTAAAAGCTCCTTCTTTGAGAAGATAAACAAAACTGATAAACCATTAGCCAGACTCATCAAAAAAAAAAGGGAGAAGACTCAAATCAATAGAATTAGAAATGATAAAGGAGAAGTAACAACTGACACTGCAGAAATAAAAAAAATCATGAGAGATTACTACAAGCAACTCTATGCCAATAAAATGGACAACCTGGAAGAAATGGACAAATTCCTAGAAATGCACAAACTTCCAAGACTGAACCAGGAAGAAATAGAAAATATGAACAGACCAATCACAAACACTGAAATTGAAACTGTAATTAAAAATTTTCCAACAAACAAAAGCCCAGGACCAGATGGCTTCACAGGCGAATTCTATCAGACATTGAGAGAACAGCTAACACCTATCCTTCTCAAAGTCTTCCGAAATATAGCAGATGGAGGAAGACTCCCAAACTCATTCTATGAGGCCACCATCACTCTGATACCAAAACCAGACAAAGATGTCACAAAGAAAGAAAACTGCAGGCCAATACCACTGATGAATATAGATGCAAAAATCCTCAACAAAATACTAGCAAACAGAATCCAACAGCATATTAAAAGGATCTTACACTATGATCAAGTGGGGTTTATCCCAGGAATGCAAGGATTCTTCAATATACGCAAATCTATCAATGTGATAAACCATATTAACAAATTGAAGGAGAAAAACCATATGATCATCTCGATAGATGCAGAGAAAGCTTTCGACAAAATTCAACACCCACTTATGATAAAAACCCTCCAGAAAGGAGGCATAGAGGGAACTTTGTTCAATATAATAAAGACCATATAAGACAAACCCACAGCCAACATCGTCCTCAATGGTGAAAAACTGAAACCATCCACATAGACCAGGAACAATACAAGGTGGCCCACTCTCACCACTATTACTCAACATAGTGTTGGAAGTTTTAGCCACAGCAATCAGAGAAGAGAAAGAATTAAAAGGAAACCAAATTGGTAAAGAAGAAGTAAAGCTGTCACTGTTTGCAGATGACATGATATTATACATAGAGAATCCTAAAGACGCTACCAGGAAACTACTAGAGATAATCAATAAATGTGGTAAAGTAGCAGGATACAAAAGTAATACACAGAAATCTCTGGCATTCCTATACACTAATGATGAAAAATCCAAAAGTGAAATTAAGAAAACACTACCATTTACCACTGCAACAAAAAGAATAAAATGTCTAGGAATAAACCTACCTAAGGAGACAAAAGACCTGCATGCCGAAAGTTATAAGACACTGATGAAAGATATTAAAGATGACACAAATAGATGGAGAGATATACCATGTTCTTGGATTAAAAGAATCAACATTGTTAAGACAACCCTCCGAATGGGAGAAAATATTTGCAAAGGAAGCAACTGACAAGGATTAAGCTCCAAAATTTACAAGCAGCTCATGCAGCGTAATATTAAAAAACAAACAACCCAATCCAAAAATGGGCAGAAGACCTCAATAGACATTTCTCCAAAGAAGATATACAGATTACCAACAGACACATGAAAGAATGCTCAACATCATTAATCATTAGAGAAATGCAAATCAAAACTACAATGAGGGTTTCCCTGGTGGCGCAGTGGTTGAGAGTCCGCTTGCCGATGCAGGGGACGCAGGTTTGTGCCCCGGTCCGTGCAGATTCCACATTCCGCGGAGCGGCTGGGCCCGTGAGCCATGGCCGCTGAGCCTGCATGTCCAAAGCCTGTGCTCTGCAATGGGAGAGGCCACAACAGTGAGAGGCGCGCGTACCACAAAAAAATAAAAATAAAAAACAAAAACTACAATGAGATATCATCTCACACCGATCCGAATGGCCATCATCAAAAAATGTACAAACAATAAATGCTGGAGACGGTGTGGAGAAAAGGGAACCCTCTTGCATTGTTAGTGGAAATGTAAATTGATACAGGCACTATGGAGAACAGTATGGACATTCCTTACAAAAAGTAAAAACAGAACTACCATACGACCCAGCAATCCCACTACTGGGCATATACCCTGAGAAAACCATTATTCAAAACAAGTCATGCACCAAAATGTTCACTGCAGCTCTATTTACAATAGCCAGGACACGGAAGCAACCGAAGTGTCCATCAAGAGATGAATGGATAAAGAAGATGTGGTACATATATACAATGGAATATTACTCAACCATAAAAAGGAACGAAACTGAGTTATTTGTAGTGAGGTGGATGGACCTAGAGACTGTCATACAGAGTGAAGTAAGTCAGAAAGAGAAAAACAAATACCGTATGTGAACACATATATATGGTATCTGAAGAACAAAAACAAAAGGTCATGAAGAACCTAGGGGCAGGACAGCAATAAAGACGCAGACGTAGAGAATGGCCTTGAGGATACGGGGAGGGGGAAGGGTAAGCTGCGACAAAGTGAGAGAGTGGCATGGACATACACTACCAAACATAAAATAGACAGCTAGTGGGAAGCAGCTGCATAGCACAGAAGATCAACTTGGTGCTTTGTGACCACCTAGAGGGGTGGGATAGGGAGGGTGGGAGGGAGGGAGATGAAAGAGGGAAGAGGTATGGGGACATATGTATATGTATAACTGATTCACCTTGTTATACAGCAGAAAGTAACACACCATTGTAAAGCAATTATACTCCAATAAAGATGTTAAAAAAGAAAAAAAAAAGCTGTAGCAATTTTAAAATCGAGGATAATGATAAACAGATGATTCTTTGCAAGAACAGAAGGCTTCAGCTTCACAATGAATGTGCAGTGGAGATATGCCACCACTGTCTCTAAGAGCCAGGCTGGACAGACAGACAGTGAGTGCTGCAAAAAGACCCCACTAAAGTCTACAAAATTAGCTTGAACTAATGAGTTCACACTGAAATTTGTATTATTAGTTTTTACCACTTCTCCCAGTTACTGTTACATTATCCACTGACCGAAAAGGAAGAGTTTTAATATCTCGTCAAGCAGTCGAGCCATCCCAGTGGGAACAGCTTAAGAGCAGCCCTGGTTGTAACAACTACATTAAATAGCCCCAATTTTTCTCTGAACTGTCACTGCTAGACCACTGATATTTTCCATTCTGAAATAATGCCAACTGGAACAAAGTGATATTCAATTACTTCTTAAAAGTAAAAATACCCAAAAAAGGAGATTTCAATAAAGCACAATCTAAGAAGGGAAAACCATGATGAAGAGTTTTCCACAGTAATGTTGCTAAATTTAAACCACGTTACCAGCAAAATATTTACTTATCAGACAGCATCACCATCCCCACCACAACCATCTACTGTTTACTGATTAAATAAGAGCAAAATCGTTGCCCCACATCATTAAAAAGTAAACGAACAAGCATAAATCGACTTAAATTCTCAGTCATATTCTGCCACTCCCTCTGCTAATCACCCTTCAATGTTGCCCCTTGGAAAAAAATCCAAATTCTCCAAGCAGGACCCCAAGAGCTCTAGACCTCCCTGCTCGCCTGGCTAACTCCTCTTTACCGTTCAGCTCACAGCTCACAGGCCACTTCCTCAGAGATCCTCCCCCTTCCACCCAGACTAAACTCTGTGCCTCCTCTTCTCATAGCACCGTATTCTTTTTCCACACCATGCTTTTCAAAATATTCAGATAAACGTGTATCCACGTGATTACTTATTGTTTGCCTACTCACGAGACGATTAGCTCCACGCGGACATGTTTTGGTCCCTGTAGTACATCCAATACCTAGATGATGGCTGGCCACAGAAAAGGACTAGATAAATATACGTGGATGAATAAATTGCTAAATGCCCTATATCTACGTAATAGACCTGCTAAAAGTAAAACAGGGCTTCAGGTTTTTCTTTTAACACCTTACATAACAGAAGAAATATCTTTGAGTATTACTATTTCAAGAGCAAATAGGTACACAAATGAAGATTACACAAATCTTGATTACACAAATAGCAATTACACAACAGTGGCACATACTTGCCACCCTCATCTGACTTAGCTTGGACACGGGGATGCATGGAAGACTAAGAGGGCCCATTTCCCAGCTGCCACTGCCATCAGCAAAGGGGTCTCCCTGGTCTGCCCCCAGACAGTGGGGCAGAAGGAATGACTGGGGCAGAGGGAAGAAAAAGCATGGTCAGAGGCCAAGCACTCCAATTCTAACAATGGTAATCACCCCACCCTTCCAGAGCTCACTTGCACACCTCCAGTGAAAGATGACCCTTTCATTACCAATACTGCAGAATCACAAATTTCACAGGAAAGCACTGCTGGTTCCAGTCAAACAGCCTCTGCCAAGTACTACCACACACCCTGGCCTTCTGATGGGAAACAGGGTGAGAGAGAAGGAAGATGAGAAAAACAATCCGGCAGGGCCTGGGAAGGGCCCAGAGCCAGGGACGCACAAAGAAGGGTGAGAAAGGGAATCTGGGGTGAAGTTTAACACATAACTGGAAGAGCCAAGTGGGCTAACAACCGTGGCAAATAAGGACAGGCTAAAGGGCTGGAAGCTCTGATGAAATCTGATAAGGAGAGTATATGTGTACACGAGTAGAATGAACTGGAGGTCATGGTAACTTACAAGTGACAATGGGCTATAAGGTCCACTGTATCTGTGGGAAATGTGGAACAGAAGTGACAGTCCTTGAAATTGAAAGAGTTACAGCAGTATGCACCACAGATGCTCATGTTCGGTTGAATACAGCCCGGGGAGTCACAGAGACTAAGGTGGGGACGGAGTCAGCGAAAACATGCAGAAGGGTGATCTATAGGTCAATGAGGGCAGGAGGCAGGGGAAGAGACAGCTTAGATGAGTAAGGTAGGGTTACAAAAGAAGAGACTGAAATGGAAACAAAATGAAATCATTTCTAATGCCATGAACTGGAAAAGATGGAAAAAGAACACATTACTGAAAAACCAGGATTCAGTTAAGGTAAGGTAGTAGAAGGAGCATTTGAAGAAAAGGTTAAATACCTAAGAGACTTTGTCTAGGAGGCCAGCAGAGCAGGTGGCAGCAGGAGCGGCCGGGCAACACGGTCCGGGGATGGGAGCTTGAGGCGGAACAGGAGGAGGGAGGGATTTGTGACTAAGGTGCTAGGTTCAGGTAGGATGACATACTATGCACAAGGCCCCCAACATACAGGTACCAAGATAAATAAGAGAAAGGCGATACGGGGTAGGTGATCAGCTCACAATAAATATGCCTGGTCCATTCATCTCCCTTGGACATGGTTGACTGACCCTGTACAGGCCTATCAGATTCTCTTTCCTGAAAATTAAAAACCTTTCAAAGTGATTGAAGGTAGTTGGAGCCACTTTATAACACCCTGGAAAGAATATCTATGTTAACTCCTGTGGATACTCTGGTTCTCTTCTCTCACAAAACCTGGTTACTCAATTTTCCCCCGATTCTGAGAGCTGTGCCTACCCTAACCTTTAATAATGTCTCCATGTATGCTTTGTTTGTTTTAGCCAGAATCATTTCTGTTGCTTATAACCAAAGTATCTTTCCTGATTTAACATGGCTTCTGCCCATAGCTAACTCATTTTATAAATGAGGAAACGGAGGCCCTGAGAATTTTTTTTT
The DNA here is from genome assembly GCF_003031525.2 of Neophocaena asiaeorientalis asiaeorientalis. Lineage (NCBI taxonomy): Eukaryota > Metazoa > Chordata > Mammalia > Artiodactyla > Phocoenidae > Neophocaena > Neophocaena asiaeorientalis. The sequence goes on along the minus strand of NW_020174713.1, from coordinate 128,293 downwards.
TTTTTTACAGGTTATAAGACCAAAACCTGGGACTTCCCTGGTGGCACAGTGGTTAAGAATCGATGCCTGCCAGTGCAGGGGACATGGGTTCGAGCCCTGGTCCGGGAAGATCCCACATGCCACAGAGCAACTAAGCCCGTGCACTACAGCTACTGAGCCTGTGCTCTAGAGCCCACGAGCCACAACTACTGAAGCCTGCACGCCTAGAGCCCGTGCTCCGCAACAAGAGAAGCCACCACAATGAGAAGCCCGCGCACCACAACGAAGAGCAGCCCCCGCTCGCTACAACTAGAGAAAGCCCGCGCGCAGCAGCAAAGACCCAACACAGCCAAAAATAAACAAATAAATTTATTTTTTAAAAAAAGACCAAAACCCAATTGTCCCTACTATACTACTCTCAGCAATTTTTTAAAAAACAGATTTAGACAGACAGCTTCCAAAAGACTTATAATCCAAACAACGTCAGATAAAATCTAGGTATAAAGGTAAAATAGAAAAAGCCTAAAACTGGAGCAGATGGAGGTGGCTAATGAGTCTGGAAGAGCCACGATCTTCTAATAGTAGCTAGTGGAGGATATAGTTCATATTCTACTGTAACATGAAGCCGGTGTAACGGAAGATTTCTATAAATTTTTTTTAAATATCTAAAGCCCTTGTGTTAATATAAAATTTGGATTAAAAAAAAGTAAATGTAAAAAGGTACAGAGCCAGAGAAAGGAAAGAGAAATATCAACATATAGACAAAATTATAAAGACCGTGTCTATAATAGCAGAATATTTTTGGCATCATCACATGCTTAAAAACATTTGTCTTGGTATCCTTCCCCTCCAAATATTTTGGGACTGTAAAACGTTTCTCATACTTCCTTGACCTTCCAAGATTCTGTGGCCATTTCACTTCCTCCTTTTCTCAGAACCTTCGTAAGGCTGATTTCCTTTGTTTACCCTATCAAGTGTCCTTTCCTCCCTAAAACTTTCACTTTATTTCCCTTTTTCTAGCCTAAAACTTGGCCACTATGTATTATTCTTCCCTGTCTCCCTGGTGCTTGATATTTTCTCATCTAACCACTCCCTCCCTAACCCAAGACAGTCTGGACTGGCACATTCTCACAAACTTTTTCCGAGGCACTGCCTCAGAAAGAACAACAGGAACTTTTTATAAAAACGTTAACAGAGGTGACCTGTTGCTAACACTGAGGATAAATACCACATATGCTTCCATGAAGCTGTTCATTTCTCTCTGAACCATGGGTTTTCAGTAAAAAATGGGAAGCAAGTCTCTCATTTATTCCACATGGTCCAAACCTATTATGATAAACAAACCTGGTGGCACAGTGGTTGAGAGTCTGCCTGCCGATGCAGGGGACACGGGTTCGTGCCCCGCTCCGGGAAGATCCCACGTGCCGCGGAGCGGCTGGGCCCGTGAGCCATGGCCGCTGAGCCTGCGTCCGGAGCCTGTGCTCCGCAACGGGAGAGGCCACGACAGTGAGAGGCCCGCGTACCGCAAAAAAAAAAATTGTTTTAAATAAATAAAAAGGAAACTATATTACACATTAAGTAACGTATTTAATTAAAAGATAATCTAATAGACGATATCAGCCAGAATGGAAATTCAGGGTTCCCCTCCACTTATATATCAAAAAACAAATGAAATAATCATAAAAAAATGAACATTTTATATACTTCAAACTTACAAGAGGAATATGTATCATAGACTTCTTAGAGCACTTAGCTCTGTTTACTTCCAATCTTTCTAATAATTACACAAATTCAATTCCATGTACATGTAGATTATGTGAAAACACCCACTCCTTAAGTAACAGAAGGGAAACAGCAAATCTTAGTGAGCTTTATATCAAAATTTAACATAAAAACTCTCTTCAGGATAAAGAACATCATTTATCTTTCAACCATAACTATTCTAAATTGATAGTATGCTGATTCCACTATATCCTAAGTCAGTCGTTCATTATGGGGTGAGGACTGGG
>NW_020174713.1:73851-126125 GCF_003031525.2 Neophocaena asiaeorientalis asiaeorientalis | reverse complement strand
CCTGGAGCTGCCTTTGGTTGTCTCCATGGTGGTGGCAGTTGGGGGTTGGGGGGCTGAGGTGCTACTGGCATCTAGTGGGCAGAGGCCAGGGATGCTGCGAAACATACAATGCACAGGACAGCCCTTCACAACAAAGATTATCCAGCTCAAATGGTTGAGAAACTGTCCCACAGAGAAATGAGACCCAAAGGGAAGAGCAGCTGATCAGGAATAACCATGAGTCACCGCCGGCCCTCTCGGTTCCAAGGAGCCCCTACCTTGGATGCCTGCGGCGTGGATATCACATGGACCGTGCTGGGTTTGACTCCGTTAGCCTTCGGCCGCTTGTAGAGTGCAAATCTGCTTTTCCTCCGGCCTCTGTCTCCATTAGGTAAAGCACCATTGTACCTATAAACAGAGATGAGAGGGTTCATTTATTTGTAGATTTTAAAGGCATTAGGAATAAAAGTTCGACGGCCTAAGGGAAAAGACAGGAATGCTCACAAAGACTTGCCCACTAACCGTCCCACAAAAGGGACACAGAACAGACGGTTCACAGACGTCAGCTATGATAAAGTTCAAATCACTTCCAGAAACTTAACTGAAGAGTGATGTACAAAGTAATTACAGGTTTCCTATTCTATAAAGTCAGACGCTTCAAATCTTTTCAGAAGAGACCGAGTATAAAATAAGCAAATGAAAATTCTGCAGAGGCCGTATTAGTGCTGGCTCAACTCAGCAAGCGCAGTCCTAATGGGCCCCGGAGAAACACTCAAGAAATATTTTTAAATGAACTAGTTAGAAGCTAGCATTCTAATTAAACCTCATCTCTCACTCGCAAATCATGTTAATGTCTGTAGGATCCTTATTTGTAAGACCCAATTTAGTTACTTGCATTCTTAAAAGTTCGGAATTCTCCACCTTCATTCCCATGGCTATTTGAACCCTATACTGTCAGGTTAGCAAAAACTAGCCTGCAAAATTAAACATAAAGTACGACTCTACAAGAAGGTTGACCATTAAAAAGCCCAAAGGTAGAAAAGATGAGTTTTAGTCCACTAACAGATATCTATAAAAGTCACCTGGAAAACACTACTGTCCTTAAGCAGATTTCCTGAATTAATACCTTAAGCCAGTACCAGTGTTTAAAAGAAATGCAGGATTGCAGGAGGGTTTCCGTTTTCACCTGTATTTTCTAACTCTGGATTAAGGGTCCCTGTACGTTCTGACCGCTTCTCATGCTGCCACACTGCCATGTCTATTCTCCAACTCCCTCTTGGCAGAAATTCTTTTCAAAAAGAGAACCGAAAGAAGGAAGGGAATTGTTTCCAATCTGTGTGGATAAACATAACAGCTCCAAAGCTCCCTCGGAGCACCAAAGTCAGGGGCAGTGCCTGTGGTGTGGCGGCTCCACCCTCTCCTGGAAGTCTTGCCTTTGCCACTTGTCCGTCAATCCCAGAGATCATGGTGGCCATGATCTCTGGGTGGGACACAAGGCCCACTGAGAACAGTGAAAGTCAGAACAAGGGGTTTGTGGTGTTTGTTTTACAATTCGGTAGCTATAGTATGACAATGGATTTAAATTATCACCAGAAATTATTCCTGCTGTGTTTTTAATGTCTCCATTTCCATCACAAAGGAACGTCAGCAAAAAGAAAATGTCTCTAGAATACAAAAATAATTTGTTTCAAGTCTTATTCCTCTCCTTTTTCTGAGGCAAGATCAGAATAATGTGCATTGTTTTCTTAAACATATCTGTGATCACTACTACAAAGAACATATCCATGAGTAAACAACGATTATAAACTCACTTTGTCCTAATATATTTCCGTGTCACTTAAACCAAGATGAGCATCCTGTATTAAGAGAAACGTACTTGAATCAATCAAAGGCAGGGCTGTAAACAATTAAGGGACATTTTCACCACTGTGGCCTAGAGGCAATTGGTACAAGATCTGGCAAGGTTCCCTGTGACCCTCACACTTGCCCAGCTCTCCGCTGCATCTTTCTCTCAACTATATACTGCTGGTCAAGGACAGCGAACCTAGTAAGAGCACGGCAGGTGCTTTTGAAGAGATCTGCTCACCATGACATCCCTTCTCAGGAATCCAGCCCTGAACTCCCTAAGGGGAGCCCCGGCATCATGTCTGAATGAAACGGCCAGGCCAGCATCCTCTCCACCACCCTGGAGCTGAATAGCTGGAGGCAGACATCCGGCCCGAGCTGGCCAATGACATTCTCATCCCGGAAAAACGCAAAGCCGGACGAGAGACAACCGCCAGTCTGCGTGGGTGGCCAGAGCTGCAAACTGGAAGCATGGGAGCTGTGGGGATGTCACAGTCTGTTCCGTGATGAAGCAGCAGAGAAGTGAGGAGTGAAACAGATGAACAGAGACAAGCAACAAAAAGAGATGGAAAGAGGGTCCTTAAGGGCTTCTATTGGCCCAGATGTACTCTGACCCTTGTTGGTGAAATTCTTTTTAGTTTCAGCTAACTCAGGTTGGTTTCTGCTACTTGCAACCCCAAAGCCATATCTAATATAAAGGTGAAAACACAAAAACCAGAAATGTCAACCTTAACATATGCAAAAGCATTTTCATTTCAACTGCCTGAGCAGAGATGCACAGATATTTCAGGTTAAGCAAATATGCCAGTCCACTTAATATGCCTGCTTACTTAATACATCTACATGACACCCAGTGAAAAACCATGCTGGAAATAGTTAAGGCAGTGGAGAAAACAGTGTCACGATGAGAAAAGTTTCGAATCAGGTTAAGCTACATGGTCATTCGTTCAATATTTATAATGCCAAGTACTAGAGCTGCAACGATGAATATCAACCAACCCGTGTTCAGAGCTCTCCACTTAAAAGCAGAGAAAGACATAAAAACAAGCGTGACAAAACACTCGTGCGACAAGATGCACTAGTCATTCAAAGCACGTGGGAAGAGCCACGTCAGAAGCCCTCACAGAGCAGAGAGTGTGAACTTTCTTGGACTCTGAACAAGATGACTAAATGGGGAATGCAGGGCAATCGTATGTACAAGGGCAAGGAGTGGTTCAGTGCTGTGGGAGCGTAGAGTTCAAGAGGACAGACGCAGAGGGCTAGGAGGGTAAAAGGTGGGCAGGGCCCAGATTACAACCCCCTGATACTCCACGACAAGGGGCATGGCCTTTTACCCTAAGAAGAATGGGAGTTGGTAAGATGTAAGCAAAGGACTAACATGATTGCATATGAAGTAATCATGAGGGCAGCAGCATGCAAGACGCACATCTGGATTAGAGTCAGGATGACTGGATGGGAGAGCTACCCTAACCTGAGGAGGAACGTAGCGGGTGGCCCTCAGAAAGACAGGTCCATGTCCCAGAACCTGTGAAGGTGACCTTACCTGGAAAAAGAGTCTCTGCAGACGTAGTTAGGGATCTGGAGATGAGATCATCCTGGATTGCTAGGGGCCCTAAATCCAGTGACAAATGTCTTTAGGAGACACACACAGGGAAAGAGAGGAGACGACCAGGTGAAGATGGAGGCAGAGACTGGAGTTAGACGATCACAGGCCAAGGAACGCCTGGAGCCACCACAAGCGGGAAGAGGCAAAGGAGAACCCTCCCCCAAGGCCTTCAGAGGCAGCACGGCCTTGCGGACACCTTGATTCCAAGATGGGAGGCCTCTGGAACTGTGGGAGAACAAATTCTGCTGAGTTGTTTTCAATGCTAGATGAACATGAGAATTACCAGGGAAACTTCATAAAAATATGCGTGCCTAAGCCTCAAGAGATGCTGATTCAGTAGCTCTGGGACAGAACTTTTAAAAGTTCCGCAGGTGATCCTTACTTGCAGCTACAGCTGAGGACCCTGGTTTTAAAGGCAAAAAATCAATAGTAATTGGTGAGCTATGGTGTGGCCGCACCAAGTGAGGGACAGAGAAAGGGAATATCACGTAGGCTCCCGGCCAAGGCCAAGGCGACGGCACTATTAGAAATAGGAATTACAGGGACATCCGGGGGAAGACATGTATGAGGCAAGAGAAGTTATAAACTTGGGTGCCTGCACCATACAGGTGTGGAAGTTAAAATCATGAGAGCAAATGAGATTACTCAAGAAAATGTACAGAATAAAGTACAGAAGGCAAGGACAGACCCTGGGAAAGATGACCGTTTAAAGAAATAAACCGTAATTCACGGAACTATTCGTCAAAAAAGTGACTTTCAACATATGTAAATTTCAAACAAAATAAATACCTTTTATATCTTCAAAAAAATAAATAAACCCTTCTTAGTCATAGGCAGAAGGACCAGGACCAGTAGAAAGTTGCATTACCAAAGATAGGAGAAGAGAGAATTTTAAGTGTTTAATCCGTTAAGAGGCCAGTCAGAAATGCGCAAGTATGATTTGGAAAAGAACACGTCGTCACTGGTGACATCACCCACCTTCAGAGCAAACCAGCAACGCAAAAACAAGCAAAGCCCTCCAGCGCCGAGCCTCACTGTGAGCCTACCCTCTCCTTCCCAGCTTCTCATGGCCAAGAACCTCAAAAGAGGGCTCCACACCCACCGTCCCAATTCCCTACCTGTCGACTCCTCAGCCCACTATTGCTTGCCTCCAAATCTAAAGGTACATTTGCTCTTAAAGGCAAAAAAGTACTATTCCATGAAAGAGGGTCAGAATGCTGTCTGGCCCGGCAAGCTTTTCAGCCAGCAAGTTTGTAGAAATAAGATTTCCAAGTACTGTGGGCATACCTGTCTCAGCTGCTAAACAAGGGTATTCTGATTCAAACCCACAAGTTGCCTTTCAAGCTTCAAATTAAAAAAAAAATTCTGGAGACTAAAAAAATCCACTTATTTAGTAAATGTGTGATGAAAATGTAGCTCTTCATATACGCAGGGCAAATAGGTGGTAAAGGTATTTGGAAGCTTCAGAGGACAATGAAAAACCCTTGTAAGAAACCTCACAAGGTAAGAAATGGTGATTCTTGGTTTAAAATTCAGAGTTCACACATTAATTCTTTTAAATAGCATTTGCTGTGCATTTACTATGTGCCAAGAAACCTTGTAAGGGAGGCTCCTCGTGGGCAGTAAGAGGCTTGAATGACTGGAACACGCATAAATTGCACAGCTGGGAAGGGGCAGATGGGACTCAAATCTACATCTGGTTTTGTCTGCCTCCATATTTCATACTCTTTCCAGTAGCCAACACTGACAATTTTTAAATTCAAGGCATTTCCTGGCAAACACCACAAAGACACATTCTTGAGAAGACGCCTGCCACCTAAAAAATGCATTTGTCAAAAAGAATTTTCTATAGGAAATAACAGCAAGAGAGGGCGTGCCAGGGGCTCCCAGCCACACTTCGGAGGCATCACATTTGATCTTAACCAGTCTGAACGCACGGAGCAGCACCTGTGTGGGCTACAGAAGTGAAGCGTCATCAGCATCAAACGGCCACATTCCAGAGGCAGCCCAGCTTCCCATTACAGACTGAAGGCTCTGCCCTCCCTCGAAAGCAATATCTCTGTCACCTGCACATATAAATCACAAGCAACTACTGTAGCTAAGACAGACTGTACACTGCAGATGAACAGGCCGGGGACACTAGAGACAAGAGAGGTGAAGGGCACTGGAGTCTGATAAACCCCTGCACCGTGGCCCCCCGGTCTCAAGGAGTGCACGTCAATTCACCACGATAGTGAACGCACTAACGCACTGCTGCAACCGTGCATATGAAGATGTACGTAAACCAGTAAGTGCCTGACACTGGCTTTACATCATTACAGCCCGAACTCCTCATTATTTAAGCTATCAGATGCATCTGGACTTGCACTGCCCGACTGAACTCCATACATAAAGCCCAGGGACACAACAGTATCTATTTTCCTGTGCCTAACAAATGCTGCGTATCGTACGGTTTCATAAAATAAATAGTAGACTTTCACTTCCAGCCAGAGAACTAACTATGGCAGCACCATTACAGTCTACTCCCTCTGGGGATAACCTGCTGCAGCTTTTTAAACATCGATTCATTCAGAAAATCTTCCTGGGCTTGGCCTCCAAATGAAAATTCTCAATGCCCCATTTCTGGTTGGAAATGGTCTCTGCTCCAAGTAGCTACTTCAGAGCTATTGAATATGAAAATATATTTATATATAAAATGTGTAGGTGCATATATTCATTCAAGATAGCATCAAGCGAAGTCCATGGGGTGAGCCAGGCCCACGGCTGTGTGCTGAGGGGCTAAGGATACGAGACACCCTGTCTCTTAACAGACTCAGTCAGGTGGAGAAGACAGATCAGGTGACAGTTATAAAACAATACTGATAAGTGCCAACGAAAGTGAGTTAGAAAACACAATGGAAAAAAAAAATCAGAACAGTAACTCTGGGATTACTTTAGGACACGGTCATAAGTCTTGGCATGCCCTACATGTGTGATCCAAGTCACAGAACCTTACTAATAGTCTTCACCAACCCTGTGTGACACCACCAGTCAATCTCCCATTTATCTCACACCATTTGGACTGGATGCTCTTTGAGGAATTTCCTATTTCTTTGTGTATCCTCCCTTCACCTCTACGTGGTACCTTAAAACCAAGGAGGGGATCGATGAAACAGTCACCACATTAATATGGAAATAATAATAGTGGTTTAAGGGATCAAGAGAGGAATTCTAGCTCCAACTCTTTTCCTAGCTGGTGCTGTGAACTTACCTAAGATGGGACTGTTTCCTCAGCTACAAAGATAGCAACACAAAAGAACAATTTCAATTTTAAAAAGAGATTCCCAAACCTCTTTCAAACGTTTCAATTTGATATGGACAGAGAAGGCATTCCATCCAACTCAAAGACCAGGATCCTGTCTAAGAAGGGTGAAGGTTGTGGCTATTATTTTAGCAACTGGCTTTGATCTGCTGCTACACTTCCAAAGACCCCTCAATTCTTTATGGCAGTTGAGGTGTGGCAGTTACAGCTACAGGTTGAGGTTTTCCTTATCTTGAGGATTTTTAGCTTCCCCAGACCAAAATATTTCCCAAGGCAAAACATTAAAACGTTCTATCAGGAACGCAATACTGCTCCCACACGCAGATTTTCAGCCGTTCTTCCAGGAATTATACACCCACACACTCTCATCCAGCCGCACTACAGCAAAAGGTACAGCATGAAGGCCAGAGGGAGACCCCATCCTGGCTCTGCGTCCCATCCCATATTTGCACAAGTCCCTGAACATCTCAGAACCTCACTTTCCCTCCCCATAAAGTAGGAAGCTGCTGAGTCCATTCTACCACTTGGATTCTGGAGCAGCATGGTGGTGGGAGATGAGGGCAAAGCTATCCGGAAAGGCCCTGACCCCAGCCTCATCAGCACCGCATCTGCAATGACCAGGGCAGGGACTCTGTTCTCTCCTGCATTCATTCAACTCCTATGACTCTGAAGGCCACACTTCCCTATTTGCTTCTTCCTCCAACCAGCCCATACGAAAGAAAAGAGCATGGAAAGCAAATCCAGTCCACCTAAAACACAGAGGAACTGTTTATGAAAAGAAAAATATTTATCTAATACTTAGCCATCTGGTTCTTTGAGGTCATTCTCCTCCCTTTGTCATCTCAAATTGGTACTGTCACTAAAAAACACAAGATAAAGTTTTTTTACTGTATTGAATCTCTGATTTTTGAGCATTGCTGGGAGGCCAACAGTAGAGCGTTTTTACTGAATACTGGAAGGTACGCAAAACGTCAGGAATAGAAAAGGCTATTTATGTTACTCTTAAAACACTGACGACTAACGTCTTTTATTCTGCCGTTGGCGCCAACAGTCCAAAATATCTGATTAAATACATATTAATATAACATTAGTCATTTATGTCAAAGAATCTTTTTTACCCTATGGGTGAAAAATATTTTTCAAGTATTACCCTGCAGTAATTTTTGATTCCTAAAAGAGAAAATATCACACAAAGTGAAAAAGCCAAAGTATAGCAAGAAATGAATTTGCTATAGTACAAGATCTGTACAATTCACGAATCAGGTAAAGACATCATTTTATCCTATTCCTGAATTAGTACCATCTTTTTCTCGGCGGGGGGGGGGGGGGTGGTCTGAGTCATAGCTCTGCCATTAGCAGCTATGTGTTTTACCTGTTTTGTAAATTGAAGTATAGTTACTTTACAATGTTGTGTTAGTTTCAGATGTACAGCAAAGTGATTCAGTTACACACACACATACACACACACACACATGCACACACCTGTTCTTTTTCAGATTCTTTTCCATTACAGGTTACTATAAAATATTCAATATAGTTCCCAGTACGTCCTTGTTGTTTATTTTATATATAGTAGTGTGTATCTGTTAATCCCAAACTCCTAATTTATCTCCCCCCCAATTCCATAACCATAAGTTTGTTTCCTGTATCTGTGAGTCTATTTCTGTTTTGTAAATAAGTTCATTTGTATTTTTTTAGATTCCACATATAAGTAATATCATATGATACTTATCTTTCTGTCTGATTTACTTCACTTAATATGATAATCTCTAGAATTAGTACCACTTTACACTCCAGACTGCTTTACAGAGTTCGCCAATTAATAATTTTGAAAACCAAATTAAATCCCACACATTCCTTTTTTAATCACTCCAACATTTGCTTATTTTAGCCTCTCATCACCTAAATGAAGACAGGTATATAAATTGTATGTGGTTGACTGAAATACTGGTCACAGTTCTTCACTCCTCCCTGAAGATATGCCCTTTGATATGACTTTATACCTCCAGTTAACTTCCTTGCCCTGGACTTTGGGTTGGACCATGTGACTTGCTTTAGCCAATGGGATTTTTTTTAAGTCCTACAGGATAAGTATACCTTTTTAAAATTTTTATTTATTTATTTATTTTTGGCTGTGTTATGTCTTCTTTGCTGCACACGGGCTTTCCCTAGTTGCGGCAAGTGGGGGCTACTCTTCGTTGTGGCACGCGGGCTTCTCATTGTGGTGGCTTCTCTTGTTGCAGAGCACAGGCTCTAGGCACGCAGGCTTCAGAGTTGTAGCTCGCGGGCTCTAGAGCACAGGCTCAGTAGTTGTAGCACGTGGGCTCAGCAGTTGTGGCTCACGGGCTCTAGAGCACAGGCTCAGTAGTTGTGGCGCACGGGCTTAGTTGCTCTGCGACATGTGGGATCTTCCCGGACCAGAGATCGAACCCGTGTCCCCTGCATTGGCAGGCAGATTCTTAACCACAGCGCCACCAGGGGAAAAAAAAAAACAAATGGGACACAAGCAGGGGTGTGCACTGTGGTTGGCGGTTGGGATTATCCTCTGTCATGGCCATAGGAAGAGTATGTCCCAGCCAACCTGCCGAGGAGGACGAGTGACACTGGGAGGAGATCCAAGCCGCATACATGCGATGCAAGCAAAGCCACTCCATCACAGCCTAGTGCAGAGCCACCTCAACAACCCACAGTCATGAGAACAAATGACTGTGGTCTCAAGTCGCTGAGTTTGGGGATGATTGGTCACACAGCATTATACGGCAAAAAGTAAATGAATTTCGAAAGCAAATTAACTTAAGTAGCTTCTTCAGTAGTCAAAAACTTTGGTGGACTAAAATCACAAAAATACAAACTATATACCCATTGAAAGTTTTATATAAAGAATACTCTTTCAATATGAAGGAAAAAGTCTAAAATTAGAGATAATTCCAAATGTGTTGCTTTTTAAATTGGCTATAAAGAATGAGATTTTTAAAAAATGCATACTTCGGGCTTCCCTGGTGGCGCAGTGGTTGAGAGTCCGCCTGCTGATGCAGGGGACACGGGTTTGTGCCCTGGTCTGGGAAGATCCCACATGCCGCGGAGCAGCTGGGCCCGTGAGCCATGGCCGCTGAGCCTGCGCGTCCAGAGCCTGTGCTCCGCAACGGGAGAGGCCACAACAGTGAGAGGCCCACGTACCGCAAAAAAAAGAAAAGTATACTTCTTCAAGAGGGAGACAAAATACCAAATTGGATGTCCTTTTTTTTTTCTTCAGTAAATCATTATGTCAACTAAAATCAGTGGTCCCTCAAATAAGGTACATGATGTGTATGTAAAAAGGACTTCCTCTCTAAAAGTCAAATTTAGACATAAAAGAATTAGGAGAAAACTACTAATTATTTGGCAAAGCACTGATTTTCTTCAAACCGTTTACACACAACTTCTACTATAATAAGAGGCCTCTAAAAAGTGAGCATCTCAAAGGATGCTCGAAAAGGAAGCATCTTAAACTAGCATTGGGCCCATCGTCTAATATGTACTAAACTACAGGCATTTCAAATAAAGAACTTGATGGTACAAAGAAATCTGATTTCTCGCCTTAGTACTTATGTAAGTATTAAAGCTAGAAGTAGAAACTAGCAGAGGAATCTCTTCTTAATTTATAACTTATATACTTATAACTTATTTTAACTATTCCTAACTACTAAAATAATTCCTTCCAATCTCTTTTCCTTTTTTAAATTTCATGGCATGCCTCTCTTACTACTCCTAAAAAGAATCACACTAATGTATGTCTTATTTCTACTAATGTTTATTTACTTTAAACTTTGAGTATGTACAGTGAATTTTTAGAAATTCCTAGAAATACAGACATGCTAGAGCAAGCAAATTCAACTTTTGAACATTACCGGGCAATGCCCTGACAATTCCTTACTAAAGAGATATGTAATTGATATTGTATGCAAATTCAGTTCTCAAGACAATTTGTTATAAAATATATCAGCTTTATTCAATTACCCATGGCAGAATGGGGGGGTGATTTTATATCAAGCATATAAAAACTTTTTAATGAACTACAAAGCATAAAGCCATTTGTGGCTTTACATCATGTACACTGATGCTACATAGATTCACTCCCTTTCATACAACGTTTCTAAAGAAGACTTTTATTTCTAGAACATTTACACATAATAGCTGAAACAAGGTTAGAAAATATTAGAAATAAAAATGTGTACAAAAATCAAGTTTATTTCAAGAAATGGAAGCCTTCTCTAAAACCTCATTTTATAACAGCCCAGTAGTAGATGAATCAGGTCAATTACACAAAAGGGCTTCTGAGCCTCTCTGTAGGAAATGACTTTCGTACAACCAACCCCTCCCTCAGTGCTACAGAAGCTTATTATCTAGAAGTTAATTTTGGTCTGGAGCATTAACCCAACAGCTGCAAAAGAAAAAAAAATTCATATTCATCCTGAAAATATATTAACTTGTCAATTATCACAAATAATACCTGATTTTTAATGGATACCAGCAGGCAGTGAACAGCCATGTGTATCACCTGGATTCAGGGAGTATCTCATCAAGAATTCAAGAACTGGAACACATCAGAGGTTCCCCCAACCCACGCAACTTTCCCAATTTACCAGTTCTTGAATTATGAGAAGATTCTTAGGAAATTTCTAGCCATATTCAGAAAAGCACAGTCTGAGAGTTACAAATGACCTTAGATATATACTGGTGAACTGCATAGATCTGCACGGTCCAACATGGTAACCACTAGCTATATGAGGCTATTCAAATTTTAACTACAATTAAATAAAATTAAAAACTGCTCACACCAGCCACATTACAAGTGTCTGACGGCCACATGTGGCCAGTGGCTACCATACGGAACAGCAGAGCTATAGAACATTTCCATCATCAGAAAGTTCGACTGCACAGTGCTGGCATAGATTTCAAGCAAGTCAAATCAAGAGCATCTTCAAGATACCCAGCCAATACCTAGTTCAATGCTGTCTTCAGGATTTCTAGAATTTGACAGTTTGGGGACACTGTGTTTCTAAGAGTTCCTTGGAATAATGCCAGGGTCTAGAAGGCATTGTCAAACTCCATCTCTCCGCTTGAAGATGTTTGTCTATCAGGTAGTTAAGAAAATGTCCTGGGCTTCCCTGGTGGCACAGTGGTTGAGAGTCCGCCTGCCGATGCAGGGGACACGGGTTCGTGCCCCGGTCCGGAAGGACCCCCCACGACGCTGAGCGGCTGGGCCCGTGAGCCATGGCCGCTGAGCCTGTGCGTCCGGAGCCTGTGCTCCGCAACGGGAGAGGCCACAACAGTGAAGGGCCCGCGTACCACAAAAAAAAAAACCCCAAAAACAAAGAAAATGCCCTACTGCCTTTTGAGGGGGAAAAACAAAAAATTCTGGTATCAAAAAATGTATTTTGCTTGAAGCTGAAACATTTTCTCTAGGGACACATTTTGCAATGTGCAACGTAAGTTCTGGCAAAGCGTGATTCACGTATAAAAATTCACTTTATAAACAACTTCTAAATTCAGGCATTTGATAGAAGTCTCCATCCATTTCAGATTAATGTTTCTAAGAGTTGAAAATAAAAGAATATTTCCTTCCCATAATTATTTAAAGGCAAAAGAGTAAAATAAAAGCATTTATATTAAAAATAAGGCACAAAACAAGATGCTTACTATTACCATTTTTATTAAACACTCTTCTAAAAAAATCCTAGTCTAACTAAAAACACTGAATTAGAAATAAGGGGTATTAACTGTAGGAAAAGAAGATATTAAGGTAGTATTATTGCTGTAATAATTAAAACAATGTATTACTTGAGAACAAAAACCACAAACCAATGGAGAAGAAATGTCCCAGAAATAGACCCTTGACTACGTAAGAAAGTAATATAAGATGAAGAAAGGGCCACCAGTCAATGGGAAAGAAATTGGATTATTCGGTTCTGTACAGAAACCAGCTATCTACTTTGAAAGAAAAAAATTGCTTAGATCTGCATGTTACATTCTACCACAAAACGAATTCTAAAATACTAAAAAGATAAATATGAAAAATAGTCATGAAAACAAAGTTGATTATTTATCATATCCTTGAGTCAGTAATAATGTTCTCAACTCAGTTAAAAAAAAAAAGAAACTGCAAAGAAAAAGATTGGTACACTTAAATATGTAAAAATCTGAAACTTCTGCATGTCAAGAATTGTAAAATTACATGTCCAACAAAACTAGAAAAAACATTGGCAATAATATGACAAAAGCTTAATATTGTTAACAGGTCAATGTTTTTACAAGTAAAAGATAAAACAGACATCCCCAAAGATATGCAACAGAAAAATAAGCAAAGAACATGAATAGAAAATTCACAGAGAAAAAACAATGGCTAATGAACATATTTTTTTTTAATGTTCAATCTCATCAGTAATCAAAAAATACAAATTAAAGCAAGATTTCATTATTTGCCAATAAAATTACAAAACTGTTGAAATGACGCAGTTACTCTAAAATACCACTGGTGAGAATGTGAATTGGTACAATCTCTCTGTAAAATAATTTACCAATATGTATCAACACCCTTAGTAAAAGTACTCATGTTCTTTGACCTAGTAATTCTAATTTGAGGGAATCTATCCCCACGACATAATTTTGAAACACAGTATACAGCTGTATGCACAAAGATGGTAACTATGTCATTATTTATAATGGCAAAAGACTGGGAATAACCTAACTGTTCAGTAATAATGGATTAAGTAGATAATGTAATTCTAGATGAGGAAATTACATTTACTACAAATTCTTAATAGCAATGAAAAAGGATTTTGAAAACCAGAGAATACAAAATGTGCCAATGGTATCACGTCTAATATGTTCAAAATATGTAATATTCATAGGGAAACTGAAATAAAAAACCAAAATATTAATAGTGATTATTGTTAGAAAGTATCATTATGTGATTTAATTCTTATTTCTATTTCTCGATATCTTCTAAACATCTATATTGAGTATTTTTTTAAATCAGAATTAAACATTTTAAAAAGCATATATTTCATTAAATAAAGGTGGACTCATTGTTTTAATTTCTAATACAGTATTAATCAATTTAGATCTGAAACAAGACCCAGAAATAAAATCAACCCTGAGGATGGGAAGAGGATTAAATTTATATTCAAAAGAAGGCCACAATGTGTCTAAATTGTTAAATGGCCACATTGAAAACACCATTCATGCACAGATATCTCTGGCACACAAGTAGAACTTGGTTTTTCACAGCTGGGGAAGCTGTTACTTTACAAAAAACTCTTCGCACCTATCATTCTTGAACTTTTAAAAATTCCCAAGTTTTCTACTTCTACTAGAGATATTCATGACATATGTATACTTATTTATTTTATGTATAATCTTAGTCAAACTTCTAACTCATGTAATTTATCATTAGATTATGAAAATAGTGTCTAGGGCTTAAAGACAGAAACTTTTGAAAAATTTAAATCTGAAACTTCTGTTACCAGATTAATTCCTAAAAGAATTCTCAGCACCACTCATCAGGCAATGTCAAACTTTCATGTCTTTCTGATGGTTTCTCTCCAGATGAATAGGGTATTAGGCCTTATATTCACACCTTGACCCTGATGCAATTAAGAGCAGGAATTGCAGGCAACTCATACAATTAGCAGCATGATCTGCATTAAACTTTGAGGCAGATCAGGATCTTTCATACTGCCAAAACTAGTACATATAGAGCTCCATTTTCCAGAAATAGTTATAGCATCACTAGTCAAATCAATAAATCCAAAAAATTCATTTTCAAGTCAGTCTGTCAAGTGAATTAAAGAAAATGAAGCAGGTTTTTCTACTCACACCCATCACAGCTTTTAATACGCTAACGTGCCCTATGAATCGCCAAGCAGAAGACAGGGCAGGCAGTATTTCCCACTGACTTGGTCTAACATCCCACGCTCACGGCACATGCAGAGCCAACCGTTTCCAGGAATAGTGCTCTAAGCGGTCAAGTTTGGGAACTGCCAAGGTAGCTGTGCACATACACCATGCGGCCCACTGTTACTACAAACACATGGGATAATGTATTGGAGAAAAAGCAGGAGTTAGAAACAACTGGATTGCATATTGCCTTTGCCATTTATAAACATTTTCTAATTAACATCAACTGCAAATGGACTTCACTTTACAGTCATCTTTTTAGTACTACAACTACTATAAGGAAGAAAGAATGTTATAAATATAGTTATAAATAGAATGTTTAATTTACTTCCTTGGTATATTAATGACAAGCCACAGTGAAGGAAGAGCTAGAAATGAGAAATTGAGAGGTCAAAGCCATAAACACAGCTCATAAACCTTTCTCATACTGACCCAAGGGAGGCCTAAACAAGACCTGTGCAAGGCAGGAGCCTAAAAGTTCCTGGGACCCACAGTGATTTACAGTAAAGCTGTGGCTACCCAGAAACCTCGGCTAATGAGGCAGGCTGGGAGCCCCAGCCTCTGGTTTTCCTTCCATGCAAGAGACTGCTCACTGACCCCCAATACTCATACTCCCTTCTACCTTTTAGAAAAATAATCACAATCGCTGACATGTATATAATGCTTCCTTTGTGCCAGGCACCGCCCTGAATGCTTTCCACATATTAACTTAATGGAATGAATCCTCACCGTATCTCTATGAGGCAGGTGTTTCTACTACCCCCACTTCAAAGACAAGAAAACAGGCACAGAGAGGTGAAGCAACTTCCCCAAAGTCTCACAGCCATTCAGTGGCAGAGCTGGGACTCTAACCAGTCCATCCCAAGTTTCCCTTGCAGCTAGGTGTGATCATGTGACTGAGACAATGCGGCGGGGCCATAAATGATGTATACAACTTCTGATTCCTCTCCTTAAGGTTGAAACCACTTTCTCTAACTGAGGCTGGAGCGCAAATGGGAGACAGGACCGCTTGTACTCTGAGAGACCAGCTTCCCAAGAGTAACATGAATGCATCTGGGATTCTGAATGACCCTGTGGACTACAGCAACCATGGACTGCTCCATGTTGGGCTTTTTCATGAGAGAGGAAACATCTATTACATTTCAGCTATATTATTTAGGTGTATTTTGTATTTAGGTGTATTTTGTACACCTATATTATTTAGAGATAATCTCTTTATTAAGAGATACTTAACCTCATTTTGTTTTAGCTCAAAACATACTTTGTTTTCTTACATAAACTCTATGAATAATTTGTTTCTTAATAACTTGGTTCTCAGCTTTGGTCCAGATAATAACTATAACTTATTAAATGCTTACTTGACACTGTTCTAAGCACACATATTAACTCCTCTAATCTTCTTAACAAATCTATATTGGGGGGGCAGGGACTGTTAATATCCTCACCCAGCAGATGAGAAACTGAGGCCCTGGTAAGCAACCTGTCTACCGTCACAGAGCTGGGGTGAAAACCCAAATACTCTGAATAAGTCCTAGCAGAACAGGTATGTTCCAGTGGTTGAGATATTGTCAAGTTCATGGTTAGCAAGTTCAGTCCCCTGAGGAACATACATCACTTACAATACAGTGTTGCTCTAAAATGGGTCTGGGCAAAGTGCAAAGGGAGCACCAAGGATGGAGCACCTGTGCCAGTCAAGTATGGGCTAGAGAGACACAGGGGTCGAGAGAGGTCACAGCAGAGAAAGCTGTAGAGCAGTGCACTGGATGGGAAGTAAAAATTCACCAGGTGGATGGGGGCAGGGGGCAGGAAAAAGCAGAAGGGACTCTATATGCAGAAGCATTAAACCCCTAAAATTGCTCCCAGAGCTACCAAGAAGCTTCAAAGAGGCGACACGGTACCGTGGGTGGGTGTGGGCAGACGTCACTGCCAGAAACTGGTCAGCACCCAATTTACCCTCAATCTCATTTTCATCTCTTCTTCCTAAGCTCCAGCTATAAACATGACAAAGGTCCTTGAAGTTCTCGTTTCCTTAAGTTTTTAACATCCAAAAGGTAAAATCATTTAATCTCCTAAGACTTCAGTCTTCTTATATATAAAGTTCTACCAGATTTCTCAGGATCTAGGGTTGAAGGAACCTTGGGCATCACCTGGTCCAGCCTTCCCACTGCCACCAGCAGCCCGTTCTGCTGTGCCTGAGACAGAAAACCACCCAGTCGTCCACTACTGGGACACGGCCACAAGGGAGGCCAGTCTGTGGTGGAGCCCATAAAAGTCTTCCCTACGTTACATTAAATTTGGCCCCTTTATCGAGTTTTCCATATCTCATAGTCTCTTCAAGCAACACAACTGAGTCTGCCCCCTTTTCTACCAGCTAGCCTTTCAAATATTTAGAACCGTAGAAACAAAAGGTTGTAAGGTATTTTCCAAGGTATCATAAACACTTCAAAAAATATGTAAACAAATATTTAAACATTCTTATTTATGTAAAGTATCCACTCCCAAAATTCATTAATAAATATTCTACCACTTAGTATTGCGTCAGATCTACAGACTAAGCTGAAAAAACTACTTTGTGA
This sequence comes from Neophocaena asiaeorientalis asiaeorientalis, assembly GCF_003031525.2. NCBI lineage: Eukaryota > Metazoa > Chordata > Mammalia > Artiodactyla > Phocoenidae > Neophocaena > Neophocaena asiaeorientalis. The sequence goes on along the minus strand of NW_020174713.1, from coordinate 108,880 downwards.
CTACTCAATGTATTTACTCAAAATAATAGTAAAAGAAAAAAAAAACAACATAAAATAGTAAAAGAAAAAAAAAGAACTAAACATAAAATAGTAAAAGAAAAAAAAAGAACTAAACATAAAATAGTAAAAGAAAAAAAAAGAACTAAACATAAAATAGTAAAAGAAAAAAAAAGAACTAAACATAAGCAACAGATAATAGAATCAACTGTAAGATTATACTGGATCTATCAACAGGCATGGCATTTATTAAAATACATCTTCATTCTTAAACACTGTTTAAATGAATTTCTTTACTTTAGCTACACGTGCGGAAATGGTTTCCTTCAAGTTGGCATTTTGGCAGTTAACACTGGATCTTAATGTTAACCACCAAACACACTTGACAGTTACACGGTGCTTTTTGCCAGGGACATAATCCCCATAATAATTCCTCCTCAAACTGTTTTGCTTTTGAGGGGATCAAAGCAAAATACCTTATTTATTCTTACACCTGCCTTGAGAAGGAAGGTAACAAGCATAATTTTAGAAGGTCTAAGTTATTCAAGTTTCTTCTTAACAATATTGGTTATGTCTAATGCCATGGATTTCTAGAAAAGCCATCAATCATGTCCATAATGTAGCTGGGGCCAGCACAGAAAGTTATAGGGAAGCAGGAGCTGTTAATTCTCCCCCCATCACCAAAAAAGTAAGAAGGCAGGAAAAATGTATGTTCTGTACATGAAAGACATTAAATTTCACTTAAAAATAATAAAAGTAAAACACAAAATATTTGCATTATCCCCTGAAAGATACTTAAGCTCTTAAACCAAGAGCAAAAATATAAAGCATATGCTATATTAAATAGACATCTGCACACCTCACTCAGATGCTGCAAAGGTATGAGAAGTGTTATAACCTGGAAATGAAGTGAGGCAATACAACTCCTGAAGGTCAGGTAAAAACTTATTTAGTAGAATGACAAAAAGATTCTTCATAACTGTGATATAGCTTAAAACGACAAAAGAGTAAAAAGTGGGCTCCAATCTCCAAGGAAACTGTAACTACTGAAACCAAATGGAGAAATATTTGGTGAGGAGATAGATTCTCCTTCCATTTCCTCCCTCATAGCATTGTCCTTGCAGATTCCCATGCTCCTACAGGCAGGCGCTGTTTTATAAAACATAACTCCACGTGTGATTACACTGGGCACGTTGTAGAAATAAAAAAGGAAAAAGAATGAACTGCTGCATCCAGAATACCTAACCAGAATAAAGCAGAACTGTGCGTAAAGAGAAAGTTAACGGGAAAAAGCACATTGTATGCAAAACCCTCGCTCTTCAATACTTACGGATATACATGGTTTAAAGCCTACCTAATAAGCTCACACATTTTGGCATCTAACTTCACAACTCTCGTTTCAATTTTATGAATTATTACAACACTGGTTTAAATGTTTTGTTTACTTTCACAGAGGGATCCATATAAATTAAGTCCCCTACACACGAACCTTCAAGTTACGAACTTTCAAAGATGCGAACGTGCATTCCATCAACATCAGGCGTGAGTGAAATTGCAGCTTGCCCTCCGATTGTGTTAGTTGCGTATCTAGGCTGACTTTGCTGGACTTCCGAACAAACTGGACTTAACGAATGCACTCTCAGAACAGAATTTGTTCGTATGTAGGGGACGTACTGTATACTAAGGCTGAAAATAAAGGCTTAAGCCCTAGTATAAACGATTTGGGTAAAATATGTCTCCATTTTCTGAGAATGAGGGATTTGATTACTGAAACAATATAAGGAGGGGGCACCTCTCATGAAGCTCTTTCAGCCAGTGGGTGGGTCTGGGTCTAAAGCTGCAAGAAGATGCAGTGACCCGGCAAGCCCTCTCCCACGCTCATGACAGCCTCTCACTTCCCACAAGTAGCTGCCGCTCCCCTCAGCTTTAGCCCAGGCTCCTCGGCTCTGGCATCTGCGGAGCCTTACTGAGTGCACACCTGGTGTCACGCGCTGCACTAGATGCCGAGGTCATAAACGTATAATAAAAGCCCTGCTACCAAGGGGTACACGGCCCAGCGGGCGACAGAGCAGCCCAAGGTGACAGTACTCTGAAACAAAGTCAAATACACAGCGAGGTCTGTGAAAGCGCTGTGAGGCAAGAGGACGAGAGGGCAGGGGCGGGAACGCGTCTGGGAAGGTTTCGGGCAGCCTGGGTGCCAAAGCCAAGTCTGGGAAGATTGAACTTCTGTGTTTAGAACGGACATGGGCGGGGAAGGACGGCCTCGCAGACACCAGAGCAGGACCTGCACTGGCTGGAAGCCCCAGACAGGCAGGGACACCCGAGCAGCCAGCAGCAGGTCCACAAGGCTGCAGGCTGTGCACGGGGACCAGAGGCAGCCAGTGCAGGCAAAGCATGCACAGGTTACACTTTATCCTATAGTCAACCACACACGCACACACTGTTACATAAATCCTAACAGGGTCACATAAATTGCTTTCCATTGCTAACAGACCTCTCCAGTAGATCGGTGAAGGATAAACTGGAATGGGGAGAAGATGAAAAGCAATTAGGAGGCAACAGACACTGTGGGGATGGGAAAGAGGAAGCAGGTTGGATATAAGGAAGAAAATTTTTTAAAACTTAGTGACTCATACAATGTGGGAGGTGAGGCAAGGAGCTAGGCTAACTTCCAGGTTCTGGCTTGTATAGCTTATGGTGCCAATGACACAGGGAATCCAGGGGAAGGAGGCAGATTTAAGGGGGAAGAGAGACAGTGATCTGAGTGCTGAACTTCGTATTGTGACCAAAAGGTAAGAAGTAATCTGTACTTCCCATCTAATGCTCGTAAAACTTTAAACATCAACCTGTCTGTCCCTGGACTATTGACAAACAGAATATTCAGTCTCCTACCAAATCTGATTCAGAGACAACTTGCCATACTAATGATGCCGTGGTCAACATACAGCACGGGTAATGACGTAAGGATACTCTAGCTTTCCTTCTCAACACACACCCAAACCACACACTTAAAAATATCCACTCACACTCCTACACGTCTCTGGCTTTTTCCTAACTTCCTAGAAGCTGGGCCAGAGTGGTCTATCGAAAGACAGACAGTTATGAGGGTGCTGTTTTATTTAACCCAGTTGGAGATTACTATTGGGGTATTTTTCCAGATTCCAGTGTCTGACAAATAGTTCACAAAAAAACAGAGCTCGTAAAGGGAAAAAAATAATTAAGGTCAAACAGAAAGAAAGCAGTATCCTCAGAATGCCATCCTGCACAATTTGGTGCTGGTATAGGAATTCGGGACATCAAGTGGGAGACAAAGCAACCCAGCCCACCGCAGTGACTTTCACATCCTCTCCTTCCCTCTGCCCCCAATACATAATGACGTGTTGCCAGTAAGACTGTACAGTCAGTAAGATGGTGTAGCATCTTCGGAAAACAATTTGGCAGTTTCTTAAAAAGTTAAACATACACTTATCACGAGACCCAGTCATTCCACACCTAGGTATCTACCAAAGAAAAACTAAAACATATGTCCACACAAGGAGTTGTCAGCAAATGTCTACAACAGCATTATCCAGAAATTGGAAACAGTCCAAGTGTCTGTCCATCATCTGGACAAACGAGATGCGGTACATCCTTATAACGGAATAGCATTTGGTCATAAAAAGGAATGATGTACCGATACATGCTACAACATGGATGAAGCTCAAAAACATTATGCTGAATGAAATAAGCCAGACACACAAAAGACTACATACGGTATGATCCAAGGAAATTTCTAGAAAACGGCAAAATTACAGTGGTTCCTTAGAGCTAGGGATGGGAGGAGGAATTCACTAAAAACTGGCATGAGGGAACACTGTGGGGTGATGAAGGTTTTCTAAAACTAGATTGCGGTGATGAATTTATAAATGAATATATAAATCTACTGAACCACTGAACTGCACTCTGAAATAGGTAAATGGAATGGTATATAAATTATACCTCAATAAAGCTGTAAAAAAAGGAAAAGAGACTACTCATCAACAGAAAAAACTGAAGACTGAGTGTTACAACACAAGCAGAATTTATGTCGGCATGTAAGCACCAGAATTCCACTGTGTTACAATGCTACCATCAACTTCAAAAGTTCTCCCTTGTAGTATGTATACTCCAACAGTACTGAACTACCCATGCTACCAGGCCCCATGACCTTCTACATGCTGTCAGTTCTCTAACTCCTTCTCATCCTTCAAGTTTTCCCCTGAATCACTAACATCTTTACCTACCATCCCAGTGCACCTTACACATGACTCCAGTACAGCACTGTGTTCATATGGGAACTATATTTGTACATCTGTCTCTTTATAGAACCAGTGTTTTCCCAGTGGGGATTCATGGACATATCCTTGAGGGGTCCATAATATATCAAGGAGCATATCTTCTATCTTCTTTTGCCGTGTCCCAGTTTGTTCTGCATTTAGAATCAAGCTGGTGCAAACGATTCCCATTTTCATGGTTTAGCTCTAAAAAGAAACCAACGGAGGCAGACCTACTATGCAGGTGATGGTGCATCTGGGTCAAGCAGAGGCCCAACGAAATCACACTGCCCTGAACAAGAACAAAGGCATCAGTAGTTCCGAAAGGAAACTGCTGGTGGGAAGCAGAAGCACACAGAGCTCCAAAACCTTGGCCCTTATGAGTCAATGCAATATTTTGTATCAGAAATGGTGCTTTTTGTTTTAGCAAAGCAGCACCATCTGTCACATTAATTTAATACAGTTAATTTGGATTTAAGTGACCTTGTAGTTTTATATTTCACTGCAGATTGGCTTTGGTTTCTAGTGGTAAAAGAGATATAAGCATAATGTGTTTGTTCCTAGTTACATGGTTATATGTACCTAAGTAACATCATTACAAAAGTAATGTAACTCAACACTGGGGATGCCAAATAATTTTTTTCCCTTTGAAATAGAACTATATATTACCAAAGTTAGAAAAACAGTGCAGGGACTTCCCTGGCAGTCCAGTGGTTAAGACTCCGCACTCCCAATGCAGGGGACAAGAGTTCGATCCCTGGTCGGGGAACTAAGATCCCGCATGCCACACGGTACAGCCAAAACACGAAAAAGAAAAACAATGCACTAGAACATATACACATTAATAGCAAAGTCCGTATCTTTTCCTCTCTGTAGCCCAAATGCACAGCATAGGATAAACACTCATAAAATATGGTTGAATAAATGACAGTCTGCAGGCTTCCCTGGTGGCGCAGTGGTTGAGAGTCTGCCTGCCGATGCAGGGGACACGGGTTCGTGCCCTGGTCCGGGAAGATCCCACATGCCGCGGAGCGGCTGGGCCCCTGAGCCATGGCTGTTGAGCCTGCGCGTCCGGAGCCTGTGCTCCGCAACAGGAGAGGCCACAGCAGTGAGAGGCCCGCGTACCGCAAAAAAAAAAATATTAGGATGGATGGTCTCACCCATTTTTTTCATTCACACCCAGCCACTGTACCAGGCACCATACCCAGTCTTGGGGATATGGGGCAAAAATGAATAGGGGTCCAGTGAGGAAGACAAACAATAAACAATATTATAAATAACAGGGATAACTGGAGATCATGACAAATGCTATTCTATATTCACCATCGTGTCTATAAATTTTACACAGAAAACAGAGTGCTTAAAAACCAAGCGATGCCGTACCCGTTTCTCATAGAGGTATGGGTTAGCGATTCTGTCACTACTTCATTCACATATAAGGTGTAATGGTCAGTTTTATAAGTCAATTTGGCTAGACTACAGTTCCCACCTACTCAATCGAACACTACTCTAGGAGTTGCTGTGAAGGTATCCAGTAGATGTGATTAAAGTCCATAATCAGGTGATTTTAAAAAGGAAGGTTATCCCAGATAATCTGCATGGGACTGATTCAATTAGTTGAAAGGCCTTAAGAGCAAAGCTAAGGCTTCCCTACAGAAGAAATTCTGCCTGTGGATAGCAGTTTCAGCTCACACCCAAGAGTGCCAGCCTGCCCTTCCTGATGGACTGCTCTATGGATTTAGGACTCACCTAGCCAGGCTCCACAATCACATAAGACAATTCCTTGCAATAAAACTTTTACCAGATCTTCTACTAGTTCGGATTCTCTAGCTTGAAACCTCAATGACACAACAGGACTGAACAAGCTAAATATACTGTAGACCATGAGAACCAGGCTTCTTGTTGCCTAAGAAAAAAGTTAGAAATAAGGAGGATTAGAATGATCACGTGGTGCTGGACTGGAATCAGAGGGATCAAAATAGACTAATGGCTCTTAATATACACATTTATACAGACAGATAAAGAAATAAATATAGATCTCCATGCAAAATTGATGCTGAAGGCTCAGCTTCTCCGTACACTGGTGCTGAATCGAAATCTCGGAGATAGAATTTTGGGTGAAGTAGAAAAGGATAGCTTTATTACTTTGCCAGGCAAAGGGGGACAGTGCAGGCTCCTGCCTCGAAAAACTGTGTCTCCCAACTTGGAGAGAATAGTGAGAAGTTTTATAGTAATGGTTCAAAGAGGGTGTGATCAGCTCGTGGACATTGTTCTGATGGGTTGATGGTGAGGTAAGTAGGAGTCAGCATCATCAACCTTCAGGTTCCAACTGGTCTGGGGTCTACAGGCTTGCAGGCAGCATACCACCGTTAATCGTTAACTTCTGCCACCTGGAGGGGGCTTCAGTATCTGCAGAACAGCTCAAAGATATTGTTGTGTATATCCGTGGATGGGGAACCAGGACCTTGCCCCAAGGTCACACTACTGTTTCTCTTGACTGCTTGTTTCTCCCTGGTCTCCCATCCCCTCCCTCCCCTAATTAACAACTGCTTGAATATGCCCACTGGAACTCAGGGAAGGTCATGGAGACTGAATGAAGGCTATTTCCTATAATCAAAGAATTGGGGGACACAGAAAAGCTTTGTGCCCAGGAGCCCCACAGGGCCCTGCTTAGTATCAAGCATAGGTTAGTAATACAGATGTGTTTTCTCCTAGTTCTGTCCACTGAGAGGGTACAGAAGCAATGACACCCCAGTAGCAATGAGCTCACTGAACACTAAAACCAACACTAAACTTGGTTTCTAAGTATCATTCTCCCATAAAAGGAACCAAGGCTCTTTGGAAAAGTGGTTGATTCCAGGGCTGTGGCAGGAAAAAACACAAGATAAACCTGAAACATCTTGTGGTGCCAGAAAACAAGGACGTGCTCGACCAAGGTTAAGGTATGACAAAAGGACACAGGAGCCACCCTGACGGAGCTCCCAGTGGCCAAAACTGGAACAACAGGAGCAGTAAAATAAACAGTAACACTTTTGGATTATAACCCATAAAATACAATAAATATCCATAATTTCATTTTGATATGAATAATACATAAATGGAGAAGAGACAACTCTTCTTTACAGAAAAATTCCGATTAATAAACGTAAACAGAATGACGAGAACACAAAATCACCATCAGGCAGATGTCACAGTACCAACTGCTGCAGGCAAAATGGATGTTAATGGAAAACATGAAAATGAGTCTCAGTGTCTCCCCCGAGAAACTGATCAATTACAAAGGAAAAATAATAACCATGCAGAGGATAAATTATGCAGCTATCACCTTAGCCAAGCGGTAAAGGTAAGACATTTCATCTTCTCATACTCCTGACAGGCAACACTGAGTAGAGCACAGTACTTCTGATGAAACTGCATAGCCTCAATCCACACATGAGAACACATCAGACCAACCCAAACTGGGAGACAGTCTGCAAAACAACTGACCGGTACTCATCAAAAGAGTCATGGTCGTGAAACATCGAGGAACCGTCAACAGATTGGAGGGGACTAAGGAGATATGACAGCTAATGCAATGTGACCCTGGACTGGTTCCCACAACGGAAAACAGACATTAGGGGGTAATCGAGTGAAATGCATAATATATAAGGTTTGTAGTTTAGCTTCTAGAATTGTACCAGTGTTAATTTCCTGGTTTCGATAATTGTTCTATGGTTATAAAAGTTGACAGTATTAGAGGAAGCAGGGTGAAGGGTGTTCACGAACTCTCCGTATTACTTTTACGATTTTTATGTAAAATTAAAATTATTCAAAAGAAAAAGAAGAAAAAGAGCTATAGGTCAAAAAAAGAGATCTAAGTCTAGCCTAAATTTTTCTTTCTTGGACTTTCATTTTTTTTATTTTTTAACATCTTTTTTGGAGTATAATTGCTTTACAATGGTGTGTTAGTTTCTGCTTTATAACAAAGTGAATCAGCTATACATATACATATATCCCCATGTCCCCTCCCTCTTGCGTCTCCCTCGCACCCTCCCTATCCCACCCTTCTAGGTGGTCACAAAGCACGGAGCTGATCTCCCTGTGCTATGCAGCTGCTTCCCACTAGCTATCTATTTTACATTTGGTAGTGTATATATAAGTCCATGCCACTCTCTCACTTCGTCCCAGCTTACTCTTCCCCCTCCCCGTGTCCTCAAGTCCATTCTCTATGTCTGCGTCTTTATTCCTCTTTTTAATTTAAAATAGAAAGACAGTATGCTCCTATTTTGACTAAAAACATCATATCAATCTTTAGTGCCTTTTTTTTTTTTTTCTTTTTCTTTTTGCGGTATGCGGGCCTCTCACTGTTGTGGCCTCTCCCGTCGCAGAGCACAGGCTCCGGACGCGCAGGCTCAGCGGCCATGGCTCACGGGCCCAGTCGCTCCGCGGCATGTGGGATCTTCCCGGACTGGGGCACGAACCCGCGTGCCCTGCATCGGCAGGCGGACTCTCAACCACTGCGCCACCAGGGAAGCCCAAGTGCCTTTTTTTTTTAAAAGAAGTATGCCATTGTAATCCTATCCTCTTCACTTAGAAGGAAAAGAAATTGTACTAATCTGGAAAGAAAACCAAACAGAATTTTGTAATGGACAAATGTATATGTAATTATGTATACATGAGTGTGCGAAGAACAGGACCTGAAACATTCACTCATTGCAAAAAATACATCTCTAAGCCCCCACAATATTCCAGGCCCTTGCCAGCCCTAGGGATACTATGGGACTCGGCCCTCATGCTTTGCAGAGCTCACATTCCACTGTTAGAGACAGGCAAAACCCAAGTAAACAAACAAAAAATACAAACAAACTAGGATATGGCCCATAAATATGGTCTATAAAGGGCATCAGATGCTGTGACAGAAACTGAGGGGGAAGGAGAGGAGAACACATAAGCATATGCTGGATCATCAGAGCCTTGGGAGTCACTGAACAGTAAGCAGACACATGACATGATCCGATTCACACTGGTTCTCCACCTGCAGAGTGTGCCCGGCAGAGGAACAGAAAGGGACCCGGGGACGGTCAGGGGAACACTGTCTCCTTCACGTGGTGGGACCTATGAGTACTTTATTTCCCCCTTCATACATTTCTGTATTTTCCACATCTTCAACAATGAACACGTTACAGCTTCGTTAAGAAAAGGCAATTATTTGTAAAAAGAGATGAGGAGGTACCTCAGTTTGCCACTGCTGTGACTGCAGGTTTCTAGTAACCTTGAGATTTCCCACTGCAACCCCTTCTTCTAGGAATGGCGTTCGGGGAAATGACAGGACAGAAAATGATTTCATTTTCATTTTTGGGAAGAAATGGCTCTAAATGAAACATACTCCAAAAGTTTCTAAAGTCTAATATCTCTTGGCTAAGAAACCCAGAGTTAGTGGAAAAGCTATCACATCTAACTAAGCATTACGTTCCTAACTCTCTGAAACTCTGGCTGTGAGACACTGGAGGACAGTCACTGGTAAATGGGAGCAACCTCCTGGCCAAAGCGCCACATGGTCTCAGCTCAGTGGAGGGAACAAAGCCACCGTTAGAGGGTTATCGCATTCAAGATGCAGCCTGTCCCAATCCTGCACCACAGGTTTATAAGTCGATAATATATTTATTGCTTCTTTACTTCAAGAAAACTTGCGTTTAAAGGGTGAGCAGAAATGTAAAAGGCAGAACAGAGACCACTGCCGATATGTGAAGTTCTGCTCTTGAGCACACAGCTACCTTTTACTTCAAAGGCCACTAAAGAGGGGTGGGCGATTTCGAGTCACAGTAAATTAGAGATCCGTGCTGAAGAAAGAACTCTCTAGAACTGGAAGAGATCAGAACAGGCTGATGCTGCATCAAATGGCTGCATACAATACTCCTCACGTTTGCTTAAGCCAAAGCCTTTGTACAGTGCTACGAGGCACCTTCCTCTTAATAAAATACCTCAAATTCATGAATAGGGCCCATGAAACAAATTACCTCCTAAGAACCGTGAGGCGAATTCCACCTCAGAAAAATCTTAGCAGACAAAAGAAGAACAGGTGTTTATTTGCCAGCTGGTCCTACGCATACACTCCTGAAGCAAGAGCACTGAAAGCTCGTGCAAGGTTCTGGTCAAACAACACCTGTGTACATTTAGATCCTATGCTACACACAGGAGACCTAATAATACCTGAAAAGTGTTAAACATTTTAGTTTTTGAATCATATTACCACTTTGTCTTAAACTGATTAAAAACAAGTTACACTTTTCTATACATGATGGGTGGTCACTAAACCCACTGTGGTCATCATTTTGCAAGGTATGTAAGTCAAGTGACTATGCTGTACCCCTTGAACATACACAGTGCTGTACGCCATCTCAATAAAACCGAAAGAAAATAAACAACAACAAAAAACAAATTATACTTTTATCTCATCCATGGGAACCCCAGATTACAAGGAAACAGTTCAGGACTATGCACTGGCCATCTCAGCCTGATGGTCCAAGCTCTGCCACCAACGCTTGCATTCCAACCAAACCAGACAAGACTACTGTTCTTTTATTACTGAACACTCTCTTCGGCTGATGAAACAACTAGACAAAGTACAAGGGGAATGAGGATAGAAATAAACACTCGGCCGCTGTGTCAACTTCCACACGCTCTGGCCAGCAACCTTCCAAGCTCCATGCATCCGCCCATTCTCTTGGCCTTCCCTCCCTCGCCTACGGAACTGGCATCTCCAGATAACAAGTCAACCCCCGACCTGTCCACAGACCCCATCGGCTCTAGCACTTGCATCACCAGTTTTTCCATCTTGTGGTTGAACCAAAATTTCAAACTGAAAACGCTACTGAGTCCTTGGCATCAAGTTCAAAACTAAAAATAATTTTAAGCCTTGAACATTCTCTTTTCCTGCTGTCATTCCATGAGGAGGGCTTGACAAAGACCCTCCTAAAGAGGGCTGGGATCTTGCTGAGGGCTGGGATCTGCCTCAGCACATAACCCTTTAAGTAACAGTCTTCACCTAGAAACTTTCAAAAGCAACTTCTTTCCAAAGCAGTCATTTTAAAACATTTGTTTAAAGTTAATGTCTTTTTCTTTGTAGCCCTCACTGTAAAGGTAAAATACAAATTAAGGATCCATTACTGTTGTATGTACTCTTGCTTTTGCTGCTTTCAATAAGTTAGATTAATTTGTACCTAACAAGAAGTATTCAAATCATTCACTTAAAGCAACCACTAGTAGTACCTTTTTAAAATCATTTAAAATAGATACCCGGGATTGGAAGGAGTTTGTTTGTACTTGGAGGAAAAAGGGTTGTTATTAACTATTCTTTACAAGTCCTAAAGACATTAATGGGAAAGATGCATCAGTTCTGTAAAATTACAAACTTTTCAGATATACATATACTCATATCTGAGACTCCCTGCTCTGAATTACACACTTGAGGCATGATGCATGATTTAGCCATAACCAACAGGGCTGCATCTTCGTTTCACTCAGATGTGCACGAAGATGTCAACAAGGGAGGAGCGAGAGAAGGCGGAAGGAGGAAAGGCCCTTTTTCAGACAAGTACTCATTTCTGATGAAAGCCAATTTAAGCAGCAGCGACATGCTTGACCAATAACAAACCTCAAATCCTAAGATCCCACCTCCCCTTTTCAATAAGGAAGCTGGTTGGTACCACCCTTTCTGAAAAAAAAAAAAAAAAAAAAAGCCTGATCTTACCAACTGGAAAGCTTGCTAACTAAATGGGAAGAGCGTGTGATGTGATTATTGTCAGGACTGCTGGCCTGAGCTTTTCTGTTTTCCATCTGTGCTAGGGGAGTCTTCCTGGTTACCAGAATTACATTTTTAGAAACTTAACTTTATTTTTATTTATTTATCTTTGGCTGTGCTGGGTCTTTGTTGCTGTGCGTGGGCTTTCTCTAGTCGTGGATAGCGGGTTCGTTGCGGTGCGTGGGCCTCTCATTGTGGTGGCCTCTCTTGTTGCGGAGCACGGGCTCTAGGAGCAGGGGCTTCAGCAGTTGTGGCTCGTGGGCTCTAGGCGCACAGGCTTCAGTAGTTGTGGCGTGCGGGCCTAGCTGCTCTGCGGCATGTAGGATCCTCCTGGACCAGGGATCGAACCCATGCTCCTTGCATTGGCAGGCGGAATTCCCAACCACTGCGCGCCACCGGGGAAGTCCCAGAAACTTTACTTTAAAAAACAAATTTGCAACATGGAAGAACAACAACAACTAAAGGGCAAGCAGCAACACAAAAGCAAAAGCATAAAAAAAAAGGCCCTCAGGCACTTGACTCAAAAGTAAATCTAAGATTTACAAAAATAAACCAAAATACAAAGGTACCCAAAGAATAGGAAAGAAGGAAAGGTAAACAATGGGAAGAGGAGGAACAGAGAGGGGAAAAAGGAGTTGGTTCAAGAAGAAACTAACTTTAATGCAGCGATAACCAAAAAACTACAGGGTACTTTGCTTAACTCTGCTTAGTAAATAAGCAATTGCACACAAAATACAGATATACTAATTTTCATTATAGTTTCATAAATCAGCATAAGACAAATAAATCTTCAAACTACCAAATACAAAGAAAACTCAATATTTTTCAATCCCACTCTGCTCAGCAGCCCCACAAGCCTCTCTCCTCTCGCCTCTCTGCTACCGGTCCACCTGCCCTGCCCGTCTGTCTCCCTTTCCTCCCTCCCTCCGTCGCTCCCCCTGCCAGCACCACACCAAGGCAAATTTGGGTATGTAATGCCCTATCATGCAGGGCATCCGAGAAGCCAGGCCTGCGGTTAGACAATTAAGGATTCTGTGGCTTATCCAATGAGTCCATCTCTACCCAGCTGTCCCCGCAACTCTGTCGTCTACATCCTGAAGATCCCTCCAGCACCCTGTCAGCCGGACCATCTTGAATCACTTGTAACCCCCCATTTCTTTCCCACAGCCTCCCCACAGGTTCATCAATTTTGTCAGCAGGAAAGAAGTGAAAGCCAGGCTGGGAAAAGGCACCTGAGAAAACAAACACAACCGACAGCACAGGAGAAATAACTGTTTCAACGTGAACTAAGTATTCCATAATCACGCTATTGAGACTTCAAACAAGTTGGATGGATGAACAATAGACATTACGAGACTGACAAGATATTGAAAACAATTTGCTCAGCGTAGCTTTCAGTTATGCCACAAATCAAGCACAGCTGGAAATAAAATAAATGCTATTTTAACCTGGTGGATCAAACCTTTACAGTTTTAATAGTCCATCCTTGGGCACGCATCTCTAACAATAAGACCCCACTTTTTCTTAAATGTGCCGAATTACTTTACGAAGTTTCCAAGGTCAGGGCTTTACAAATTCAAATTTGTAAATACCCTATTATACAATATTCCTGTTAAGCAGTTGCCATTTCAGTCTTTTTCTGTAGAGAGATAATAATTCATGAATATTTTTCAGTTACTGAAAGACAAAAAAAAAAAAACCCTCAGAATCACCTGTACTTTGATTTGATTTAAAAGTTAGAGGGGATTCCAAAGAGAGGAAATGCTCAAATCCTGAAAAACGCTTTGCTAATTCCACGGTAGGACTAAAACTCTAAACCTAAGGTGCTTTGTGTCAAAACCTACGTAAAAATACACGATCTGTTTGGGGATTCAGCACTTTCTGCTAACTACATGTACAGTTTTCAAAGAACGCTCCTGAACTGCCTTTTACCTCCTCATGAAAAATGACTACTCTGAACAAAAACAGCCAGTTCGTGGTGAAAGCAATTTTCTGAGCATTGCGATGCTCTGGTGAGCACAGAACAGACACAGGATGCTGGGCGAGAGGGGCGGGCCGGGGCACATCCGAACCCTTGAGAGCAGGGTACACAGAGCAGCCTCCCCCAGCGGATGCGGGAAGCACGCATTCTAGGGCCTCCCAGAAACCACAGAGGAGCAACTGCATCCCAGAACAGATCAGCTGGTTCGCACTTCAAACTGAAATGTCTGCAGTCGTGTAACATTCCGTGAGAATGATCGAAGCGTCCCTCTTACAGGTTTCTGAACTTTTCTGCAAAAATGAACCCGTGTTTTCTTCCCTAAATAAAACACACTGGCAGCTTAAATGAACTCAGAACGGTTTAAGATCTTAAATTCAAACCACCAGCCTCGAATGTGATCACACAGACAATCCTGACTTTTAAACAGCTGATGATAAAGTTAGAGATCACACGCGGACGTGAGTAGTCGTTTTTCTTACCCTAACTATCCTGCTAAATACCCTAGGAAGGGGAGCGAGCACAAAACCACCTTTTCTACACGTGTACTTCATCTTCAGCAGAAGAATCAACCCTAACACATTCAGAGCACAGTGGTCTGGAGGTGACAAGGAGCCAGGGTACCTGAGAGGGGACCTGGGAAATAGTTTGCTGTCTTGGCCACAGAACAGGATCCAATGGCTCCCTACAGCTTAGGTTTATCGTGCTTTTCCTCCACCTTAATCCAGATACAAAGCAATTACTTGTTACATGGCTCAAACAGCTCTTTTTTTTCCTCTTCTTACCCAGTCCAATGACTGAAATTTCTCAAATTTCACCTGAGCAAACCATCTTTCTACGCACAGTCAACAGCCTCTCCCAAGGAAAGAAAAGTTACTGCGGGATTCTTAGGCTAACGAAAGCCACAAACCACTTTCTGGAAGACGTTATAGACCCCATCTCAGGCTCCTGGCTGTAAACTCGATGCCCTCACCAATACTGCAGTAAGCAGCAGGTGAAGACTAGTTTCCACTGGGTGGGGGAAATTCACTTCGTTATGCTGCTACCCAACCAAACCTTCCCAGCTGACGTAGGAGCAGCCCCACACAACCATCACCTCCATCCGGAGGGCAGGGAAGAGCGACGGGGCTTTATCAAGGGGGAGATGGAACACAGACTAACTACACTGGCTGGCTCTCCACAGGAGATTCCTAGAGGAAGCTGCCAAAGGCAAACTGCCAAGGTCTCCCTGGAAAGGAATGATCTCAGAGCGCACACCTACGAAAAGAAGGAGGGGAAGAGGGAGGGGGAAGAAGGAGGGGACGAAAAGAAAGAGGAGTAGAAGAAAGACACGCATTCAACTTCTGAGTGAGACCATTGGCAGGTGTCCCATATAAATCCCATGCTTTATCCATCAATTAAAAACACTTGGCACTCAATAAGTTACATCAGAGGATGTCACAATTACCAAGGTCAGTGAGCTGGAGTACTCGATTATTATTTTTATTCTTGTTCAAACAAAGGCATCCCTCTAACTGAAGGGCCCTGGAGAATGGTATATCACGTATGACGCCTCTAGCTTTCCTTTCTGGTCCCAGTTCTCCTCAGCTGAAACCCTGATTTAATCTTGTTTTCAACAGCCCAATGCATTAAGCAAAACCACCAGTTTAAAAGGTTAAAAATATAATCTGGCAGCTAGCAGTGATGCTTCTAAGTTATACGCTCCACGGAAGCAAATATTTTGTTGCCCCACTATCTAAATCCAGAGCCTCGGGGCGTGATCCAAGAAGCTGTGGACCTCAACACTCCACCCCACCCTCTGGGAGATACTGGAAAACCCAAATATGCTGAACGTAAGGGCACCAATGGAGCCCTCCGCCAACAGAAATGCCTCCCCTACAGTCGGCTCTTCTAGAGAGCTCAGTCACCTACCTCTAAGGTGATTTTTATTTTAAAAATCTTACTTATGGGAATAAAATGTTTGAGAAGGGTTGACAGAGGGTTCCCTTGAGTCCCAGTTTTCTGCCTTTTAAATTTACAGTGTTATTCAATGATAACCGTAGTGTGAAAGCTGAGGTTATTAACTACGTAGCTAAGTTTTCTCGATAAGCAGAAAATGCAACACAACACATTGTTAGTCTTCTTTTACCCAGTTACTTCTGGTACAGAAGTGACAAGAGTTCTAGCTTTCGAAATGTATCCTACGAGAAAAATAAAGGCTGTTTTCAATTTAGTAACAGTCACCATGTATAGCTAATACGTTGGTAACAGAAAGCCAAAAATGTCAGCTCTCGGAGAAACCTCACTTTAGACCGATCTTCAGTAATACACTGACTCATCAACCACCAACATTCCACCAAAATCACTGAGCTACCATCCCTAAACATCATTTCCCATTTTGAGAAAATATCTGCCACTTCTAGAGCCTACTTTTATTGAGAGCAGGTGCCCAACAGTACACCAGAAAGAAAACCTACAAGGCAAAAACGACCAGCCAAATACCATAAAACATTCTCTTCTTACAACCCAATCAAATGAACAAATTCATTAAGCCATTTTATAAAACCACAATCCACAAATCATATGGACTGCAGCTTACTCCCAAAGACCGTGCACACACTGAGAAGCAGACCATTTCCTTTCTCCTTGTTGGAGAACCAGGTTTGTGTATGTTTGATACTTAGAATACAGCTTTGGAGTTGCAGAGACACCATGAAGAAGGACCTTCATTCAAAATAATGCATAACCGCCACGCTGCTCTCCAATGTGTAGGTGATTTTTTAAAACTATCACCGCATTTGCCTTTTTATTTGTTATAAATCCCATGAATAATCTGAATTTTAGACATTTCGTTATCTGTTATGGTCCCTCTAAGAACTGGAGTTGGAATGGAGAAAGGAGACAAATATTCATTGGAGAATTCTAACTTCTAAACTGAAGGCAGGGTGGGGAATTGGATTGGGAGGGGGAGGGAGGCAGAAAAAAGGAAAACCAGGGAAGAAAGATGGCTTATATTCCCCTGCTATACACAACTCTCTCCGGCAAAAGAAATAAGAGTTTAATGACAAGGTTTCTGGTTCCTCGTGATAACGACTTTTTAAAAAATAAACAAAGAAAAGGAACGAAAAAATAAACTCAAGTTGGCTTCCAGAGCACCCCAGCTGTCTTGCTTCAAATATATAACGAGTTGTACTCAACATGGTAGAATGGAGGAAAAGTCAACAAACAGCAAGGATGTTTGCAGGGACATGAAAAAAGAACACATCACAAAACTGGCTGAACAGCAAACATCATATATACATTATAAGCAGAAGGCTCTCTAAAAATCAAAGGAAAGGAGTTGGAAAGTAGAAGATGCAGAGTGAGAAAGTACACAAACCCCGCCAGCATGCAAACACAAAAGCCAGCTGTGATAAATATCAGGAAAAAATAATGGAAAGAATATTTATCTGTGACTTCAGAGTGGAAAGATAAGAAACCAGAGCAACTAATTTTGAGTAAAAATAAAGATTTATCACTGTCAAAGTGTGTTTGGATTTGTTGACTTTTCTAGGGAGATTTTTAATACTACATTTAAAGCTGAAAGCTGAAATTCCTGTCAGCTTCAGAACACATCCCTGTACTCAGCCACTTTAACCCCTTCTCTTTAAGTTTAAAAGGAAAATTTTAAATTCACCACCATCGCATTTCAGGGCCAAAGAGTCAACTGTCACCAAGTGCTCATCGCGTTCACGTACCCAAGAGCTCTGCAATTTACCTTGGAAGATGCGAACAGGATAATACTTTTAGGAAGCTCATTAAAGAAACATAAATACACAAAATACTTACTGAAAAGTAAATAGTCCTTTCTTAAAAGTCAGAGCAGGGAGCAAAGAAAAGGGGGAACAGGCTGTCCACGTTAGAATGCTCATATTTCCAGGGCGGCATTTCCTCATCCACATCCTTGACCTGCCACCAAGTGTCAGGTTCCAGCGAGGCGCTGGGACAGAGTGCAGGTGAGGGAGCCCCAGGCCCTGCCCTGCCCGGGATCCTAAAGGAATAAACATTTACAAGGCACAGAGAGCTCACTAGAACTAACTGCTTCTGGCTGGAGGGAAAGGGAGGGGGAGTCAGGAAGGGCACCTTGCTGGAGATGACACCTGAGCTCACCTTTAGCAGGTGAGCGGGATGCAGCAAGCAGAGAGAACCACGTGCATGAAAGCAATTGAGAAAAGAGGAGACAGAAAGTTCTACGAACTCATAACGGGGGGGGGGCATAATGGAGGGGGCCAGAAAGTAGGCCCCAAGGGCAAGGAAGTAAGTTATCCTGGGCCTGACTGTGCATTTCACATGCAGAATTTGGAATCCTTCAAAGCGTCCTTTTCTCTAAGTACCTAAGAAACTTGTTTTCAGAAGTCACGCCCTTAGCATACATAACTAGCCTTTTAGAGATCTTTTGAAGTCCTCAAACAATGGCTAGAATAACCCTGTATTTCTCCTCGTCGGATGTATCCTGTTGGAACAGAGACCTTAGAAATCACATGGCAATTCTAATACTGCAAACCCACCTCAAAAGAAAAAAAAAGCAGAATTTGTGTTAGATTATCTATTCACACATATCTACTCTGATAAAAAAATATGTATGGCTTACTTTAAATGTTTTTCTAATGTTAATTAAATTCTCTTAAAATGAAGGTCAGTTAGTTAATACTTTAAAAAGCAGCACATACACTACATATAAATGAAGTATATAAAATATTTTTCAGCAGAGACGATATTAGAAGTGAATGTTCAAAAAATGAAAATAACAGCATGATTAGCATTTTTCTTCCTTTTTCCAAAATTTTCATTAATATTCTCTATATATCATTTTCTCAGCATACAGCTTTTTAAATTAATTCCATATTACCTGAATATAAATGGTCTGCCTTTAAAAAATTCCATTTACAAATTTATCAGTGGAGGAAAGCTAAATGATTAGTGTCAATGATTAGTGCTAACCTCTAAAAGTTACAAGAATCTGACACACAACTTAAAACTGGTTTAGGACTTGAGGACACAGGGAGGGGGAAGGGTAAGCTGCAATGAAGTAAGAGAGTGGCATGGACTTATATACACTACCAAACGTGAAATAGATAGCTAGGGGGAAGCAGCCACATAGCACAGTGAGATCAGCTCGGCGCCTTGTGACCACCTAGAGGGGTGGGATAGGGAGGGTGCGAGGTAGACGCAAGAGGGAGGAGATATGGAGATGTATGTATATGTATAGCTGATTCACTTTGTTGTACAGCAGAAACTAACACAACATTGTAAAGCAATTATACTCCAATAAAGATGTTAAAACAATAAAACTGGTTTAAATCTAAAAGAAATTGGGGTGAAATAATTACACAAGGAAAATGGAAGAGTACGTGATTTATGGTAACTAACATGGGTGAGGATTCAGGTATATTAAAAAAAAACCCAATTAGATCAGAGAAAGATTCATTTCAACTGAGAGTTAAGGGCTATGGAGAGCCCTTCTCCTGAGGGAGTGCAGCTCTATTGTCTGAATCTAATCTGAATGAAGGCAACAGGAAAAACAGGGGCAGGCATCCTCTGACCCTTCCCGTGGCCCTGAAGGAGAGGAACATAAAGGGAAGTGTAAGAGGACAAGCCATCAAGCGGCGAGAAAGGGTCAGATCCCCGCGGGGCTGTCGCCTATACCATTGTGTACCCCAGCCTGGCTGGTCCAGAGGGGAATCGCCAGCCTTTCTATTGTTATAATCCCAACTTCAGAATCTAATGCCAAACATTAAGCGTTCTACCCTTCAGAACGCTATCAAAAGGCATTACTGATAACGACATAAGATGCATAGGCTCTGAGAAGTCCAATATGCATAAGCTTTAGAATCTGAGAGACCTGGATTCAAATTTCCTGAGCTTGCAAATCCTTTACTAACTGTGCAGGCTCCTAGGCGAAGCTCAATCTCCAGGCATCTCCGCTTCCCCATTTCTCCAAGGACGGTGACATCACCTCCTCTGAGGCCTGAGGAAATTGAACACCTGGCAGGGGCGGGGCGCCCTGGCAGGCCTCCCACACCCTGCAAGGGACCCGGAGCTCTTACTGCCTCCTGCAGTCAGTAGATGGTACAGCAGCCGGGAGAAGGCACGAAGGGGAAAGCCCTGCTGGGACCTCCACACTACCAACAGAAGAAGCCGCCCCTGAAGAATGGGTGAAAGGGAGAACGTCTTCTCTTCCAGGGGGTCCCCTGGGAGCTAAGGAAGCCTGCAGGCTCACCACCCCGGCTAACCTGTACTCCTCGGCACACGCGAGGAGCGGTGGTATTTCTTATCCAACACGGAGTCTGTATGCTTAAATATCAGGGACAGGATTTCCAACTAATAAACCCAAAACATGAGCTCTGACAGTCAAGCGAAGTGCGGCTGCAGGGTGGGAGGAGGGCACACAAATTATTCAGGTGATGAAGATTTGTGTCTCTTCTCTCCCATCTGGGGAAAAGATGAGTTGTGCTATTTTTTAATGTTTGTAACAGTAGCACATGGGCAGACAACTGTTATAAGACAATAATTCAATTGAAGGGCATTCTAGTGTGTAAACCACTCAAGTTTCACCCTTGTGTAGTTTATTACATTATCAGAACCTCCTGATTGAATTACTTCCCTGCAGAGCTTCCAAGGCTCTGCTTTTCCCCCCATATAACATCTAATATTGCTTATCAAGAGGCTATATTTGTCCTTTGCTATTTTACCATCTGATATCTAAGGACACCTCTTTGTTAAGGACCTTTTTTTAGAAACCCTGGGTCGTGTGCATCTCACCACATCTGTAACCGAAAAGGCTTAACTGCCCTCCCAGGAAGGTCGAAACTGTACAACATAAAGCTACACCAGCTTCCAGAAGGGTCTAAGTCAACAGTTTCATCAAAGCCTTAATTGGCATCTGGTCTAAGTTAACACTCAGAATAAGCAAATAAAAGGCACTTTTCCTGGCCTGCTGTTGGCCTCTGGTTTTCGGATTAAGTAAACCAGTGCCACTGCTGCGACAGGTTGTACTAAGGACTGTCAAGGAGGAGATGGAGGGAGTGGGGAAGGTCATTCCCCTTATTCGACACTAACAGCAAGATCAAGAGACAAGAAAGGAAAAAATCAACACACAGGGACGTGAGAACCCAGGCAAAGGCAGACCTTCACTCGAGAAGAGAAGGGCTTGCAGCTCCTTTTCCAATCTGTAAACAAAATACAAAGTCGAGCCTAAGTCATCACAGACAATGGCAAAAGAAAAAAGATTTCAGGGGTGCATGCCACAACTAACGAGATTAAAGATTAGAAAAATAGCTCACTGAATTGGCTTTGAAACTAGAGAAAATGAACTTTGAATTATTTTGGATTTACAAAAGCAGCTCTTCCTTGCAGCATTAATTTAACTGTAATATATTCAGGTACAAGAAGGCAGATATGAGGAGGATTCGTGTTTTTATTCTCTGGAGATCATATATTTGATTTTTTTGAAAACATGTAAGTAGGCGCAATGCCTAAGTGGGCAAAGCACATATGTAGGCAATTTCCACCCCGCCTCAAAAGTTCATGTAAGTTGGAAACATTTAAAACAAAATTCAACCTCACTGGTAACTACATAAACGAGTCAAGTTTTGTGTCACTGTGTGTAAAGAGAATACCCAGTATGGAAAGCGTTTGGCTAAAAAATAAACGTAAAGGTACAAAACTGCTCAGACATACAGTAGAGGCAGGACCTAAGGACAAGGGTGCGGGGAGTCAGAAAGGCATGGGTCCGAATCAGAGCTCTGCCACATAATATAGTCCAGCGACCCTGCGCGAGCTTCTCAACCCCATGCGTGGCTCAAGTTCCTCATCTATAACACGGTGAGGGATGGTACCCACCTCCCCCGGTCAGAGCGGCTCTGCACAGGACCTGGCTAAGAGCAAGACACCATCACCGCCACCCATGCGCCAGCCCTGGGTGCGCCTCCCCCAAAGAGAGAAAGAACCCAGCTGCTAAGCGGCAGCAGCCTAGCTGGAATTTCCTCATCCTTGCAGAAAAAAAAGACAAAAAGCTCAGATCCCGATGCTCCCTCTTTAAGGATGATTTTAAACTGCAGGCGTCTGACCAGGGACCTCCACTTCAATTCAAAAGGAGGGAAGGCACTGAGGACAAGGTAAAAGTTGAGATGGGAGCCAGGAGCGAGCAGGGCAGTGATCTGAGACCCCGAAGAAACTGCCAGGCTCGCAAGAATACAAGTCTACTCTGCTCTGCTCTCCGAGCAACCAGAGACACTGGTCTGTGGGCAATGTGGTCCCGTGCCCACACTTCTGCTGCTGGTCCAGCTCAGCCAGAGACAGTCAAGACCCTGGGCTTCACTAACAGCCAGGAGGAGCACCTGGTATTCCTCCCTAAGGGCGAGTCACTGGATGGTTTGCACACTCAGCTTCCTCGGAGCAGGGGAAGGAGGGCTGTGGGGCTGTGGGGCTGCAGGTCCTCTCTGCCCAGGGGACAATGCATGTGGGATGCCATCTATTGGGCATCTGGGGAAAGCGAGGCTCTAGAGGATAGCTGGCTGAGTGTGTAAAGGTTCTTTTGATCCCTGACTGCCCTCCTGGGTGGGGTCTGACCCCAAAATACCCATCGGTTCCAGCACAAGTTTCCAAAATATGCTACTGAGTGAACGAGTGATGGCTTTATCCCACCACGGCCATCTCTCAGGAGAGGGCTCCTCCCAGCACAAGCCACTGTCCCTTGGTGGGGAAGGGAGACAAAGGTAGGGGGAAATAAACTACGAAAGAGGAAACGCAGACCCATTTGGAGATTTCAAAGAAGATCCAACCTGTGGATCAGAAAGCTGAAATGTGCCTGCTATCTCCATATGGAATAACTCCTCGAAATGCTGTCAAGGCTTCCCGATCCTGGCGGCCTATATCATTACAGGGCCCATGCTGCCTTCCCTTCCAGGTCTCTCTCATTACACTGGCCCTCCAATCCCGTAATTTCCAAACTCACTGATGTCTCTCAGCACCTCAGCCTCTACGCACACTGCTCTTTCCCTCGTGACCCTCAGCTAATTCCTACTCAGCCTTTCCATCTCAGCTTAAGTGGGATCCTTCCCTCAGCACAAAAACAAGTTCCGACCCCTACAGTGTACCCTCATAAAGCCCTGTACCTCATGGCAGCACCTGGCCAGCTTAATCTGCTTAAAGTCCCTCTTTCCTGATGGACGATAAGCTCCAGGAAGGCAGGGACCACTGTGTCATTACCCTCTGTATCCCCGGTGCAAGTAGATGCCAACCAGATGATGGTACTCCAACTTCATCTCCTTCCCCAAGCACTTCAGCCTCCTGCCAAATCCTTCAAAGTTCCTAAACCCCACACCTTTCCTACCACTGCTCTATAAAAATTCAGGCCACCTTTTAAAACTCTGCTCAAGGGCTGCCTTCTCCAGGATATGTTCCCAATCTCCTAGCAATACACATGCCTTTGACCTTCACCCTGGTGGAAAGACTCAGGCTTCACAGCAATACAAACCTACCTTCCAATCAGGCCCTGCCACTGACAAGATGAGTTACCTGAACTGAAGCCTCATGTCCCAAATAATGAAATCTAACTCCTGGGACTGATTAAGAAAAAAACAAAAGAACCTGGCACGCAGTGCACCTGAAATAACGGCTCCCTCCATCCACCCCTCAACACCATGTATGATTTGTTGCTTAGTTATTTGTCTTGCCCTTAGATGTAGGCCCCTGGAGGGCATTTCCTTATGTGGGTTTCTAAATGTGAGATCACTGGCGTCACCGAAACAGCAACCGTAACAGCAATCACCTCACACGTACTGAGTGGTTCAAAGTTTACTGCATACGTTTAGATACTGCCTAATTTCTAGTATGTACAGTGAATCCCACATTTAATTAAATATGTCCATACAGAATACATGTGCAGTAACATATAGCTACCTATATATTTGGTATCCCAAAGATTCTAGTGTAGTTTTAAGCTTTAAAATCTCCAAAATTATAAAAGCTACAAACTTACAAAATACACCATTTGGGAGTGTATTTAAGTTTCTTTTACACTTAGTTCACAAATTTTGAATGCAAAAGTTTTCATTTTACATGTTTCAGTCCTTCTGATTAAAAATGTCAAATGTTAAAACTTCCCAAACAGAATTTGGGGAATTTTAAGACATTCCATTCATTTCAGCTACTACAGGAATCCTTTTTTCGGCAAGGTGCTCAGTTTGAAGGCAGTCGCTGGCAGAATCTACACCTGTAGTTCTTTCTCTGCACCCCGAGGACCATGCACGTGGCTGGCAGCTCGGCTGCTGTCCACAACTGTCTCCTTCTGGAAGGAAAACACTGGCCCAGCCCAGACTTCACCACGCCACAGCCACCTTCTGTCTTTGCTCACTTCCTACCCAGCACATAACTTGGCTCCATGGGATCAATGAGACCTGGTATTTCAGGAACTGCACCTCCTTCCTACCGCTGACAGTCGCAGAGAGGTACAACCCACACAAATGAGCTCTTCATCGCCCTGTACTTGCACGATGCTAGTATAGACGACCTCCCCTCCTCAAACCTCTGTTAGTACTATTATTTCACGTTGGGTGGCCTTTAAAATGCTGAAAATCGGCATCATGACTAGCTGTCCCGGCTTAAAGCTGCTTATGCTACCGTCTTCCAGAAGCACGCTTCTCAGCTCAGCGGGGCCATTCTTCAACTGCCTGCTCTCAATGAATTTCAGGAGATAATACTGATTATGGAGATTAACGAACGCAAAGAGATCATAGATGACTTATACATGATAAAGTTATTCCACAGCTGCTTTTGCTATCTACGGTTTTCAGGCCGTACAGTACTTAATGTTTGGAATAACTCATCTAAAAGGCTGAAATTGTGCTTATTAAAATAATCAATAACCTGAAAGAAACAAAAACTCAGTGAATTCTTTCCTGTTAGTCTGTCAGATCTGACAACCGAACCACATGCAAATGTAATACTGTGGTGTTTCAGTTGTCTACTGCTGTGTAACAAACCACCCCCAAACATAATGGCTTCAAAGGACAACTGGCACTTAGAATTCGTGAATTCAGCAGAACTAGAAGGAAAGGGCTCATCTCCGCTCCATGCAGTGTGGCCTGGGGCAGCTTGATGGACCAAGAAGCCACCATGGCTTCACTCACAGGTCAGCTGCCTCAGCTGGGTGGCTGGAATGGCTGGGGGATGACCAGGCCTCCTCTCCTTTTGTAATCTCTCAACCCACCAGGGCCACCCTCTCCAGCAGGGTAGTCAGACGTCTTTATACGGCAGCTGCCTTCTAACAAGATGTTGAGGACTGAATTTATATGTTGAAGTCCAAACCCTCAGTACACTTCAGAATGTGAATGTATTTGGAGACAGGGTCTTGAAAGAGGTAGTTAAGGTTAAATTAGGTCACATGGGTGGGCCCTAATCCAATATGATTGGTGTCCTTATAAGAAAAGGAAGGGCCACCAGGGATGGGCACCCACACAGAAAAAGCCACGTGAGGACACAGCGAGAGACAGCCATCTGCAAGCCAAGGAGAGAGGCCTCAAGAGAAACCCAACATGCCAACACCTCGATCTTGGACTTCCAGCCTCCAAAACTATAAGAAAATAAGTTTCTGTTGTTTAAGCCACCGAGCCCGTGGTATTTTGTCATGGCAGCCCCAGCAGACTAATATAGAGAACAGAAACAGAAGATACAATACCCCTTAAGGCAACATCCAAAAGTCACAGACCTCTGTCACAAAGACTGGTCAGAGCAAATCACAAAACTAGCTCAGATGCACGGGGAGGGGATCCACCTCCTGAGAGAGGTCCGGTACGCTGGCTGTATTTGAAGATGACAGAGGAAGAATGTGGGACTAAGTTAAAACCCTGAGTTCTCTTATCTGATCTCCAACTGCCTGCAAATCCTGTTGGGAAAGTTGGGTAATGTCCACCTCAATACATGGCCTTTAGATATAACTCTTTCATTGAATGGTTTACAGAGTCAAACAACTGAATGCTTATTATGTGAAAACAGTTCTCAAGCAGTTTATGTTGAGAAGCATAAACTGCTGACACACATGGTACAGTTACCTGTTCCCTCCAATAGCTCTCCTGCATACCCTATACAAATAGCCATAGAGCAAAACGACAGACTCCATTCTGAATTCTACCCAAGAGCATGTAAAAACAAAAGCACCCAAACCCTAAAGCAGTCTCAAGTACCACAGCAGGGACCCAGTCTGTAAGTTTCTGGGATCTGGCAAGAAGCGCACTTCTTTGTGTTTGTGGTCCTTGTGCAAAAAGGACCTTTCCTCAAGGTCATCGATTCATCAGTCAAGCGCTCCAGAAAACCCTCACTGCTCACCCATCACAAGTTCTGATTATAATTAGAGCGCCCCACAACCGTGTAGCAGGAAGCACGAGAAGGCCAGGTATGGACCGGAAAGAAGGAGGGGCCTCGGGGGCTCCTCGAAGGGACTTGGTAATAGTAAACAGCCGTTTCATACCAACAGCCTGGAAGCCAAACACACAACTGCCTGCTCTGGTTGGATTCTGCTAAACCAGTACTAATTAGAATGGGAGCACAGAGCTTGAAATAACGATTCTCATCCTAAACACAGAGCAAGAAAAGCAGGGTACGAACGGAGTTAAGTGTTTGCAAGCGAGAAGCATTATGTGGACGGCTGGAAATAAAACCCCAGTCGAGAATGACTTGCAGTAGTCTTAAACCTGCTGCCGAAAATACCCCTAATGCATATTTATTAGGTCTGTCATCCAAGAGGCTTGTACCCCCCAGCCGTCGTTAGTCATTAGTAGGCACTAATGACCGCGGCCTTGCAGCACCACCCTAGCGCGCTGCAACGCAGCTCCGAGCAGCTGGTGGAATGGGAACAGACGGCCTGCTTCCCTTCAAGGCAGAACTTTCTGCAGGTGACAAAATGACTGTTAGGTGACTGACAAAAAGAAAAACGAAAGTTGAAACGGGAATATCTGACGTCAGTAAAGTACATGTTTAGTATCGCAGGGAGCCTTTAAGTTGGGCCCTTAAGGTTGAGAGGACTGTTTACAAAGCTGCAGCTGTGCTACAGAACCAGAATCTGCGTTCCTTCCAAATCGAGAAACAAGTCACCGAACCCCAGAGACACCTCTGAGCTGAGCAGGGCGCTGCAGTGTGCCAGAGAAACCCAACCTCCCATGCACCTGAAAAGGCATACCTCGCACTCCAAGGGGGGTAGAAGTCACCCCTTGTCCTCAAGGGGTCAACTCTTCTTGGAGGGAGGAGCAGGTCTTCTCAATGAGCCCTAGTGGAACGCAATTACCACTCTGGGCACGTGGCGAGCAGCGCAGCGGACTGAACCCTGCGTGTGTCTCGGGAGGTTAAATGTACGTCCTTCTACTTGTTTGCTCTTCTATTTTACCTTTAGTAAATGGTTTACATACTTTGCCTCCTTAACTAACAGGATACTCGGAATCCTTTGGCGTAAGAGTGAAACCCACTCAGGGTGGCTTAAACCGGAAAAAAGTAAATAAAAACTGAAAAAGATGGGGGACTCTCAGAGGATACAGGGTTACTTTCTCAGAAAAGTTTCCCCTGACTTTCCTGTCTACCAGGGCCCCCACTACCTTATCTCCAGCACTTGACCTGGCTAGTTCCCCCACACACACAGCAAGCACTCTCCTCCCCTTATCCTGCTTCATCTTCCTCCTGACACTCTCTGAAATTAAATGCTGCATCTACCTGCATGCCGACTCATTTGCACCACCCATCTCCCCCATTCACAGGTGAGCTCCCTGCAGGCGGGGCCCTCTGTCTCACTCCTACGGTATGCAGCCCAGTGTCTGGGGCAGTGCTGGCCCTCAGTCAGTATTTTTGAGTCACTGAATGAGTGGCTGGTCACTCGCAACCCTGGACAGTGGGTGCAACTGGATCTCATGAGGGACAGGAACCAGAAACTGGAACCCAGACAGCAGCTGGCTCCCATACGCCCCAGTCCCTCTCTGCCTGGGCTTCTCCTTCCACCGGCGCTGCTGCAGCCCTCTTTGCAGAGGTGCTTTCTCCACTCCAAGTTTCAGAGCTGAAAATCCAGCTACAGTCTCCCACGCCTTTAGGATAAAGTCCCGAATCCTGCTGGACCTGCCCTCCCACCCTCATCTCTCACATTATGCATTCCAACCACTCTCTTCTAGTCATTTGGGGCTTTTCTCCATTCCTCAAAGGAGCATGTGTGCTCACCTCTGGGTCGTAGAATAGTCCTCCTCCTAGAGCAATCTTTCCCTCTACCTCCACCTGGCTGACCCCTTCTCATCCTGGCACATGGTTAGGTGACCCTGTTAATGTGCCCCCCGTCACAGCTTATACTCTAAACTGCTTTCTATGCAGGATCCACAGCGGCAGAGGTGATACCTGTCTTGTTCACCACTACATCCCTTAGTGCCAAGGACAGCATCCGACACGTAGCAGATGCTCAAATATTTGTGGAATAAATAAATGAACTGTGTATTTGTACTACCTGTTCCCTAAAGGGCTGTGACAAGAATAAGACAGCAATTCACGTGTCTGCCTTGTCTTGCTGTATCCCCCATGCCTGGAAGAGCACAATCCCAATAAATATTTGTTGAATGAATAAATCCCTGGCTTGCCTGATGTAACTCCACCCCTTTCTCTCCCACTTGGGAAAACATAGCAGATGCGAGTGCGTAAAATCATGTTATTAAAGGGACATTTTGGAATCATTTAAAAGATCCATACTTGATTACGTGTCATAAATTACCGGCCATGTACCTCAAAACTGATCATCACATACTAAGGTGGCTGAGAACAGCTGATTTAGACAAAGCTAACAAATGTGAAGCGTTTTCTGCTCTCGTTATTTTTATTTTGCAGAAGATAAAAGTGACAGTAAGCTCAATAAGAACCATTAACAGAATCATTCTTACCCTCGACTGACTTTCTTCTTATAGATTCTGCTCACGCCAGGGGAAACCCTTAGTTAAATCAAAAGATGTCAAAAATTCCTTTTCAGTTATTTTTCTCCCATACCAAGGAGCTCCATCAGGAGCTACACTCTCCATTCCAAAGACAATCTATGGCCCCACCTTGCTGATCCCCACATAACAGGCACAAAACCACTGCCTCAATGTGACAATACTGGTCTCCCTCAAATACAGCAACTGGCATGGTTTTGGTTTTTGGTCTTTTCTGTGTACATGTTTTATCCTTTTGATAAAATATATTTTGGTAAAGGTGCTGGAACCTGTATCAACCTGGTTTTACTTCTGTTTACCTAAAGCATACCCAAACATTAATCATATGATGAAATACAACTGAAAACGAAAAGTCCTAATGAAGGTTTCAGGCTTGGTGTGTTAAAGAGAGAAACAAACACATCTGAGAGAGCCAGACAAGAAACCACACAGACAGCCACATACTCCAAACAAGGCTAAAGTTAGTAAAGGAAAATATAGCAACCCAAAGCCAGTCACATCATGACCCTTAATAGCCTACAGAAGTAGACACTCCATCCACACAAACAGAGCTGAGCTCTGCAGATCACCCTACACGCTGAGCGACAGCAAAGATTTTGTTTTGTATTCTTTTTTTTTAAGTTCAAAGACCTTTTAGTCTATAAAGGACACGAGTGTTTGATGTCTGGGCCCAAATTAGAGAGGACGATGAGAAAAGGAAAAGTGTTAGGATGTATTTTAAGGTTTCTTATTACTACCAAGGGGAGGGGTCAAGGCAAAATGCCAAGGTTAAGACAAAAATGGTCATCTAGAAATCGGAGCTGCTTGTTTCAAAAAATAAAGACCATAAACTCTTCCAGCAACAGTCCTCTTTGTCTTACCTGATAAAATGCTACACAATCCAAAGGGAAATAGGCAGGTACCCCTGACCTTTAGCCGTTTGTAGATCTTGGTCAGTTTCAATTACAATATTTTTGAGTCATATCTGTAGAAATTCTTAACCCTTTTTTGTGCGAAGGATCCTTTTGGCAGTCTGGTAAAGTATACTGAGCCCTTTTCAGAAAAAAGAATTTTTAATAAATTTATTTATTTATTTTTTGGCTGTGTCAGGATCCTCATTGCTGCGCGTGGGCTTTCTCTAGTTGCGGCAAGCAGGGGCTGCTTCTTCGTTGCGGTGCGCAGGCTTCTCATTGTGGTGGCTTCTCTTGTTGTGGAGCACGGGCTCTAGGCACATGGGCTTCAGTAGCTGTGGTTCGTGGGCTCAGTTGTTGTGGCTCGCGGGCTCTAGAGCACAGGCTCAGTAGTTGTGGTACACGGGCTTAGTTGCTCCGCGGCATGTGGGATCTTCCCGGACCAGGGCTCAAACTAGCGTCCCCTGCATTGGCAGGAGGATTCTTAACCACCGCGCCACCAGGGAAGTCCAGAAAAATATTTTTAAATGCAAAAAATACAATACAAAGGATTAAAAATGGAATCAATTATACTTGGTTATCAAGATAGTTTTAAGTTGTGATACAATAATGTATGTACCTCTGGATTAATGTATTAACGAATCGAGCAGCAGGTCTATCTGTTGCCTATACACATAATGGAGTGAAATGCTAAATCTCAGTTTGAATACAGTAAAAATAAAGATGATTTTCCCCCATCTAAGTTCAAGGGCTCCCTGGATTCCATCTGTGGACCCTAGGTTAAAAAACCTTTGGATGAGAAAGCCAATAAAAATACATTTTGTGAAGCATCAAATGAAAAAGAAAGTCTTGCAAAATGCATTATCCATTCAACTGTGAGGTGAGGGGAACTAAGAATAAGCAATATTTTTCCAGAAACCATGATGGGCCATTAGTCAGCAAGAGAGCTGCATGCTTTAAATTGAATCCAGAAAGAGATTCAGCTCCCCTCATAAAAGTTACAAGAAAAATTGAAGCTTTGAGGAACTGACTGGACTCTGCTAACAGCACTGCTGGACTCTGTCCTGAAATGGGGAAACAGTGACCCAGCAGTGTAGTGATCCAGCTCAACTATGACCTTGAACAAATCCCCTTCCTTCCGGGAGCCTCAGTTGCTTCCTCAGTAAAATTAAAGAGCTGAACATGTACCGTGACCTCTTAGGGCCCTTTCAGTTCTAAAATCTCAGCATCAGATTATCTCTTCCTTATGTTGATTATTTCAGCCCACTGAGCTTAATTTCAAAACATCACTGACTTCCTTAAACTTGGAACAGAAAGTTTTACCAAATTTTGAACACCCTCATGTACAACCTAACACCAATGTACCAAATATATGTATACCATTACAACTTTTTTAAATGCCTGTTTTGCACATCTCTACTTCCAAAAAAGTAATCACAGCATCAATCTTTTCTGCTATTAAAACACAGTTCCCATTCGAATTCTAACACCTTCACTTTAAGAATATACAAAATCAACACATGCTGGGCTACCTAGATTATGTTAACTATATGTTTTCAACATTTCAGCCAATGAACAATATGACAGGGTATAAACCAGAAAGGTCCTTGACAGCTACCTAATCCAATCATATTTCATTATTTCTAAAGAAACAGAGAAAGGGTAAGGGCCTAAGTCACTACCACAAAGCCAGTGGGCAAGAAAGGAATTCAATCCAGGTCTCCCGACTGCTAGTTCATCCTCTCCTCACGAACTACACCAAACTGCCTCTCAAATCCTGACACACTTCCCCAACTTCAACATTTTAGCCAGGTTTAAAATTAACAGCACAAAAGACCTGACAGGTAGACCAGTCCTTTTCTCTATCTTCCATTACATAATGTACACAACAATGAGTTGTGGCTACGATGCATTCACTGGTTGAAATCAAGAAATAATTCAATTCTACCAATCTGCCAAGAAAATGATGGCCCTACTAAAATCCTAACTAGCTGGCAATTCTCTTAATATTGTGTAAAGCACGAAAAGACGCAGAAGCATCTATATATGGATACAGACAGATACATATATAGCTCCTCAGTCTGCTCTCCAGGACCTCTTAGCAACATTTTACTATGAAATTTAGAAGCGAACAAAAAGGGCTACCACACAACCGTTTTTTATTTTTTAAATGAAAATACACTGTATTTTACAAGCAAAAAGCTTCTATCAATATCAATATTGGGCATTTTTAGATCTCAAGGTTAATTTTATCAGTGAGAAAACCTACTAGAATTCTCTGCCATTATTTATGTTCTAGATGATCAGACATGCAAATCTGATAATAATTTTTATTTGTTACTGCTGTTTTAAAAGGGAGAGTCCTGTCTCAAGTCCTAAGGGTAGGATAATGATTAATAAGGGTCTCTTTAAAGTCTCCCTACCTTTTCACCATTTCCCCCGCATTCTTCAAATGTGTTCAATATCGCTAGAGAGTCAGAAAACTACTCTCAAAAACAGAAAAAGGCCACAATTCTTCTGAAGTATTCAAAAACCAGACGAGCATCTTCTCAGAACCTGGTCTCAACTCACCTTTCACTTCCTCAGAGAGACCTTCCCTGACCTCCCAGCTAAAGAAGCAAGACCTGCCTACAACAGACATTTCCCAAGCTAACCCACTTCTGCTGAGAACTTGGCAGCACCCAAAATTGCCATTAACTATTCCTTTGTTTACATGTTTCCTCCTGTTTATACCTGCCACTCCACACTACAATGAAACCTCCTTGTTCACTGCTGGAGCCGGTATGCCTGAACAGTGCTGGCACATAGTAGGTGCACAAATAACTGCTGAGTGGCCCGAAGTATTGATGTAAGTGCCAACTCTGTCATATGAAGTGTCTCCTGAAAAAGCATTCTTAAAGGACAGAGCACATGCAATAGGCAACGCATTTACATAGCCTACTTTAGAGTAAGCCTGTGATACTAGGACAATCCAGGGTATAAATCCCTTTCAGGGCTTTGGAATGCCCAGCACTTCCAGCTGTGAATACAAAACCCTCTCCAGGCCCATTCACACACTGCTTTCATGAAACATCTCAACAACGATTTCCTCAAAAGGAAATAATGAAATAAAGTCCTGGCCTAAGTTAATCTTTCGTGTCAGGTTCACAATGTTAAACATACTTTGAAGCCAGCCACACAAACAAAACCAAACTGCACAATATTTAGGCTGGGCTGAGATTACATAAAACAAGCTAAACTCTGGCTTTTTTCCTCCCATTCCTCTCTCCTTCCAGTGAACCCTGATATCTGTCTTTTAAGTACAATTAGATGCAGGTGAGAAAAATGCTTATCTGCAAACAGCTTCCAAATAGGTAATGAGATTTCCAATGATATTCCACCTAATACTGTAGCAACAAGGTAAGTTGGACTAGACAACTTAGAGCTGAGCTGTGTCTGGAAGCTCCTCTTAAAAATTCTTCTTTTTAAAATTATGTTTAAGTCGGCACTTACTTCAAAGTATTCAGTTATCAAAACACATTTTTCAGAGTGCCCTGAGTTTTTCCATACCCATGACTCTTCGCATGTGTGCTAAGCCTACCTTTCAGCACCCATAATGTTAAGAATACAGGTCTTTCAAGAGAGAAAGACAAAAGCGCGGGTTCTCATGAGTGACAGATCCAAAGGGAAAAATAATCTTTTCTCTTCCAATACTAAACCCAAGTTGCTTCTTCTCCGGAGTTTCCCCGCACTTTCCCCTCCCCACTCCGCTCCCCTTTCACTGCCCACTTTACCCTGCTTTAATCCTGGCGAAGCCTTTCTCTTGGCTTATTAAGGGTAAACAATAGAAATGTCACAAGGAAACTCAGGAAGAAAATGAAGTCTCTAATTGCTGCCGTTTAACGACTGTAGGTAATTACTATCTTCAAAATGTGGTTTTCACAAGCGGAGGGAGTCGAGGCGGGTGGGGCTGGCGAGCTCCCCGCCGCTGGGAGGACATCTGCGAGGCCGAATCCCAGGACCGAGGGACGAAAGGGATGCGGTCCCGTGCCCGGGAGCCCAGGGTGGGGGGCAGCGGCGTTCCTGCCCACTCCGGGACACTCCCGACCGAGTCACAGACTGTTCAGTGCCCTCGGGCTGCGGCTACCCGTGGCGGCCACCATAACAATATGCAAAGCGCTGCCCGTGGACGCCCCCCGCGCGGATCCCACTGCCCGCTGCGGCCGAGCCGGCGGTGCCGCGCCTGGAGTTCCGGGCCCCGGGCTCACAGTAAGCGGGGTCAGAGGGCCCCCGGGGGCTTCTCAGCTTCGCCAAGGTGGTGGTGGGTGGGGGGTGTCCTCGGACACCGCGTGGTGCCTGCGACGGCGGTGCCTCAGCCCTGGCCACTACCCCCGCTACCCGGCCCGGGGCGCGCAGGAAAGTCGAACCCCTATCCCTGCGGTACCACCGACGACTTGGTCCCCGAACGCTGAGCCCCGCGGGGCGCGGGGTCGCCCCAGTCCCCGCCACTGCCGCCGCCCCGGGCTGGCCGCGACCCGCCACTTCCTTCGCCACCGTCCTCGGCGCGGATAGCGCATCCCGGTGCCCGCCGCAGCGCCCCGCGCGCGCCTCCCCGCCCCCGCCGTCCCAGCCCTCCGAGCCGCTCGCGCCGACCCATGCGCCCGGGCGA
This sequence comes from Neophocaena asiaeorientalis asiaeorientalis, assembly GCF_003031525.2. Taxonomy (NCBI): domain Eukaryota; kingdom Metazoa; phylum Chordata; class Mammalia; order Artiodactyla; family Phocoenidae; genus Neophocaena; species Neophocaena asiaeorientalis. The sequence continues at coordinate 74,329 of NW_020174713.1, read as the reverse complement.
TCCCCACAGAGCCCCCGAGCCACCCCGCTGGCCCTGCTCCGGGATGCGGGCGCGCTGCTGCCACCCAGCCCGGAGCGCTTGCCGCCCGCCCCAAAGCTCCCCGGGTCGGGGACCCCCAGACTTACCCCAGAACCACCAGCTCCCCGTATTTCACCGGCTCCTTGTTGAGGGCGCAGTGCTCCTCCTGGCCGGGGGAAAACATGGAGCCCTGCTCGGCCGCCGCCGTCGCCTCCGCCGCGACCCCCGCCGAGTCCGCGCCGCCGCTACAATCCCATCCCGAGAAGGGAGTGAGCGCGCCAGGGAAGGGCACGGCGGCGAAGGGGGCGCGGGGCGGCCAATCCCGCGGCTGCTCCGTCGTGGCTGCGCGGCTGCCCTGCCGGGCTCTCCGGAGCTCCGCGCAGCGCGGCTACCCCGAGCCGGACTCGGCAACAAATGGAACCAGGCAGCAGGGGGACCTACCCGCGCCGAGCGCCTGAGC
>NW_020174713.1:36963-73831 GCF_003031525.2 Neophocaena asiaeorientalis asiaeorientalis | reverse complement strand
GGCGCGTGGGGCAGCCCAAGTCCCCTCCCCGCCCCCCTCGGGCCCTGCGGTGGATCGCCCGGGTGTTATGTAAACATAGAGTAAAAGGGAAAAGAAATTCTTAAAGGAGCAGCTCTTTTTTTTTTTTTTCTCGCTTCCTTTCCCAAACTTAACAGCGCGGGGTCCACAGCCCTGGTCGCCGAGTTTTCCAGCGGCTGAAGGCTGCGCAGGATCCCGGAAGCACAGCGGTCAAGGTTCCCAAGCCTAGCCTAGTTTCCCCAGGTTAGTTAGCTGTAAATAAAGAACTTGCTCTCGGGGTATGAGAGCATTTGCTTTCCCGGTGTCACTGTGTCGCGGCACACATCCGGAGGTGTCGCACAGGCGCACCTGGGAGCCTCCTCTTCCAAAACCAAGTCCTTAAGAGCTTGAAGACGTCTAGAAATTTAGAGGGGCTTGCCAATTGGCACTGGATTAGAGGGAGTCTTGAAGGCACTTGAAGCACACTGCCGCGGTGCAGGATGTAACAATCCGGTTTGTCGTCAGCAGAGTTCCACATGGTTCCAAAAAAATGTTTTGCTGTTGTTGGGGGTTTTTTTGTTTTTTTTTTAATCCATACCCTGTCCGCTTTCCCATACCTTCTCTCAATCCCCTAAGGAATTTAAGAGGAAATTATTTGGGTAAACATTTTAATGGATATAAAAGTTCCTTTATTATAATTTAGCCGATGCATTGTTTGCTTTTTATGCTTTTCTAAATAGTTACTACTATGGCTTTAAAATATTTTAGAGTATAACAGCTTTACTGACTGCTGTTTCTCCCCATACAGGATTTTATTGTTCTCCCATTTATTAAGCACTCATACTGGAAACTCTGCATATTATTGTCAGTCACTGCCTCTCAAGACTGTTAAATAATTTTCAAAGAAATAAATACTGCAAAGCCACCCTATGTATAAACAACTGACTGGTGGGCTATGACCCTAAGTAAAGGGCTAGGAAAAAGAAATAATTGCATCAGTAACCTTCCATTGCACCGTTCAGCACCCTTTGTCTAACATTCTCTGACAGGTTATTACTATAGTGACAAGATGCTGCAGGAAATGTTACTTCAGTTAGTAACGAATTTGTTTTTAATTGGGGCTTTAGAAATAAATTATTTCAAAGTAACTAAAGCCACGCCATCGGTTAGTCAAACACACAAAAACTTTTTAAACAACTTACTTCACCTAAGTATAAAATTTCTATACTTCATCTGAACACCGTTATTCAGCATATTTTACATACTCTCTGTAATATGTGTGTGTGTATAGTTAGTTTTAACCAACAATCCTTCACTAAAGGGTTGAATACTTTCTCATCACTAGGGTCTTGGTGTGAATTTCTGTCTGAATTTCTGCCTGATTAATGTTGTCTTCATTTATCTACTCCATGCTCCTACTTACCTTATAGATGTGTGGCTAGCAAAGGTCTATCAGAATCATGCCTTGGATATGAAGTCCCCAGTTATTATAGTACCTGGATCTGTCATTCTAACTTCTCCAGGCTTGTTCTGTTGCTGCTACTGCTCTCTAGGCTGCGATTACCCCCTCCCTCGTTCTCCCTTGGCATGCTGTGCTTTTGTGCATTGCATTACACTATTCTGGCTCCATTTCCTCCTTGCTGTGCTCTGCATCTGCTCTTAGGAAGATGGAAACAAACATTTATTAACCTCCTACTAAGTTCCAAACACTAGGCTGAGAGTTTCCCATAAGATGTCTCAGTCTTTGCAGGACCTCCATTCTAGCTGTTTGCCCAGGACGCCTCTGACTTCCAGAGGGCCATCTCTCTCTTTCTGCTCTCCCTGCATGTCTTTGAGCTTGTTTAAAGTTCTTCATCAGGTCTGTCTTTATCAGTTACTTACAGGAAGTGTTGCTTTGAATCAAGTTTTTGTAGCAGTGGAGGCTTTTTATCTTAGGCAACGCAGGGCTCACAGACCAGTTTGGGGAATCATTCTGACACCTGAAAACCTCAGGAATGCATACAGGCACCAGGAATGGAAATCCAAATGAGCAAAAGGGCCAAGTGAGGACTGTGGCAAATTGGTGAGACTGTGCCATCTCAGAGGCGCGTCAGTCACTCCTCTCCAGCTAATTGTCGCCATGTGACAATAACAGCTTACTGTTGCTAAATTTAATTTTTTTTAAGTGCAAATCCTGTGTTTTATGCCAAATCCAACTTGTAACTATAGGCAACTCATTCCAGTTCTGTTTTGTTTTGTTTTAAACACAGAATGGACCCACCAAAACCATGTCTGTTTTCTAGATTGGGCCCAAGTTCCCCAAATTTGCTTTGTCTGGTTTCAAGGAAATATATAAGCGAAGGTAAAAAAAAAGAACCAAAAAACACTTCTCGAGTGGAATCAAATGGCAGGGCTGGGAGGGGAACAGAATAGTGGGGCATAAACTTGATTTTCTCAGAGAGTCCATGGCTTGTATCCCTATAAAAGCCAGCTTGCACCTTTCTCTGTTCATCCCTCATTAGAGTTTTCTGTTCACAACTTAAGCCAGTTAGAACATTACCCCCACCATCCCCTGCTAATATTAGGAATCTGATTGTAGCATGAATTTATCTCGTCTTGAATGTAATTGTTTTAGTTAGTAGCTCCAGGCTGGTGGGACAATCTGGCCATGCCATCTGCCAACCCACTGAAAGCCAGGGTGGGTTTGACTGACCTGGCTGCCAGGGCAGACCACCACCCTCCCTCCCTGCTTGCCATTACATTTGTGTCTCTCCAAAACCACTCTCCTGAAGAGGATGAACCACCCACAGCATCCCAGAGGGAGTTGATGCTACTTCTTGGGCTACCTAAGGCCATATGTTAACTTCACAAATATGTAAGGCTTTCTCTTGATTTTTACCCTCCAGTTAGGTCTATCTCTTTTAAGTTAGAATGAAAAGATTTAGTGAAGAAGCTTATGTTTGTCTTAAATAAAATCAATCAAATGCCTTCCAGTATTTCTAGAATAAAGAGTCTAATTTTTAGTCACTCTCCATTCTACCTTACATGTTTATGTTTGCAAAGACTAAAGAGTAAGAAGATCCTTTCAAAAAATATATGTTTGGGGCTTCCCTGGTGGCGCAGTGGTTAAGAGTCTGCTGCTCCGCAACAAGAGAAGCCACCACAATGAGAAGCCCACACACCGCAATGAAGAGTAGCCCCCGCTTACCACGACTAGAGAAAGCCCGCATGCAGCAACGAAGACCCAACGCAGACAAAAATAAATAAATATATAAATGTATTTATTTTAAAAAAATATGTTTGGATAAACTAGTCATTTTTTTCATGAAAACTTAGATCACATTTTATTTTTAAATTTTCTGTATACATACGTATATATATCTATATATACACATATATAGATAGATAGATATATATATATATATATATATTCCTGATTGGGAAAGTAATATGAGCTCCTTGTCAGAAGTTTGGAAAACATGAAAAAAGGGATTTTTAAAAATTTTATTTTATTTAAATCATCCATAGTCTCATTACCCAGAAACAACCCTGTATAACATTTTTTATCTATTTCCTTCATCTTTTTTATTTTTAATTTTTTTACATAGTGTGATAATACTGTGTATAATCACCTTTCACACAGTTTGTTATCTCCCCTTTTTTCACTTAATGTTACAATTGTGAGCAGTTTTCTCTTGTCGCTAAAACTTCATTTTTGTTGTTCCATCATGTGTATCAATATCTATGAACCATCCTCCCTCTTATAAAACATTGGGAAGATTTCTAATTTTTGGTCTTCTAAATAATGAACATATTTATATTCATTATTACTGCATGAGAACAATTTCCTACAAGTGAAATTATTACATCAAATGATATAAACATTTTTAAGACCCTTCCATGCATATTTCCAAACTGTTTTTCAGAATGATTATAGCTGCCAAGTTATACTGCAACCATCAGTAAATGAGAGAGAGCCTGCCTCAGGGAACTCTCAGTAGCATTTTTAAACCCTCACTAATGTGACAGGTGATAATTTTTATTTGCATTTCTTTGATTGCTATTGTGAGGTGCATTCACATTTTTTAAAAATTGTGGTAGAAAGTACATGACATGAGATCTACCCTCAACAAAACTTTCAGACTCCAGTAGACTTTTGTTAACTGTAACCACAATGTTGTACAACAGATCTCTAGAGCTTTTTCATCTTGTATGACTGAAACTTTATACCCATTGAACAGCAACTCCCGTTTCTCCCTCCCCGCAGCTCTGAGAAATTGCACTTTTTACTTGCATAAGTCTGGCAACTTTTGATATCTCGTATAAGTAGAATCATGCAGTATTGTCCTTCTGTGACAGGCTTATTTTTTAGTAAATTGTCCACAAGGTCCATCCATGACATATCATATAACAGGATTCCCTTCTTTTTATGGCTGAATAATATTCCACTGTAGGTATGTACTATATAATCGAGTTATCCATCTATGGATATTTAGGTGTTTTCACCTCTTGGCTATTGTGAACAATGCTGCAATGTACATGGGAGTGCAAATCTCTTCAAGATCCTGATTCCAGTTCTTTTGAATAAATACCCAGAAGTAGGTTGCTGGATCATATGGTAGTTCTATTTTTAATTTTTTGAGGAAGCTCCATTCTGTTTTACCATTTTGCATCTCCATCAACATGGCACATGGGTTCCAATGTTTCTACATCCTCGTCAACATTTGCTATTTTCTGGGTTTTTTTGATAATGAACATCTTAACAGATGTGAGGTGGTATCTCGTGATTTTGGTTTACATTTCCCTGATGATAGTGATGTTCAACATCTCTTCATATATATATCTGTTGTATTTGCTTATCTTCTTTGGAGAATTGTCTATTCATTACCTCTGACCATTTTTAAGTTGGGTTATTTGGTTTTTTGCTATTGAGTTATATGAGTTTCTTATATATTTTGGATATTAACCCCATATCAGATATATGGTTTGCAAATATTTTCCCCCATTCTGTAGGTTACCTGTTTCCTTTGTTGTGCAGAAGCTTTTTAATTTAATGTAGTCCCACTTGTCTATTTTTGCTTTTGTTGCTGGTGCTTTTTGGTATCATACCCAAGAAACCATTGCCAAGATCAGTATCACAAAGATTTCCCCCTTGGCTTTCTTTTAAGAGTTTACAGTTTCAGGTCTTCTGTTGAAGTCTTTAATCCATTTTGAGTTGATTTTTGTGTATGGTGTAAGATAAGGGTCCATTTTCATTCTTTTGCACGTGGATACGCACATGCAAAATTTTCCCCACAGCATGTATTGAAGAGACTCTCCTTTCCCATTGTGTATTCTTAGCATCCTTGTTGAAGATCAGTTGTCTGTATATGCATGGGTTTGTAATCCAGCTCTATATTCTGTTCCATTTGTCTATATGTCTATTTTTATGCCAGTAGCATACTGTTTAGATTACTATAGTTTAGTAATATGTTTAAAATCAGGAAGTGTGAGACCTTCAGCTTTGTTCTTTATAAGATTGTTTTGGCTATTCGGGGTCCTTTGTGGTTCCATATGAATTTTAAGATTATTTTCCTATTTCTGTAAAAGATGTCATTGGGATTTTGCTAAAGATTGCTTTAAATCTATAGGTTGCTCTGGGTAGTATGGACATTTTAACAATATTAAGTCTTCCAATCTATGAACACAGGATGTCTTTCTATTCACTTGTGTCCTCTCTCATGTCTTTCATTAATATTTTGTAGTTTTCAGTGTCCAAGTCTTTTGCCTCCTTGGTTAAGTTTATTCCTTTGTATTTTATTCTTTATGAAGTGATTGTAAATGGTGCTCTTTTCTTATCTTTTTCAGATAGTTCATTGTTAATGTATAGAAACACAACAAATTTTTACATATTGATTTTTGTGTCTTTGAACTTCACTGACTTTATTAGTTCTAACAATGTTTTTGTGGAAGTTTTAGAATTTTCTACATATAAGATCATGTAATCTGTGAACAGAGATTTTTAATTCTTTTCAGATTTGGATGGCTTTTACTTCTTTTCCTTGCCTAATAGCTCTGGCTTGAACTTCCAGTTGAATAGAAATGTTGAATAGAAGTGGCAAGAGTGAGCATCCCTGTCTTTTAGTCCTGATCTTAGAGGAAAATGTTTCAGTTTTTCATTGAGTATAATGTTAGCTGTGGGATTTATGGCCTTTATTACTTTGAGATAATTTCCTTTTATTCCTAGTTTGTTGAGTCTTTTTTTTCCATCAAGAAAGGTGTTGGGTTTTGTCTAATGCTTTTTCTGCATCTATTGAGATCATCATAAGAGTTTTATCCTTTGTTCTGTTAATATGCTGTCTCACATTGGTTGATTTTCATATGTTGAACCATCCTTGCATCCCAGGGATAAGTTCCACTTGTTCATGGAATATGAGACTTCTAATGTGTGTCTGGATTCAGTTTTCTAGTATTTTGTGGAGGATGTTTTCACCTATATTCATCAGGAATATTGGCCTGTAGTTTTCTTTTCTTGTAACATCTTCTGGCTTTGGAATCAGGGTGATACTGACCTCATAAAATGAGTTTGGAAAAGTTTTCTCCTCTTCAATTTTTTGGAAGAGTTTGAAAAGGATTGGTATTAATTCTTCTTTAACTGTTTAGTAGAATTCACCAGTGAAGACATCTAGTCCTGGAATTTTCTTTGTTGAGAGGTGTTTGTTTGTTTTACTGATTCAATCTCCTTACTAGTAATTGGTCTGTTCAAATTTTCTGTTTCTCCATGATTCAATCTTGTAAGTTATATATTTCTAGGAATTTATCCATTTCTTTTAAGTTATCCAATTTGTTAGTGTGCAATTATTCATAGTACTCTTGTAATCTTTTTAATTCCTGCAGAGGTCGTAATAATGTCCCCTTTCATTTCTGATTTTGAGTCTTTCTCTTTTTTTTCTTAGTTAGTCTAGTTAAAGATGTCAATGTTGTCGATCTTTTTCTTTTTATAAAATTAATTGATTAGTTTATTTTTATTTGGTTGAGCCTGGTCTTAGTTGCGGCAGGCAGGCTCCTTAGTTGTGTCATGTGAACTCTTAGTTGCGGCATGCATGTGGGATCTAGTTCCCTGTCCAGGGATTGAACCTGGGCCCCCTGCACTGGGAGCATGGAGACTTAACCACTGCACCATCAGGCAAGTCCCTGTTGATCTTTTCAGAAAAGCAACTCAGTTTCATTGATTTTATCTATTGTTTTTCTATTTTCTATTTTGTTTATTTCTGTTCTAATCTTTATTGCATTCCTTCTGCTAGCTTTGGGCTTATGTTCTTCTTTTTCTAATTCCTTGATGTATAGAAATAGGTTTTATATTTGAGATTCTACTTCTTTTTTAAGGTAGGCATTTATCACTATAAAGTTGCCTCTTAGTACTGCTTTTGCTGCATCTCATAAGTTTTGGTATTTGTATTTTTGCTTTCATTTGTCTCAAGATATTTTTAAATTTCTGTTTTGATTTCTTCTTTGATCCATTTATGTTCAAGAGTGTGTTGTTTAATTTCCAAATATTTGGGAATTTTCCAATTCTCTTTGCTATTGATTTCTAGTTTCAGTCCATTGTGGTAAAAAAAGATACTAGATATAAATTCAATCACCTTAATTTTGTTAAGACTTGTTTGGTTCTCTAATATGTCATCTATATTGGAGAATGTTCCATGTGCACTTAAGAAGAATATGTATTCTGCTGCTGTTGGGAGGAGGCATTCAGTCTTCTAACAGCCCTATGGTTGGGTCCTATTGAGCTTGTGGTCAATAGAATTTTAGGTTTCTGTCAGATGAACTGCTTTGAAGAAGAATCCATCTCACCAAGACCTGTATACTTGAATCTAAGTGAAATATTAAATATTTATTCCTGTTTTATTTCCAATTTGTTAGGTTTAGACAATCCAATGGGCTCTTTTTTTCTCATTCTTTTAAAGAGGTTTTATTATTTCAAAAAGTAATAGATACAGATAGTAAACAATTCAAATAATAAAAAGAGTGAAAAATGTTTTAATCCTACTTTCACCCAGCAGTTCTCCTCCCTAGTTGAAACCAGTTTTCAATTTTTTATGTATCTTCCCAGCACTTTTCTCTGCATATGTTTGTGTAAATATTCTTTTAAAAACACACAGAAATGGCAGCACACTATGTACACTATTCTGTACCTAGCTTTTTTCACTTAACAAGGAGACCAGGAAGGACTTCTTCAAGGAGGCTTTTGAGCAGTTGACTGAATGATAAAACAGAATCACCTGTGCAAGATCTCAGGGAATAATATTCCACCCAGAAGGTGCAGCAAGTGCAAATGCCCTAAGGTAGTACTGAGCTTGGCATATGTTAGGAACAGAAAGAACTTCATGTTGCCAGAGCTTACCGCATGAACAGGAGAGGAGTATAAGATAAAGCTGGAGAAGTAGGTAGGAGCCAGGTCATACAGGGCGTCAGGGTAATGATTGCTTCTCTTTGATATTGGAAATCACTGGAGAGTTGGGTAGGGTTGTTGAAACAATAAATAACAAAATCTTGTAATAATTTTACCTACATAGACATCATGAGACTATAAAATGCAAAATCAATATACACATTTTGGAAGCTACATGATAAGTGACTTTGGAATAAAGTATTCATTTTTATGTTCTTTGCCCCAGACCAGAGTTACTGCAAACAACGAAGGGTATTTGTAACAATGAGATTGTTCTGGAAGAGGGCCTCCCTACTCTCATTCACCACTGAGACAGGGACTCTTCCGGGAAAGAAGCTGAACTGAAGCAAGAGAAAAGCATCCTCAAAGAGCAGAAAACAGGCTAGTTAACGAGACAGAGACCTCAGTCCTACATCACTTAATGTCTTTATGCCTTCCTTAGTTAGCCCATCTGTGAAATAGGAATAATAATTTCCTGCCTGTATAGCTCATAAGGTTTTTGAGAAAATCAGATGAGATAATGCACGTGACAGTAACTTATGTACTGCAAAGTATTAAAACATACACAGTATTGTCATTTTTAAATACAACTACAGGAGAATACTGTGGGACGGGGATGTGGAAATATTAAATAACAATGAATCAATAAATATGCGCTGAAAGGTTCCTGTGCTGGCTTTGTACAGCCCTGTAATAAGATAATTTGAGAAATATTTACTTAGGGCCTATTACGTTAAGGCACCATGATAGATACAGCAAGTGCCATGGCTGCAAGTGAGACAGCAGGAAATCTGGAGTCCCACAGGCTCCCACTTTGGAGGTACGATCGTGATCTCAGATGAGGGACAGTGAGGGAGCTTGTGGGACTCCAGTCAGCAGAATCCCCACAATCTGTGGCTTTCTTGCTAGTTGTGAAATGTTCCAGTTGTAGCAGCTAGAAAATTGGAATCTAAATAAGAAACGGACCCAAATGAGAATGCTTTCCAAACTGTAAGGTGCTATATAATAGCAGGACTATGAGGGAGTGCTAACAAGATCAGCTGATATCAGGAAGCTCAGTCTAACATCTTGAGCTAATGTTTCATCCATCTCCGACATGCTTATGAATGTCCATTTGACCTTAAGTTATTCTGAATGCATTTGTTTTCTTTTTACCTTTTCCTAATCTTTTAAATTCAGCCATTATAATCACACGTGTGAAGTAACTGGGTGTGTTTAGCTGCAAAATCAACACATGAAGCAGAGCGACCTAATCTCCATTACCACGTGCCAGTTCACACACAAAAAGCCAAGGGCACGCTGACACACAAGCTCAGCACAGATGGAACAGACTCCCATGGTCAACAGCTGCAGTAGGAACAAAGCACCTGATAACACGTAGAAGTTATCACTGCTCCCCTAAGCTAAATAATAAGACAAAATATTTTTCATACCTTTCGAAAAACTTTAAACCGTGGTGGCAACTTAATCACAGTAATGGGGGAATTAAACACTTTTAAGACCCGCAAAATCAAAACTGTTAATTCATAAAACATCCACCTGCCTGGTCAATTTAAGTTCCTATTAACCTTGCTCTTTGCTTGCATACTGGTCACGTATATGAGGGGTCTTTCCCCTCTTGAGCTCAATCCCTGTGTTGTCATTGGCTAAAGTCAGTATGACAGAAAGATGGGCAGCTGACTAAAAACAAGCCATAAATACACAACAGGAATGTAAAGAACCTTAACCGAACAAACCAAATTTATTTCTTCTATGAAATTATAAACATTTTATTAAATATTAAGCATTTTATTAACTATGTCCTCTTCTATGACCAGGCCAGCAGATGCTGAAAGCTAGAAAAAAAACTTCTTAAAAAAATCAAATCCCTTGCCCTCTCCCTCCTCCTCTAGGCATTTAAAAAATCATAATCTTTCTGGCATTTATCACAGACTTACCATATGTTTTGTACTATACGTCATATTCAGTAGAGAAGTTTCTTGTACTCTATAATTTTTTATAATAAAATCATACGACTATTAAGTTGAAATGACTATAGCTCTAAAGCATATTTTTTAACTCACAATTAGAGATTTTATGAAGCAACTTTTAAGAACAATGATGTATCACTTATCTTTTTTAAAATTTATTTATTTTTGGCTGTGCTGGGTCTTCGTTGCTGTGCGCGGGCTTTCTCTAGTTGTGGTGAGTGGGGGCTACTCTTCGTTGCTGTGCACAGGCTTCTCATTTCAGTGGCTTCTCTTGTTGTGGAGCGCGGGCTTCAGTAGTTGTGGCACACGGGCTCAGTAATTGTGGCTCACGGGCTCTAGAGCGCAGGCTCAATAGTTGTGGCGCACGGGCTTAGTTGCTCCGTGGCATGTGGGTTCTTCCCGGACCAGGGCTCGAACCCGTGTCCCTTGCACTGGCAGGTGGATTCTTAACCACTGCACCACCAGGGAAGTCCTGAATCCCTTATCTTTTACTGCAAAACAAAACACCTCAAAACTTAGTGTCTTAAAACAAAAACAAAAACCACCCTTGGGCAGTTAAGGGTTAACGGTTAGGGTCATGAAGTTCAAACATAGCTGCTATGGGAGCAAGTTTTAGAGAAGACAGGAGGCGGGCTGGGAAAGCGCCTCTAAACTGCCTACTACAACTATAATTCCAATGGGGAGAAAGCAGCAAAATTTGAGTGTAAACAAAATGTTAAAGTATAGAAGGAGTTATATTTAGTACCATGTGGGTGATAAAAATGAGTAAGAAGAACAGAGCAAAAGAAGATATATTAACTGAAGGAGCAGTAAAAGGGGCCAACTAGATAAAAGGAGATAAGGAAGAGGTGAGATCCCTGAAAGATTTGAAATATGGGATGAATAATTTAAACTTGAAAAAGAGCAGTCTTATTGAAGATTTCTTGCGGAGCACAGGCTCCAGATGCGCAGGCTCAGCGGCTATGGCTCACGGGCAAGCCGCTCCGCGGCATGTGGGATCTTCCCGGACCAGGTCATGAACCCGTGTCCCCTGCATCGGCAGGCGGACTCTCAACAACTGCGCCACCAGGGAAACCCCTTATTGAAGATTTCGAGACAGGAGGTGATGAGGTTAAAATGGCAGGAGAGAAATTGACATTCAGTCACTTAAAGTAAGTGAATAGACCGTGAACGTCTGCTATGTGCCAGCCCCTGTGCTGAGCACTGGGACTGTTTTCATGGTGTGGTTCTAGAGCATCTTAAGGGTAAACACTGCTGGAAGGCTGCCAAGGGACGCTACTCCTGTGTGTTATTGCAGAAAGAATGACAGCAAAGTCATAACAACTCAGTCACAAATTTTGTTTTTTAAAAAAGCAAATTAGAGGGCTTCCCTGGTGGCACAGTGGTTGAGAGTCCGCCTGCCGATGCAGGGGACACGGGTTTGTGTCCCGGTCTGGGAGGATCCCACATGCGGCGGAGCGGCTGGGCCCTTGAGCCATGTCCGCGGAGCCTGCGCGGCCGGAGCCTGTGCCCCCCAACGGGAGAGGCCACCACAGTGAGAGGCCCACGTACCACAAAAAAAAAAAAAAAAAGCAAATTAGAGAGGGACATCACCTTTAGTGTAAAATTTCACTTTCCATTCTTCAGTCTTCTTCATCTATAATTGAGGATAAAGTATGGGTAACGTTTGGTTTTCTTTTAGTGTTAAAGAACCAGTGTCAAACAGGAACTTTGTTTTGATCATCATGGCTTTCAATAAGTCTCTCTCTATGGCTGATTCTTGAAATGCAGTAGATAATAATCAATAACATTAACTGAATGTTTATTATGTGCCAGGCACTGTTGCACAGGCTTTATACAAGTAAGCATTTAGTCTTCACGATAACCAAATGAGGTAGGTGCTATGATCATCAACCCCACTACATAGATGAAGAAATTGAGGTATAGAGAATTTAAGTGCTTTGACCAAGGTTAAACAGGTAGAAAGCAGTGGAACTGGGCTTTAGATCCAAAATATCTGGGTCCAGAATCCATGCATATGCTATGGTGCCTCTTAACTGTTTAAATTTAAATTTTTTTTAAATTTTAATTTATACCTATTGGGAATTTAGGCTGAATGTCCTTCAACATGTCAATTAGCGGTAGCAGTTTTTGTCATGTATCCATATCCAGCATGTATCCATATCCATTTAACTAACTGGAAGTACTTCCTTGTCCCAAAGTGACTAAAAGCACAGGGCCAGAGGTGCCTATTCACAATATACCGTGTGGAGGAACCATAACTATCCTGGTTGGCCCTCTAGTAAGAGCTTGAAGCTCTTGAGGCCATCTGAGGCGCCCACCACTCTCCCTGAGTGCACAAAAGAACCATTTCTCTCCTAGAGAATACCAGTGATTAGAGGATTAGAGGCTCATTCTTCCTTACTGCTCTACTGCCTTGACACCACACACACCACACTCAGGAGTGGACTGTATTCTTTTTACTTTGTTTTGTTTTTTAAAGAAGATATTGGGGGTAGGAGTTTATTAATTTATTTATTTTTGCTGTATTGGGTCTTCGTTTCTGTGCAAGGGCTTTCTCTAGTTGTGGCAAGCGGGGGCCACTCTTCGTCACGGTGCGCGGGCCTCTCACTATCGCGGCCTCTCTTGTTACGCAGCACAGGCTCCAGACGCGCAGACTCAGTAGTTGTGGCTCACGGGCCTAGTTGCTCCGCGGCATGTGGGATCCTCCCAGACCAGGGCTCAAACCTGTGTCCCCTGCATTAGCAGGCAGATTCTCAACCACTGCGCCACCAGGGAAGCCCTTGGACTGTATTCTTAAAGAGGGACTGGCACATCTAGCTTTACCCTGATCGCTTCTGCCCAAGCTACCAGAGTGACTACCGTACACAGGGTGACAATGTACAGTACAGCTTGCTTCAACTTCAGTGCCCTTCTGACCCCTCACACCGAGGACAGGAGTTCATGGCTTTGCCTAGGAACTGCCCTGCTTGTTCAGGGACTGGAACGGCATCCCGTTCATCCCCGAATCTGCACTCAATAGACCCTGAACTGGAATGGTCCAGTCAGCTCTGAGCAACACAAGTTTGTCATCTCTCTGTTGGTGGGTGTGTCATCTGTAGCTGAGTCCTAAGCCAGCTGCCAAGGTTGTCTACATCAGCCTGGGTGAGGGGGAGGTCCAAGCTCATTGCTCTGGGAAAGCAGGCCAACATGCAAATGCTTTGCTTTGCTGCTAACCCCAAATTTTCTCAAATTTCATTGTTAAAAGGATCGATGTCAGTATCATGAACATCATAATCAACTGTCATTGTCTAAGGTAAGTTGGCAGCCCTTGGCCTTTTTTATGAACCCAGGATAAGATGGTGCTGAAGTGTGACTCTCTGAGTTACAGGAGATAGAGAGCCACTCATGATACTTTAAGAAAGGGGAGGTTTTTCTGCAAGTCTCCACGTGGATTAAAAATGGCACTGGGGCAGCTCTAGGTACCAGGGGACTGTCCATCCCTTAGAAGATACCTGATTCCTGATGTGTTGCTGTTTTCCTCTTTCTCTCTCTAGGTGGGTTTCCTCTGCTGAGTCATATTTCCTTCCCTCTGACTTTGCAGTGCACATTGAAAATCAAGTCTATGTTATAATGATTCAATCTCTGCTCCTAATACTTCCTGAATTCCTTCACTTGGCAGTTCTTCGTTCACATTCTTGAGAGAGGGAATATGATTGGCTCAACACGTTTTCTGAATACCAGGTCAGGGGTTACAGGTCAGTTTTAGGCTGGGTCGTCTTTCCTGGTCCAGTCAGCTGTGGTGGTAAGACAAGTCAAAACGTAGGAAACATGGCTGCCAATGGCTCTTTCTCTCTCTCTGTTTTTTTTTTTTTTAACCTCTTTATTGGAGTATAATTGGTTTACAATGGTGTGTTAGTTTCTGCTTTATAACAAAGTGAATCAGTTATACATATGTTCCCATGTCTCTTCCCTCTTGCGTCTCCCTCCCTCCCACCCTCCCTATCCCACCCCTCCAGGCGTTCACAAAGCACCGAGCTGATCTACCTGTGCTATGCGGCTGCTTCCCACTAGCTATCTATTTTACGTTTGGTAGTGTATGTATGTCCATGCCGCTCTCTCACTTTGTCACAGTTTACCTGTAAGCTGAAAGGCTGGTAGGTGCTGTAAGCATGTCTAGCGTAGGTAGGCTATTTGGGGCTGAATTGAAGCAAGCTCTTGGTAACAGGGTATTAACATTATACATTTTATACAATTAAATTAAAATAACACCATTTAAAGATTTTTTAAATGTTCAAATTTACAGACATTTCTAGATAGTCTTTATTTTAATCTTTGAGATGCAAGATTATCCATAGCTTCCAAAGTTAGTTCTTCAATAAAACCATGTGTTATTTTTGAAAAGAGCAGGTTTTTTAAATGAGTAAATTACCAAAGAAAGGTTCAAGACTACTTACAATCTCTTTACTCTTCTTAAGCTTCAAAAAGTAACCCCAGCTTTTTCAGTCTTTTCCCTGGAGTTTGATTTCTACTATCATCAACCCCACTTTAATTTAGGCCAAGTGATCATTACAAATGAAACTGCCAGAAGCAGTGAGAAATGTTTGAAGAATTTATCTTGTTATTTGGCTTCTAACTTAGGGCCTACAAGACGAGAGTTCACAAAATTATCCTCTCAAGGTAATTTGTGGGAGAGAAATAGCAGATTCAGAGATGAAGATGTATTTTAGCAATAAAAAATGAAGTGGTATCAGGTACAAAGAATGAGAATGAATTTTTATCATCTTTATTTTATATGTTCTCATGACAATTAATATAATCAAAAGTATCTCCTTCTTCCAAAACCAGATTTTTTGAAGCTTCATATTCTTGATATATCCACCACTTCCACTTGCCCACCTTTACCACCTTTTCCACCTTTGTGGAGAACATTTTTGCTAAGCAGCCCTAAAGGCATATGACTCGTCCCCTTGGTAATTAGACCAAGAGTGGGCAAGTGACTCAGGCAAAGCCATTCAAATTCTCCTAGAAACTTTGGAAATTGAAAGATAGAGACTGAATTAATTGACACTTTAGTCTCCAGAGCAATAAGGTCATACAGAATTAGTAATGTAATTGGCTTTATGGCCAAAATTAAAACGTAGCTAAATGCAAAGTTAGATACAGCTGAAGTTATGGGGAAGCAGACCCTAAAAGGCCTGTAGAAGAAACTGGTTTCCACAGGAAAGATGAAGCTGACACGCGAAGAGAAGAAAAGACAGTGTTCTGAGAAAGACCAAGAGAAATGACCTGCCTGAAGATGTCAGGGTTCCCATAAGTCACCCAGCTATACTATTAGATTCATAGGATTTCTTCAGACCCTTAAAATAAATTCCTCTTTATTTCAACTAGCTTGAGTATTTCTTTTTCTTGTGATGAGATTAAGATAATTCTGTTTCTTATGTGCATATTTTTAATCTGGATAAACTGTATTTAGTATGCCTCAAAAGACACAAGTGGGGGGCTTCCCTGGTGGTGCAGTGGTTGAGTCCGCCTGCCGATGCAGGGGATGCGGGTTCGTGCCCCGGTCCGGGAGGATCCCACGTGCCGCGGAGCGGCTGGGCCCGTGAGCCATGGCCGCTGAGCCCGCGCGTTCCCCCCAAAAAAAAAAAAAAAAAAAAAAAAGACAGAAGGGTACAGTCTCCACTGCGTCCAGTGCTCCCTAAAGAAAATGGAAGGCAAACACCAATGTGTGCATATCTTAAATATTTGCAAAGAACAGCTGTTTCATCCAGAATGGACCTTGATGAGTAACTTCTGTGACAAAAATGGAACTTAATAGAAAAGCTTTTCTTAATAAAATGGATGATTCAAGCATTGCAATCATTCAGCAAATTGTATTCAGTGTCTACTATATGTGCTAAGTACTGTGAACAGTCCTGGAGCCCTCAAGGTAATTAGGTGAGCTATAAATAAAGTTTCCAGTGGGACTATAAGTAAATCACAGTTATTATATAATGTGCCTTAGCCCATTGAATTCTGAGGATGATTTCAAATGGAGAGACCTGGGCTGGAGAGTTGGGGGGTTTGAGCCACATATAAAAAATTCAGCCCTTCCTCGCTTGAGTTTCTTTGACAAGGGATTCCAAGTTTAAACAAAGTCCTGTGAGCAAGTTTCTGAGATAATTCTGAAAAATTCAATAGACCTCTAATTAAAATGCGCTAAGTGCTGGGCACCAAACATACACTAAGATGAAAAGGGCTCCTTGTCAAGGAGTTTTTGAACTAGAAAGTGAACTAAGCTAAACACATCCAAATGGCTTTTATGTCCTGATAAGAAATATCATTCACGTACTAGATTCCTCTTTGTACTGATGCCTGCATGTTGCGTTGGTGGGTTCTGTAACTGTTTCAGACCTCTGTGACTTCTCCTTCATCTCCTGTCATTAGTTTAAATTCTATCCCGTTAAGAACAGATATGATTCTAAATAATGTCATTATAACTTGATAAGAGCATTAATAACTGAAAACCCTCAACTTGCTTTGTGAATTAACTCTAGGCAAGTCCACTAAGTCCTTGCCAAGGAAAGCATGGTGTCAGTCTTTAAGCAATGATATATTTGATGTCATTTCTGTTGTTGAAGAAAAGGGCAAACAGCATAACCCTCTGAATCCACAGATCATGAGTGAGTTAAAACATCAGTTGTCAGCACAGGAAACAAGTCAAAAGAGCAATCTGGCACAAGGACTGAAGCCGTCAGTCACATTAATGGAATAAAGAAGAGTATACAAATATCTCTGGATGCTAAAATCAAATTGCCTCTTTCTCCCATGACAGCTCAGGGAACTCTTTTATTTTTATTTATTTATTTACTTTTTGGCTGTGCTGGGTTCTCGTTTCTGCGCCAGGGCTTTCACCAGTTGTGAGGGAACTCTTTTAGAATCAGCTAAGGGCCCCAGCACAGTTGGAACTGGAGACTTAGAGGGAGAAGCACAAGAGGAGAAAATATTTAGAAAGCATCTTGTAGATAGCATCCTCCCTAAGTGCTTCATAATCATAATGTTATGGTTGAGTGCCCATCACATTATAGCTGAAGACCAAGCAAAACACAGACCTTCCAGAGCAGTTACTGCTCACTTAATGGTCTGATAGGGCAAAGGATAAATTCTTGAAAATGTCGGATATTCAATAAGGCATTTTCTTAGAGAGAGAAAAATATCCTCCCAGAATTCGGGCTTATTACCTAAGATAAAAGTCATGGGTCACGTCCAGCAGGAATTTACAAAGACAAGCACAAATGTTGCGATATTAGTCCCCAAAACTCCATAATCAAACCAAGGGATTTTAGCTGCTCTGTATCTTTCAGTTATATTCCCCAAATGCCATGCTACTGGGAAGCAAAAGACTCCATAGTGAATTATTTTAAACGGGCTCTTACAGAAAAACCCTTGAGAGTAGGTAGACTGTAGCTATGGAAAGATGGAAAGAACAGATAAGTTGAACAAATAAATTGATAAATCTGGTTTTCAATCCCACAGCCACCATTTGCCAGCTCTGTGACTTTGGGAAAGTTACTTAACACCTCTGAACCTCAATTCTCTCTTTTGAGAGATGGCAGTAATAACACCTACCTCATGGGGTCATTGTAAGAATTAAGAGAGGTAACATGTAGAGCATAATACCTGGCATGTGTTGGGTAATCAAAAAAGATCAGTCCCCATTCCCTAGTATAGCCTAGAAGTAAACGTCAATTTATAGTTTGCTTTTAATTAGACTTCACCTGTTTTTCCCGTTGGACTGGAGAGGTGATACAGGGGAGTGGTTAAAGCACACAGCAAGTGGAGCTGAATTGCCAGGGCTCAAAGCTTGGTTTTATTGATTGCTAGCTGTATAACTTTGGGCTCATTACTTAACCTCTTTGTAACCCGTTTTCCACAGAGGATGAACTGAATTAATATAGACACTTGGAACAGTGTCTGGCACACACTGAACACTGTAAGATTTCATTACTATCATTATGACTATTGCTGTTGTCTGTAACCTGGATAAAATACAAATCCCTTCAAGAAGCTTATTTCGATTCAGATTTTCCTGCCAGTTATCAACTCATGTCTTGGATAATGCACATTTTGAATCACTTTGGCATTTTTTTCTTCTTGTGGCAGATTGTATTTTTCCAAAGACAACTGCAACAATAACTCCCATCTCACATGTTCCTCTGCAAAGTGACCTGCCCCTTCTCCATCGACAGGTGGTATCTCCCTCCCCTCGAATCTGTGTGGGCTTTCGATTGCTTTAGCCAGTGGAGTGTGGTGGGAGTGATGTTATGGGTCAGAACAGGTAATTCAGCGTCTGCCTTGTCTGCTGGAATGCTTGCATTTAGAGCCCTGGGGCCGCCATGCCGTGAGGAAGGCAAACCACATGGACTGGCCACATGTAGGTGCTCTGGTCAGCGGTCCCGCTTTCAAGTCATCTTAGCCCAGGTGCCAATTATGGGGATGAAGCAGCCTCCAGAGGATGCCAGCCTTCGCTCTTTGAATCATCCTCAATTTTTAAGCCTTCTTAGCTGAGCTCTCCGACACTGTGGAGCAGAATCAATGCATCCCTTTTATGCCCTATCCAAATTGCTGACCCACAGAATCCATAAGCATATTAAAAATGACTGGTATTTTAAGCTGCTATATTTTGAGGTAATTTATTATGTAGCAATAGTGACTGAAGCACTTTCTTTCAAAGAAAAGTTTCCATGATTTTAAAGTTTTCTGGAGTTAACATGTGAAAAAAATTATTTTTTGGTTAACAGAAAATATTGCCCTCTTTATAATAATCCATGGGAGTAACCTGAAAAATAGACATTTTAAATTATATTTTTCTTTTATGTGTTGATGGGCAGGGCATGGGACTGCTGTTTATATATTACATGTCAAAAAGGTTTGCATGGTTTTCCTCCTCCAACACATATACAATTATTTTTCTAGAACTAGAGTTCCCAAGAAGAAATACTTTTTTGTAACTGGAGCAACAAAAGTCTCTCTGGTGTGCCTAACTCTGAAATAGAAATCATTTAGAAATGTTCAAACAGCTGTATTCAATTATTGCTGCACATTTTAAATAACTAGTGGTCTCAGATTCAGAATTATTCGCAGCAACTTGTGAAAGTGGTGAAAGGGTCTCTATCAACTAGCATTTATACATGTATTTGAATTCCTCTTAGCCAGCTGTGCTGCTCTCTTCCCAGCATCACTGTGGAGCGGCCAGCCTTATATTTTAAAAGTTGTAATACTTGTAGCCAGGGAGAGACCCAAGACACCCAAAGAAAGGATTTGCTCTGTGTTAAACAAGGACACAGAATCCCATTTCTTTAAACGAAGCTTTCCTGATAACAACCATCTGTCCTGTTCTGTTTTGTTTTTTTCCAGGCTATCCTGATTTCAAAGCAGAAATTCTAGTAAGAGCTGACCTGAAACATTTCCATACTGTCAGCTTGCACCACCTTCTCGCAGGCAGCTCCACTCTGTCCCATCAGTGTTCCAGGGAGGCTGTGTGCTGACAGCGGGGGACATAGGCGGCAAGGAGCCATCACAGAACTGAACCCGCCACATAGTCTGAAAATTTGGTTTCACTTCTTAGGTCTTTGAGCGCTTCTTCCTTGTGAGAAACTTCCTTTTGTCTGCACGCCTCCCCAGTTCCTTCTACTGTGTAAACTGCTGCACCAGGGACCCACCTCCCCTCCCAGGGCTGCGGCTTACAGCAAGGGCCTTGCTGTTAGAGGCATTTGGATTTGATTTTTGGAGCTTCCACCTACCAGCTGTATGACTTTGGGCAAGTTAACGAAATTCTCTGGTCATCAGTTTCTTAACCTTAAAAGTGGAGACAATAATATATCCACCTTACAAGATTCTTGTAAGAACTGGGAAAAAAAAAAAGGCATCACAACCACCTGGGACAGTGCTTACAATGTAACTGAATGTTCACTGCATATTAACTATGATTTAGAATAAATGAATGTATATCACAGATATTAGAACAAGGAAGAGCTTCAGAGTCCAGATCCCTCTTCCTAAGCTGCCCTCTGGAATTCAAAATTATTCCAGGAGTGCTAGGAATAGGCAAAGCTGTCGAAGTCAGTAAAAATACCCCCAGAGGTCACCTAAGGCCCTACTGGCAGACTTTGCCAAGGTGAGGTCCCTAACGAGGTCAAGAATTACTAGTTTAAGACAAAACTATAATTCGGGGGCTTCCCTGGTGGCGCAGTGGTTGAGAATCTGCCTGCCAATGCAGGGGACATGGGTTCAAGCCCTGGTCTGGGAAGATCCCACATGCCGCGGAGCAACTAGGCCCGTGAGCCACAACTGCTGAGCCTGCGTGTCTGGAGCCTGTGCTCCGCAACAAAAGAGGCCGCGATAGTGAGAGGCCCCCGCGCCGCGATGAAGAGTGGCCCCCGCTCGCACAGAAACGAAGACACAACACAGCCAAAGATAAATAAATAAATAAATATGGGAGTCCATGTATTAAAAAAAAAAACAAACAAAAAAACCCCTATAATTCGAAAAGATACGTGCACCCTTATATTCATAGCAGCACTATTTACAATAGCCAGGACATGAAAACAACCTAAATGTCCATCAACAGATGAATGGATAAAGAAGATGTGGTACATATATACAATGGAATACTCCTCAGTCATAAAAAAGAACAAAATAATGCCATTTGCATCAACATTGATGGACCCAGAGATCATCATCCAAAGTGAGGTAAGTCAGAGGGAGAAAGACAAATACCTGTGATATCACTTATATGTGGAATCTAAAATACGACACAAATGAACCTATCTATGAAATGGAAACAGACTCCAGGCATAGAGAACAGACTAGTGGTCACCAAGGGGGAGGTGGGAGGGAGGGAGGGAAGGGCTGGGAGCTTGGGATTCTAAGATGCAAACTACTGTATATAGGATGGATAAACAAGGTCCTACAGTATAACACAGGTTATCCTGTGATAAACCATAATGGAAAAAATATGAAGAAGAATATATATATAATGGAATCATTTTGCTGTACAGCAGAAATTAACACACCATTGTAAATCAACTATACTTCAATAAATTTTTTTTAAGAAAGGAATTACTGGTTTAAGAGATGCTATGTGTTCACTGCAGCTCCCAGCAGGATTAGGCAGTGGGTGTGAGGGGCTAACAGAGAGCATCCTCCCACAGGCTGGAATCCAGATCCACCCTCGCTTTCTGCTCATCACAATGAGGAACTCCCTTGAGAGTTTATTAATGTACGTGCACCATCATTCCAGCTGCCACAGGGGTTGGCTACCTGATTCAAAGGCACGCTTGTTCTTTAGGGAGACCAAGGTATCTCACGTCACATTTATGTAACAGGCCAGACCTAAGATCCAAGTGGCAGAGGTGTTCCAGAGCAGCACAGAAGCAACCACCAGGGCCCTGGGAAGGAAGGGAAGGAGGGTGATGTTTGTCTTTAACTTCCCATCCCCTTTGCTCCTGCTATGCCCCTCCCTCAATGCCAGGACAGTGTCCCTGACTCTATCACCAGCACCACCAGTGCAACCCCACTCTCGTCTTCCCTCTTCCAAAATGACCCTGGTTCCAAAACAGCTCTCCTTCAATTCTCAACAGAGTAACACTCTCATCGCTCTTTACATACAGCTGTTATTTGGTTTGTCTAATTCACAGTGAGCTATGGATGACCAACAAGTCTTCGGACTTGGAAATCCAGTGCAGTGGGTTGAATTGTGGCCCCCCCAAAAGATATGTCCAAGTCCTAACCCCCAGTACCTCTGCATGTGACCTTATTTGGAAAAAGGGTCTTTGCAGATGTAATTAAGCGAAAGATCTTGAGACGAAATCATCCTGGATTAACTGAGTGAGCCCTGAAGCAAATGCTAAGTGTCCTTACAAGAAGAGGAGAAGACAGAAACACAAAAGAGCATAACATGTGAAGACAGATTGCAGCAATGCAGCCAAGCCACATGGCTAGAGCCATCAGAAGCTGGAAGAGGCGAGGAAGGATTCTCCCCCAGGGCCTTTGGAGGAGAGCCTGGCCTGCTGACACGTCCATTTTGGATTTCTGGCCTCCAGAACTGTAAGAAAATAAATTTCTGTTTTTGAAGCCACCCAGTTTGTGATCATTTTTTATGGCAGCCCCAGGAAATGAGACTACCCAGTAAACCCAGCCACCACAATCCCAGGGGCCCGCTGAGCATGGAGTACCTTCCCAGCCCTTATTCCAGTGAATCTTCCCAAGGAGGGGAGAGTAGATGCCTGATCTCGCCCTGATTGATGAAGAGCCTACAGTTCAGAACGGTTCAGTTCCTTGCCCCGGTCACAGAGCCAGGACTCAAACGGTTACTTCTGTGCCTTTCCACTCTGCCACTTTCCCTAAGGAATGATTGTTGTTGGTTTTAAGAGGAGCCTATGGTTCCAAATGCATATTTGATTAGTGAAAACTCTTTGCTCCTTCCTTCTACTTCTTCTCTCTGCTACTTTATCTCCAGAGCTCAAGACCTCTAAGTCCCAGCTTTCAAACCGTGACTGACTCAGAGGGAAAAAGGAAGGTGGCAAGGCTGAAGTACCATAAGATATAAAAACACATTTTTTTGTGTGGTTTTGCTACTTCCCTTTCCATGTTCCTTTGTCCAGGCTTAACCGAGACCCCATCCTAGCCCTTCTATAATTCGTGAACAAACATTTTAGCGGTGCTATTGAGAGTCATCTGTGCATATTTTAATATTTTTGAACTAAATGATATTATCAAATTTTGGTCACGGTTCTTCATCCTTTAATTTTCAATAGCAGTTATGCTTCCAGCTACATATTTTAATATGTCTCAGAAATGTTCTATTTCTGGTGGATTCACTGGAATCCCCCTTAAATTTTCCATAGCAATCCGTAGCTGACATCAGCTCACACTCTCGTAACTTACAGAGGCTCCAGGCAGCTAAGATATCAGCAACAGCCTATCACTTCTGCCTTCTCGTGCTCATCATTCTCACCTACCTCTCTTTGGATCTTCTTAAACGTTCCAGCATCTTTGTAAGGCTGAGAGGTGCTGAAGTTGGCACACATTTAAAGAGTTGCTCCCTGTATATAGCACTGTACTCCAGTTGCTATAGAAATAAGTCAGAAAATCCAACTTGAGATTCTTATGTCTCACATATTCAGATTTAGATGAACTGTGACGTGACTGCAAAAGAAATTATGCCATCTTCCATGAGATGGAAATGCAAACCTGCAGTTTCATCTGGCTCTTGTAACCGATAAAGCTATCAAGTAAAGACTGAAGAACTCATTTGTCTGTTCTATTTTATTTTCTCTGGACTTGAGGGAGCTTCATTTATAGTGAACACTTAGTCCTGGGTATTCTAGCTGCCCTGAAACTTAATGGACTGGGGGAGAAGTACAGGAAAGAGAGGGTTACAGTCGAGTGATATGGCACACTTTTCTAGTGCTTGAAATGACAAACGACTTTTGTTTTTCTGATGTTATATCGCATAAATAGAATTCACCTGGAGACTGGCCACGACTGAGACTGCTAAGTCCAAGGGGTAGTACAGGTGAGACTAGAGTCCAAAACAAGTCTTAAGATTCACAGAGCGATAAGATAAAGCACCCAAACCAAGCACTGAGTTGAGAGAGAAATAGGCAGAATGCTCTATTCTGATTGCCTTTATTTTGAGCCAAGCTTTCTTAGTTTTTCTTGAAAAGAAATTGAAAATCAATCCAGTACTAACACCACTCTTTAGCTTTTGTTACTGAAAAGCACGTGTTCAATTTAAACGTGGTATTGCTGAGAATAGAGCCATTGAGAAATGCTAAATGGGATGGGGAGTGGGGAGAGAAGAGAAGAGAAACAGGAGAGCATAAAAAGTTTTGGATCTCACAGAAGTCAGTCTTCAGAATAGCATTTTCCCCTTTAACTCATGACGACTAGGAGAAACTGTACTTGAAAAAACACTTGAATTACAAGTTGAATCACAAATCCTGTGTTGTAATATTTGAAGGGGAAATTGATTTACATGAGAACAGTAAGCGATTCACTTCTTACTCCTACACACATTACTTTGCAGGGATTTCCACCTTAGCATTTCCAGTCATTTGGTTGAGGGCCACAGGTTACATACCTCGACCAGGAAGGTGCCCAAATGTTTCAACGGGAAGGGTGTCCTTGAGAGTTGGATGGGAGCTTGGGGATGCTAACTAAGGAAGTATAGAGGCCATAAAACTTATCTTTGCTTCTATTTTCTATGAAGAAGGTAGAGAACCCCATTGTTTGAGTTCCTAATTGTACAGGGGAAGGAAATGACAGCTAAGAGTTTGAAAGGACAGCATAAGGAATTTAAGTTGGTTGTTAAACAAAGCGTTTCTCGCAAGAAGCTGGAGATGTTATTTAAAAGACCTTCAAGTGACTGAAGCTTTGGTCATAGCAGCCATCTTGGCTACCCCTTCCCGGCCATGTGACCCTACACAATAGAGCAGCAGTGTTCTATCAAGAGGCAGTAAAAGACAGCGACTGAGTGCTTTTACTTTGGAATCAAATAGATGGAGGTTCAACTCTTACATCCATTACTTGACAGCGGATTAAACCAAGCAAGTTACTTAGGCTTCTTAAGTTTTAGTTTCTTCCATTGTAAAATGTGGGCAATAATAACAGCATGTACCACCCAAGGTTCTGGTGAGAACTAAATAAAATAATGTGTACTAAATGCTAAGCCTCGTGCCTGGAACATAGCAAACACTCAATAAATATTAGCTAGTATTATGGTCACCATTATCATTACTTCAATAGAAGCAAGATAATAACCTCAACTACTTCCTTCTTTTCATTCGTATCTCATGCCAGTAGGACATAATAACTAATCACTGTAACTAGTCTAATCATATGGTCACTGTCCTGTCACTAGTTCTTTAGGAGTTGCAAATGACTGTCTCCTAAGGCTGCCCACACGTTTCATGTCCAGGTTGACCTCTGACCTAGTACGACAATATTAACCTAAACTGCTGCATTCTGCAACACTTCACTGGACCAATATCAGCTTGGGCTTCACATCTCCAGAAACATGCTACCTCTTCACTGTTAATATGCAGTTTCTCTCAGGTCTTAGGGCTTTCAAAATTGGATATGGTCAATTTCATTGCTAGTGGCCTGCAGAGTCAATTTTAAAATCATTAATCTTTGTAAACTCAAAGGTGCATCCATCAGCAAAGGTTCTTGCAGAGTTTTCATTATGCTGGGCTACATGGTGGTTGGATGTGCAAGCAAAATCCTTCTCAGAGCAATAAGACCAAAACAACATAATTAACAAAGAAATAGTTATTTGCTGCAAGTGGTACAAGACTCTTGCATTCTTACTGGATTTTTCATTTTTAATGTTGCTGAAAATGAGTTGCTGGGCCTTATTAGGAGCTCTCAGCTAATGAGAATTATGCATGAAAGCGCCAAGAAAAGCCAGAAAGAGACTAGGTGACACAAGAATAAACACAAATATATACATACACACATAAAGGGATTGGATACTTCTCTGCTCAGCCTTTTAGGAAAAGGGAGGAAAAATGAAAAACATCATGCTGTATAGTAGAAATTAACAAAACATTATAAATCAACTATAAAGATCAGTGCCTTTGCTTTACTCAGTTATTTTTTGGAATCCATACATGGGATCTGAGAAAAGTTGCATGCTGTTGTTTTTCGTGTGTCTGTTTTCCTGTTTTACTTTTTCCTGTTTTTTAATCCCAGATAACTGTGATTAAACGGGAAAAGGTGAGCAGTTGCTGCCTGACTAAAAAATAAACACACACACACCCACCCAGGAACGAGAGGAAATGCGTTCCCATGTCAGAAACCACTGTAGGAATAGCGAGGGTCTCCCGACATTTTCTCTAAGAAAGGTCAGTTCCCAGTAGATCAGCTTTTGGAGGCATGGCTCCTGTACAGCAGTAAAAGATGAACAGAGGCAGATGGAACACAGGGAAGCTATTGGACTCTGCAGGGCTAAGTGTAAATCTCCTTTTCTAAAATATTTTCCGCAGATTTAGGTTTTATGGGAGAATCAGCTTAACAAAGAAAATGGAGACCTCTCCTCAGATCGGTGGGCTTTTTAACCAGCCCCAAGACAAAAACATCATGGAGGAACATCCCCTGTACATGAAAACAAAAAAATAGTTGCAACGACGAGAATAAAAATCTTTGTGGTTCGTTTTCCAGTGAAAGACCAAATAGGAGTTCCCTGCGAAAGAAAAGCATTTGCGTAAAACTTGTGCATCATTATTTTCAGAGCAGATGGGGCCAGAGTCAGCTCAAGATTCTCACAGGCAGACACCAGCCAAATTTGCCACTAATTAGCAATGCCCCACACTGTTACATGGCCTGCTCCTTCCGTTTGCAGGCCGTAGGCTCCGTGACCCTCAATGCACCACCTGAGACCAGGACTCCCCCATCACTGCCCAGCACTCGTCCTGCCTTGGCCACCCTATCAGCTGCTGTGAATGCGCAGGGTAAAAAAGGAAGGCAGAGGAGGCTTTCATTCTTACTTACCTTCCGTTTTAACTCTTTCCCCCAAATTCCAATTTAAAAGTTTGTTTTATCTCACCACCCATTTTCCCTACTTAATATTCCTGAAGTATCTGTCTCACAAAAAGGAAAGGGGAAGGATATTTTTCTCTTAAAATAAGGGCAAGGGGAATCTTATTTTTTTTCCTGTGTCCACAGGATAATTTTCAAGAGTGCATGTATGCATTTGTAATTTCTTTTACATCATTTGGGGGAGAGGATATCTGGTCAACCTGTTAGCCAGGCAAAATGGATTCGTGTGGCCAGCCCCAGCTGCTCGGCACTCCTTCTCCATCAGCTGCAGGCCCTGCCTGATGCTCCCCAGGAACTGGGTCCTTCCTCTCAGGAAGGCTCATCTCAGCCACGGCCCTTCCCTGTGTCCCCAGGATATGACTGGCTCTCGTCAAGCCCATGAAGACAAAGCTGTATGTTTTTAAAACCCCCTTTCAGATGTACCACCATCAAGAGAAACATTTCAGCAAATCCAGAAGTAGCACAAAGAGGTAGCTGTTCTGGTCAGAGAGAAAATTCAGTTCTTCAGATTGTGTGTGTGTGTATGTGTGTGTGTGTGTGTGTGTGTGTGATGATTGGGAAATTTTTACACTTATACTTTATCTTCACAGCAATGTCCAATACTTTTTAGAAGTTTTTTTCTGCAACAGTATATTCAAAGTAAAAGTAAACAACTCTTGTGTTCCATTAGGGTAATCCTAGAACAAGCCTTATGTTACCTCCTAAATTAAAATCCCACACTACATCTAACGGCTCTTGGGATTAAAACCTTGGATTTCTAATATTTTATATTTTAAAGAAGAACAGATTGGTTATCTTCATCTCTGAAAACATGGAGGCAAGTATCTTCCAATGTTATAGTTTTTTGCTGTCTTTACAGTTTTCAACTCATAAGAGCAAAAGGAAATATTTAAGATAAATTGAGTAACAATAGTTAACATTTAGTGAGCATTTGAGCCTGAAACTATGCTGAAATCTTTATGCCCACTACCTTATTTAATTCTCAAGACAATGCTGTGTTAGATACTCGTATTATCCTCATGTTACAGATGATAAAACTGGAGATCAGAGACTTAGTAACTTGCATAAAGTCACACAGCTTAGGTAGATCTATCTGATCCCAGCCTCTAACACTTAGTCACAACACTCACCCGCCTGTCTTTGACAAATGGTGAATGACTGTACCCCTGGAACTTTCCAAGGAAAAGCTTGCTTTGGATGTGTTTGCCAGTCCCATTATAAATAAATAAAGGGTTACACTGGCATGCTTCAGCCAATCGCTTCCCACGAGTCTTGTATACAGGAATAGAGACATGGCCAGAGACAAGTCTCTTATGGAGAACAGCTGGTTCTCGCTGTTGAAAACATTGGAATTAGCTGGAGCAGTTGCTTTTGAGACTTCTTCGTTAGTCAAATTTTCCTGTGGTGGTTCTGGAGATAAATGTGCTGGGATAAAATTTAGCGATCTCACGAACCAAAAACAACAAAATTTTTAGGCAGGCAAACAGTTTGCAAGGAAAATAATGTGAACTTCCTACCTTAGGATTTTTCATTCTTTTCTATTCTTCGACCTTCACACGAGGGGATGATGCAGTGTCATATTAAATCAAGAGGCATCACAATGAAGGGAGGAAAAAGACAACGGTTTTTTTTGACAGTACAGACTTTGATTTCTATTTCCAATAAAAATTATTGTGAGAAAGACCCTGATTTGGCTAACAAGACCTCACTTACTTATTTTAACAGATGTGCTTTCCCCGCTCCCGAATCTTTAAAAAAACTATTTTACTGTTCTCTCCTCAATGTTCAGAAAAATTAAGTTCCTGGGCTTCCCTGGTGGCGCAGTGGTTGAGAGTCCGCCTGCCGATGCAGGGGACACGGGTTCGTGCCCCGGTCCGGGAGGATCCCACATGCTGCGGAGCTGCTGGGCCCATGGCCGCTGAGCCTGCGTGTCCGGAGCCTGTGCTCCGCAACGAGAGAGGCCACAATAGTGAGAGGCCCGGGTATTGCAAAAAAAAAAAAAAAAGAAAAAGAAAAAAAGGAAAATTAAGTTCCTGAAATGAGATAAAGGTCAGCCACCAACATAGACTCAGAAATCTCTTTCCTATCTCCCTTTAGGCAGTGAAAATTTTTCTTCTTTATTGAAATGTGCTCAGTAGAGGTATAAACAAATTGTAAGAGACCATTTATTTAACTGTCTGACAGCTTAACCAAATCTCCTTGTAGCAGGGCTTCCATTATAAGATTCCATTCTCATATGCCACAGAGGGAAATTCATATTCATAGGAGAGTGGAATCTCATGTGAAAACCTGTCACGTTGATGGTACATCCTCCGCAGTTAAACTGTTTACAGGGTTTGTAGCGGCTCGGCTACATTACCATATTCGTGCTGAGTATCAACTGTCTCCTTCATCTTGGGAATCTTAGAGTTGAATAAAATAACAGAGCTGAGCCTTCATGCAAATACTACCCATGACTGTGGACCACTTAGCGGAGATGCCTTTTCTTGCCATAAGGAGCATTAGTATTGGAAACCCTGCTTTCAGCCAAGAACTCTGGAGTCATCCTGTCATGAACTATTAATTCAGGGATCAGTCTTCTCATTGGCAGCTAACCACCAAATCCACAAAGTTGTGTTTAATTTGCTCTAGGAAGATAGACTGAGTTCTCCCCCTTGAACTGTGCAAGAGGGATGCCGGAGCCCCGGAAAACGTCCACACCGAAACTTGTGAATGATACAGCACTTTTTATGGCTGTTAGTGGCTTGGCCTATCTGTTCCAGGCAGCTTTACCTGAAAGCGAGGACAAGATAAACACAGCTGACTGCACAGGTTCTTGAAGGAGATTTGGTTCTACTCGGCAAACTCAGAGATTTCTATTAACAAAAGTTAACATGATCTCCCTACAGCCTGCTCGTGGCTGAGTAAAAGGATGTGCTGCTCTCTTAGCAACTGGAGAGAGCGTACAGCAGCAATGGCAAGACGTGATGCCTATATTTTTCTTAGGAAATGTCTACACATGGCCTGCCTCCTCAGCAATGACCCTCTGTTCCTGGGTCAATGGGCCAATTTTAGTTGGGGGATCTACTTCTACTCTCTTCTGGTCCAGAAGGACTAAACAGAGCTCCACTCCTGGCCTTAGGATAGAGCTTATACCCAGGCCTAAATCAATCAACATACTGTTTTTCTCCTGATCACAGAAATTGGTTCAGGATGTTTATGTTTGAATCACTGGATACTTTCTAATACAGGATGTACAAAGGCTTTGCTATTTCCTGTTGAATTCAAACTTGGAAGGATGAAGCCTTGGGAACTGCTGGAAGACACTTTATGACTACGTAAGGCTTGAGATTAGACCTGGTATGGCGGAAGATGATGTGAAAAAAGGTTAGTAATCAGTCTATAGTGACATCATGTAAGCCTGATTAAGCCACACCTGAAGCTGATACTCCTTAGACTCTCCACTTTTCATTCAAGTTTTTACATGGACTGATTTGAGTTATGTCATCTGTCACATACAACCAAAATAATCATAACTGATATTGCTTTTAAAAAAATTACTTTCCTTTAAAAGAACTCAAAGGACAATTATCCAAGTACTTTATGTATTAACATAATCAAATTCGCTCTTCACTAGTTTTCTCTTTTCCTAAAAATATTTTGGGGACAATAACATTCTGAACACAGCTTATCAAACTAATAGGGAATAGTAATAATAGTAATAATAAAAGCTCTACACGGCCTAAGTGTTTTAGTTTACCAAGTGCTTTCAGAAATATTATCTCATTTGATCCTCATAAGCAAATGATGAACTATAGAGGACAAATCTTGTCTTATTTAATAGGAAAAAGGGTTAGATGATATCATGTCCAAGGAGTAGAAATTGACCTTAATGACCATACCTTATGCAGATACCATAGTTCCCAAGACAGCTAAGAAAATGCTATCTCTGATTATCTCACTCTCAGTGACCATGGGCACAGTTTCTACTGGGTGATATCTCTGGTATGAATTTAAATACGCCAGATCACTAGAATTCTGCCACCTTTTAAAAAATTTGATGACCATTTCTTTGGCTATTCAAATACATTCAATTAATAAAATCCATTCATTCAAACTTTCAACAGATACCATGTGCCAGGCACTGATCTAATTGCTGGGATAACGTGGTGAAAAAAACAGAGAAATCTCTGCTCCTGTGGGACATACAATTTTGGGAGTCATCAGCACAGAGATGGTACTTAAAGCTATAAAACCGGAAACATTTACCAAGAGAGTAAATGTAATTAAAAAGCGCTGAGTTCTGGGGAAGTCCAATATTTAGTTTGGAGAGATGAAGAAGACCCTGACCAGTAAGGTAGGAGGAACACCCGGAGAATCTGGAAGCCAGGAGAAGAAAGTGTTTCCAGGAGGAAAGGGGCATTGCCTTGGTCAAAGGCTGCTTGTAGGTCAATCAAGATGAGGTCTGAGAGGTTACATTAGATTTAGCCATCCTGTAGCTCATTGGTGGCCTTGAGCAATGTCAGGGGAGGGGTGAGGCTCAAACCTGCCTTGAGTGGGTTTAGGCGAGAGGGAGAGAGAAGCAACTGGAGTTTGCAAGAACAGATACCAGTTTCCAGGGTCTTTTCTCTAAAGGGATGGAGAAAAATAGGGTATAACTAGAAGAGGAAGTGGGTTATTTTTTTTAAGATGGCCGGCTTAATAGCATGTTTGTATGTTGGAGGGAATGATTCTGTAGAGAGGGGAGACTTGAAGGTGCAGGGGATGGGGGGGAATTGCTAGAGAAAACATCCTTAGGTAGGACTGAGGGGACGGGATAGTGCCCAGATGGAGACACAGGCCACGGGCAGGAGCGAGGCCACGTCATGACAGCCACAGGAGAGAAGGAGGTGGGTTGGTAGGTGTAAGGTTGTGCCTTGGAACAGGTCTCTGATCGCTTCCATTTTCTTGCCGAAATAGTGTGCGCTTCTAGCAAAGAGGTTACTTCTCAACGTTTTTGTGAAGCTAAGGAGTGTTGAGAATTTTGTGGCTGGGAAACCTGACAAGGGTTGTGCTGCTATTCTTAGTTTTGTGCCTAACTTATCACACTCTGAAGAAGAGGGCTCCACGATCCTAAGTCTAGGCCTGTCTTTCTGGAAACACATTCCTGACAAGCAGATCAGATAGTTCCGAGGAAGTCTCACACACCTGATTCCGTCCCTCCCGGGGGCGGGCCGGGGGTGGGGAAGAGACACGAAACCTTGATTTTCTGAGGACCTGCCTTTTCTCTTCTCCGCGGCTCCCCCGCTCTGCCAAATCTCTTTTCAGATGTTTAGGGGAGCATGCTCTGGATACGGCAGTGGCGATAGTGGACCAAGAGGAGACCCCAGGGGAATTCCAGCCAGGTGCCTGCATCTTCGCAGTTTTCCTAGGTTTCCACTGGACCTGGCCCTGATCATTTCTTTCTCTGCTTAGCAAAAATAAAATATTTTCTTCCGTTTAAAAAAGAGAGCTGCTTAAATCTCTGAGAGAGAGGACTCTATAGAACTATGATGGATGTAATAAATACACCCTTTTCCACAACTTAGAATTTGAGATTTTCCAGGCAGGTAGGGAAAGGAGTAGAAACAGGATGGGTGACCTTATCCCATCCTGACAGCTCTGGGTGGTAGGTGTTCTTATCTCCACTGTATAGATGGGTTTCAGAGAGAGTACGTAACTTGCCCAAGGCCACGCACTGGTTAAGTAGAGGACTCAGACTTGAACCCTGGGCTCTCAGAGCTCAGAGCCATGCTCTTCTCACTATACTTTGCTCTACAGTCCGTTAGGAAAGGAATATCCTGTGTCGGTATGTGAGAAAGGATTTTCCTGCTCTGTCCCTGCGCTGGCTCTCCAGGCAATTCAGAAACTCCTACTTCAAACCTCCGTTCTGTGTGATTTATGCTACAAAGGACCTTTTGTTACACCACCAGCATTCAGAACCTTGCTTTCTGCCAAGGTGACTTTTAATTTATCAGAGGTCCCTCTGGTATATAGGTGCCCAAACTATTCGGTTACTGTTTTCCTAGCCAAAAAAACCAGTAAGAGCAGAAGTCTAGGCACTCAACTGGAATGTGAATCTGCTTTTTTTCTTTCTTTCTTTCTTTCTTTTTTTTTTTTTTGGTCTTTGGGATTCCTTACTTTCAAAAACAACTTCCATCTTACCCCATGGCGGTGATGTTTGCCTGCTCTGCCTTCTCTGTCCCAAATAGACTCCTTAGTTATTCCAAGTGGACATTTATGACTTTTTACAGGTCAGCTTTTCCGAGCACACGGTCTACAGCGGCCACTCTATTCTCTATTTGCAGAGTTCCCGGCCCGTTTCATCAGCACCATTGCGAGATGGAGTCATCCTCGGCCAACTTCCTCGGTTCCCCCACCCTGGGCACAAGATCTGCTCGACACTCACCCTGTCCTCCTTTCTCTTATCTTGGAGGCAGGAAGCAGTGTCCCTCATGGTTTCCACGAAGCAGTGTCCCTCATGGTTTCCACGATAACGTTTTTCAATGTATCCTTTATCCCACTTCCTCTCATTTCCTTGGGAACCTCCTCTCACATTTTCAAGCTCATATTCAAGCTAATGTCTAGATAGTTCCCATTAAAAAAAATGCAAGAGGGAAGAGATATGGGGATATATGTATATGTATACCTGATTCACTTTGTTATAAAGCAGAAACTAACACACCATTGTAAAGCAATTATACTCCAATAAAGATGTAAAAAAAAAAAAAACTTCCTATTTCCCTAAGTTACTGCCCCATTTCTAAAGTTTCATTGCCAAGCTTTTGCGAAGAAATGCTAAATTTGACACCTTTACTTCCTTCTATAGCAACCTGTCCTGACCCTTCTACTGCAATCTCCCCGTCACCATGGTTAACGGCGGGCTCTACGTCTCCATTCTGTTCAGCATCTGCAGAGTTAAGAGTGTTGCTAACAGTCAGGCCCGGGTACAAGTCCTAACTCAAGCTTTCATACAATTCCTGGCACATGGTAAAGAGTCCACAAATGTTAGTTGTTATTTGCTTCATAATTATTATTAGCCAACCCTTCTTTGAGAAATTCTTTCAGCCCTTAGCTTCCCTGCCACTGAACTCTTGATTCTCCTTCGGTCTCTGATGGTTTTCCCTAAGCCCCCTCAAAGGCCTCTGTTTCTTAAATGTTGGCAGTCTCCAAGCTTCTGCCTTTCACTTTTTCCCTCTCCCATTGTTTTCTTTCCCTCAGAGATCTGACTCTCCCACAGCCCTCCCTCTGCCCTGCGTGATGGGTACATCTCCAGCCCCTGGCCCTGTTCTGATTGGGTGAAGGTCTCCCTGCTCCCACCCCCTCTAGTGGAGGCCCATCCTTAATGCCACTTCCTCCATGAAGCCTTCCAGTCTTATCCATCCTTGGTCAGAATTCAGCTTTTCCTTGGGACACCTCTCTTCTATAAAGATTCCCATTTCTGCCCTTATTAATATATGTATTATTACTTTGAACTATGGTTGGGTGTGTGTATTTCTAACTCCCTCATTAGACTGTAAGCTCTGTAGGGCAGGAACCATATTTTAATCACCCTTTTACCCCCAACCTGCTGAATGTGGGATATTTCTCATGGTAGACTGGATCCATTTGAACTGACAGGAAAGGCAAGTGGGGTCCGCTGAGTATTCAGAGACTCGAGCACCTCCCAAATTTGACTCCAACTTATGGGATGGCAGGAAACGTGAGTGAGGAGAGTCAGCAAGAAGGCAGGGCTGCAGGTAACAGAAAAGAGGGGAGTCCTAGCTCCTGTCCCATGGCTTTGAGCCTTTGCTTCTCTCATGTAATTTTCATGGCCCAGGGAGAATAAAACAAATTTCATGACAATACTTGGAAGGTTATTATTTATAAAGATTTGGAAGATCTTCAAACATGACGTATAAGAAAGAGAGGGATTTTGTTCTTTCTTTCATATGTAGTCTTTAAATATTAAAGTGAGATGAATGTCTTTAAATGCAACTAGAAAATATGTAAGATTCTCCTTTAGTTTTCCTGATAAAACATTCTGTAAATAGGATACACTGACCACATTGACTATAAACATCTATCGAATAAACTTTTAAATGACCAGATGAGAAACAGTGATAAATTATATATAGTTACATATTTGGACCTTTTTGCTTTACTTATCCTTTTACCAAAGTGGCGGGGGGGGGAGCAATACATTACATTACATTCATTTTTAATATCAGTTTTCCTCACTTTTCCCCATTCCTCTTTGCATGAATAGTGTATATCATAATTAAGCTGAAATCCCAGAGGCTGCTTTCCTAATGTGATCGTTTAAACACAGACCAGATGCGAACACAAACACTACTTGGACAAGACCTTCTCCACTCTTTAGAGTCCTCCTAGAACGTTCCATGGACAGTTTTAGAATTTTTATTTTTGAAAACTGGCACACAAGACATTTTCCACAACAGAAAAGAACCAACAACATCCTATTTGCAGCAGAAGAAAACACCACGGAGATGATGTCTTAAAAACACATTTGGGTGATGGCAGATCACAAGACACTTGGCTCTGGAGTCAAGGTATCAGGTTTCAATAAAAAATATATAGACTGGAGACGAAAAAACCCTCCTGAAAGCTCACGCTTCTCTTCTGGCTGGGGATTCAGATGGGGGATCAGTAACACCTGCAGATGACTCCAGAGAAACAAGGATCCCATCTGCAGACAGATGAGAAGATGGGGGAATTTTCCTCGGGTGCTTTGCTTGAGACATGTTAGAAACAAAATAGTCTATCACATCTCTCTCACAACATCGGCTGGTACTCTCTTGCCAACAATTCAGCTGGTTTAGAATGTTAAACTTGGAGAGTTGTATTATCCTGCTCAGAAATCTGCAGGCTCACTCCTGCCTGACTAGTGGGAAAATGAAGACTTGAAATTCAGCAGTATCCTAGCATCAGCTGCCCAGGCTGTTTTGCTTTGTCTTCGCACCCCCATGCAGAAGACAGCACAATCGGATAGCTATAAATGGCAACATGTTTTCAATCTGTCCTCAGTCAGATATATGCCATCCTCCCATCTAGATCTACTTTCTACTCTGCTCCGTTCCACACCATGCAACAAGGGCTGACCAGTACAGACTGTACCAACTGGGTCTGATTAATGGAGCACACTGGCAGGAGACTGGAGGGGGTGAGAAGAGGGAAGCCTGAGTATTTATTTCCCCAGTCCCCACCCCCTGCCAGATTGCAAAGGCTTGGCTGCTTCACAACCAAAGGCCACAGCTCCTGTCAAACACCCATTCCACACAGCCACTCCTTCTGGATTCTTCAAACCAATTGTTCCCTCCAGGCCTAGGAGTGGCAAAGGTTAGCAAGCGTCCCTGTATTAACCACCTCTAAAGTCACCATTTGAGTGTACCATCCATGTTGACCATGTGTTGGCCCATAGTGATAGATTATTGGTGGCTTCCCCCATCGAAGACTGGCATACAGATCACAATAGCAAGTGCTGTCATTCTTTGTTGTTGTTGACCTTGGGCATGGGAGGAAGGGAAAAACCAGCAAAAATTCCATATGTTTCCTATTCCTGCCATAGATCTTTATCACAGTAGGTCAAGGCTGGGCCATGAGTAACTTCATTCTAGAGTCAAGTCTTTGATTTTATAACTTAGTTGAGGCTCATTGATGGTTTTCATTTTCATGTTGCGGACATTCAGATGTTAATGACAATAACGAGAAAGGGAATTATTTGTAGGTACGATGATATTTTAAACATTAAGATCATGTTGTCCTATAGAACTTACAACTGGCAGATATTTTGAAAAAGCCTTCCAGTCTGATTCAATTTTGGTTCCTCAGTCCGTCCTTGCTTTTGTGTTTTTTTCCTTAAGTCTTCCCATTTATATAACAACAAGATTCTTATTTCTTTGTTTTTTTTTTTTTTTTTTTTTTTTTT
>NW_020174713.1:0-36854 GCF_003031525.2 Neophocaena asiaeorientalis asiaeorientalis | reverse complement strand
CAGGCCCAGCCGCTCCGCGGCATGTGGGATCCTCCCGGACCGGGGCACGAACCCGTGTCCCCCGCATCGGCAGGCGGACTCTCAACCACGGCGCCACCAGGGAAGCCCAAGATTCTTATTTCTTTAGTAATCAGTTCTCTTCCCACTTGAAATCATTTAATCCTCGTTAAGAGGGCAAGTGTGTCCTAGAAACTAGAGCAAGGAATACAGCACACTGATCAAATTCTTTTCCTTTAAGTCAAACTTGACTTTTTTTGTGTGCCTAAATTTGTCTTTTGGCGAAATGAATGATAATGAGAGTTACTGCCCCTGCACTTTAACAGACTGAATCACAAATAGCTGACAATGCCTCTGGGTTCCTGGTGATCCCAGGTTTACTTCAAAAAGATTTCCTTGTTACATCACGCAGTACCATGCCTTCTAACACACAGATGCGGCAGAAGAGTCTCAAAAATAATTACTTAATCTTAGAATATATTTGATTATAAATGAAATAAATGGAAATGCATTCATCTGGACATGAGATGTAAATACAGATCTTTTTTCTTAAGGAAAATGTGTTCTTGAGCTGTCAGCATCTTTCAGCCAATTGTTAGATGAGCTTACGGCCTTAACTGTCAAGACTCTGCCTAGATGATTTATTATTATTACTTTTAACACTGAAATAAAACTTTTACTGTCTGTAAGGCAGGACAGGGGTTTGGATCACTGAAAAAAGAGACCAGGACTGCAGAGCTCGGTGGGTGTGATCATATGCCTTTCCTCTTCACTATACACCTAGAATGCATTATTCATTCGGAAACATTTATGAATAAACAGCTAACTATAACACAGTGTAAGTATTATTATTAAGGTTTGGGCCATAAACTGTGGGAACACAGATAAGGCGACAGTTAGTTCTAGAGCTGGGAGTAGGTAATGAGGGGACATTCACGCTTATGATGGGCATTGAAAGACGAGTAAGAGTTCACCAGTCAGACAGGTGGGTGAGGAAGGCATTCTAGGCAGAAAGAACAGAATGTGAAGGCCCAGAAATGTGAGAGCTCCTGATGTGACCAGGGGATGGAGATTGGGCTGATGGTCTAAGGCCTTGTGTACCTTGCTAAGGAGTCTGGACTTCATACTGGGGCAATGGCGGGTGGGGGGGTGGGCGCTGGGCTTTAAACAAGTTTGACCCAGAGAAAGGGCATAATCACAGTTTATTTTTAAAAGGTTATGTTGTCTGAAATTTGGACGGATGGGAGGAGGCTTGGAAACCATATAGGTCACCGTAAAAGTCAAGGTAAGAGATAGTGTGGGTTTGATTTAGGACAATGACACTGGAAGGGAGAAAGGGGGATCTATTGATAGATACTTTAGAGACACAAATCAATAGGGCTTGGGCTTGCTGACCAGGTGTGTGTGGGGTGAGGGTGTGTGGGAGAGCGCAATGAGTCAGAGATGATTTTGAAGTTTCTAACTAGTGAACCAGAGAGAGAATGAATTCAATTATGGGTTTGCCCAGTTTGTAGTTCCTGGGCCATCCAGATGGAGATATCCAACCGACAGATGAAATACAAGACTGGAGCTCAGAAGCCAGGTCAGGGTTGAAGTCATAGATTTTGGAGATCATTATTTCATCAGCATCGATGCCATGGGGATGGATGAGATCACACAGAGGAAACACACAGAAGGAGAAGAGGAAAGGAGAGAGAAAAAGCCAGAGTCCTGTGGGCATATGCTGTTTCCCACTGCCTTCCTGCTTCTGATAAAGTGTGTGTTTAAGCTGCCTTGGCTGCATCAAAAACAAAACATTTCTGCAAGTTAAAAACTTTCTGGATTCCTTGCCTTGTCTCTGAGCTTGCTTTTGAAATACTATTTACCCAGAGAAATGTGTGCTTTGTGATTCCAAAAAAAGAAAAAGGGGAGACCTCGCTAAGAATAGCTAGCTCTTGTAGGAGATGCTTTGTTTTTTCTTGTTTTTTTTGTTTTTGTTTTTGAAGAAGCTGCAACTAAATGTCTACGTATTCCAACAGCATTTAGCAAAAGCTGTCTCCTGTCCTTAAAAGCATGAAAAGCACTGAACGAGAAGTCTCTCACAGGGCAGGTGACAATGAAAGGCTTTGGGCTTTTGGAACTGGAGACTGGATTATGTATAGATTCCTCTGGGCAGAAGCAGAAAGCCCAGTCGAGTGACTCCAGGCAATGCCCTGACTCTGGACTTGAAGGGGTCGGCATGGGCGTGTGTACCATTTTAACTGAGCGAGCACCAAAGCTTTCCATCTCATCCTAAGGGATGGCAAGGGTCACTGTCTCCCTTGTGTGATGAATGACTGTAGCAACACTGCATCTGTCTTTTAACTGGCAGCAATTCTCCTGTTAGTGATAATGAGGGTCTTCCGAACAAGGAAGTCAAATGCTCTAGTGACTTAGTTGAAGGCCACTGCTTCTGCCCACCTACTTCACATACAGTTTTCAGCCAAGGAGAATCCTGCTGGCTGGAGGTACACAGTAACAGGATATTAATGCAATAACGTTTTCAAAGACAGCAGTTCCTAAATAATGATTATAAAAGCTCACAAACATCTTCTTTTCTTTATTAACCCATAGAATAATACTATACCGAGCACAGAGCTGAACAAAGCGAAAAGGTCGTATTTGCTTCCTCATTTAAAGAAGAAATACAGGTGAGGGACCAGGTCATTAAGGAAGAATGCCAGGCATTTGGTCCCTGAAGATAGTAAGCATAGACCTAATAGAGTAGAAAGCCAAAATGATGGTTTTGTTCTATGAGACATCATGAGACTTTTACTCAATGACCTCCAAGCCTGGAATTTATTTCAAATAGGAATCAGAATTTCCACTCCCTGGCGGGAAAACACGAGTTCCTGGGACCAGCAATGCCTATACTTCTCAGAACATATTTCCTAGCAAGTCAGCAGCTTGACCAAAGATGGCGTCCTGGATCCTCTCCACCAAACCTCAGACACGAAGCAGAATAAGAGGCCCCCTCCGTCCCTTAGTTCCTTCGTCTCTGAGGAGCATGCACAACAGAAGGGCTGAAGAATAAATGAGATACCAGGGGTTCTGTATTTTTAGCCCCACTGTATTCTTTATCATGAGTCAGTGCTACAACTGACACCTTATTTAAATGCAAGAAACTACAAGTGCATTTTTTTCTTCTCATTAATTAATTCATTTGCTCTTTGGTTATTTATCTCTTAAAAAGTCCATGCATTTATTAAGCATATTATACATGCTACATGCTATGCTCAATGTTAAAGAATCAAAGAGGAAACGAACAAAAACAAAAGCCTGATACCAGCCCTTGAAGCGCCCTTCCTATCAGAAAAAGATAGATGAAAATAAAAAGGGCCAAATAAGATCTTGCAGTTGCTATTAATGGAAGTATTTACTGGAAGTGGTGAAGAAACCAAGGAGAAAACAGTGTATCAATTGTGTGTATACGTGTGTGCACACCTAGGCCGGGGGTGGTGTGGGACAGGTGATGCCTGTTGATGAGATGAGTTGGCACAGACCAGGAGGCCCAGGGTGGAGAAGGGCATTTCAAGGAGGGGTCCCTGGGGGTGCAAAGCATCCTGGGACATGAGAGAGAGGACTGTAAGGTCCCTTGAGGTGCGGACCTGGAGTGTTGGTGAGGGAATTAGAGACAGGGATGGAAAAGCAGCGGGGGCCAGACTGCAGAAGGCCTTCTGTGCTGCGC
This sequence comes from Neophocaena asiaeorientalis asiaeorientalis, assembly GCF_003031525.2. Classification (NCBI taxonomy): domain Eukaryota; kingdom Metazoa; phylum Chordata; class Mammalia; order Artiodactyla; family Phocoenidae; genus Neophocaena; species Neophocaena asiaeorientalis. Next base: position 33,151 of record NW_020174713.1, on the reverse strand, counting down.
TAAGGAGCTTGGACTCTATCCTACAGCCACGTAAGGGTTAAGCATATTCCGACTGTGAACACACTGGTGTTCTGGAACAGTCACTCCCTCAGCTGTGTGGAGGACACACTGAAGGGTAGGAGGCCGAGGCAGGCAGACAATTGCAAGGGACCCTCCAGGTGAGACCCCACTAAGGGAACAGGGGCAGAGGGGAGAAAAGGAGCCACATACAATGAACGCCAAGGAGGAGAGTGAGAGTGTGAGGAAGAAGCAGCTCAGGTTACTACTCTCAGGTTTGGGGCTTGGGGGAGGGATGCTGTGTCTGTGGAGAGAGGGAGGGAGTGTGGGTGGAGAGGAAGAGGACCAGTTCCCTCCACTTTTTGAAATAGCATTGCCTGTGGGACACGAGGGTGAGAGGTCCAGCAGGCAAGAGGTTATATGGGTCTAGAGTGGGGGTTCTTACACAGCAGACTTTAGGGTCTGTGTACTTGGGTGGGAAAAAAAATCATATCTTTATTCTCACTGACCTCAGACTCAAATTCTGTATTTCCTTTATGTGCCTAGGCAACAAACTACAGCGGTAGGTATTAGCAAGTACTTCTGCCTTTGTCACCGAGAGAGGTCACAGATATATTCATAACATTTTTCAGTTATTGCGGACATCTTAAAATATTGTTCACACATTTCTTCAAAATGATAGTAGTTATTCAACACGCTAGAAAAGATTACTATTTAATATTAACAAAAAGCATACACATTATATAACATTTTTCATAATTTTTTTATACTGAATGTTCTTATTAGTCATCAATTTTATACACATCAGTGTATACATGTCAATCCCAATCGCCCAATTCAGCACACCACCATACCCACCCTACCGTGGTTTTCCCCCCTTGGTGTCCATACGTTTGTTCTGTACATCTGTGTCTCAACTTCTGTCCTGCAAACCGGTTAATCTGTACCATTTTTCTAGGTTCCACATACATGCGTTAATATACGATATTTCTTTTACTCTTTCTGACTTACTTCACTCTGTATGACAGTCTCTACATCCATCCACATCTCAACAAATGACTCAATTTCATTGCTTTTTATGGCTCAGCAATATTCCACTGTATATATGTACCACATCTTCTTTATCCATTCATTTGTCGATGGGCATTTAGGTTGCTTCCATGACCTGGCTATGGTAAATAGTGCTGCAGTGAACATTGGGGTGCATGTGTCTTTTTGAATTATGCTTTTCTCTGGGTATATGCCCAGTAGTGGGATTGCTGGATCATATGGTAATTCTATTTTTAGTTTTCTAAGGAACCTCCATACTGTTCTCCATAGTGGCTGTATCAATTTACATTCCCACCAACAGTGCAAGAGGGTTCCCTTTTCTCCACACCCTCTCCAGCATTTGTTGTTTGTAGATTTTCTGATGATGCCCATTCTGACTGGTGTGAGGTGATACCTCATTGTAGTTTTGATTTGCATTTCTCTAATAATTAGTGATGTTGAGCAGGTTTTCATGTGCTTCTTGGCCATCTGTATGTCTTCTTTGGAGAAATGTCTATTTAGGTCTTCTGCCCATTTTTGGATTGGGTTGTATGTTTCTTTAATATTGAGCTGCATGAGCTGTTTATATATTTTAGAGATTAATCCTTTGTCCGTTGATTTGTTTGCGAATATTTTCTCCCATTCTGAGGGCTGTCTTTTCATCTTGTTTATGATATCCTTTGCTGTGCAAAAGCTTTGAAGTTTCATTTGGTCCCATTTGTTTATTTTTGTTTTTATTTCCATTACTCTAGGAGGTGGGTCAAAAAAGATCTTGCTGTGATTTATGTCAGTGTTCTTCCTATGTTTTCCTCTAAGAGTTTTATAGTGTCCAGTCTTACATTTAGGTCTAGAATCCATTTTGAGTTTATTTTTGTGTATGGTGTTAGGGAGTGTTCTAATTTCATTCTTTTACATGTAGCTGTCCAGTTTTCCCAGCACCATTATTGAAGAGGCTGTCTTTTCTCCATTGTATATCCTTGCCTCCTTTGTCATAAATTAGTTGACCATAGGTCTGTGGGTTTATCTCTGGGCTCTCTGTCTTGTTCCATTGATCTATGCTTCTGTTTTTGTGCCATTACCATATTGTCTTGATTACTGTAGCTTTGTAGTATAGTCTGAAGTCAGGGAGTCTGATTCCTCCAGCTCCGTTTTTTTCCCTCAAGACTGCTTTGGCTATTCGGGGTCTTTTGTATCTCCATACAAATTTTAACATGATTTGTTCTAGTTCCGTAAAAAATGCCATTGGTAATTTGATAGGGATTACATTGAATCTGTAGATTGATTTGGGTAGTATAGTCATTTTCACAATATTGATTCTTCCAATTCAAGAACATGGTATATCTCTCCATCTGTTGGTATCATCTTTAATTTCTTTCATCAGTGTCTTACAGTTTTCTGCATACAGGTCTTTTGTCTCCCTAGGTAGGTTTATTCCTAGGTATTTTATTCTTTTTGTTGCAATGGTAAATGGGAGTGTTTCCATAATTTCTCTTTAGATTTTTCATCATTAGTGCACAGGAATGCAAGAGATTTCTGTGCATTAATTTTGTATCCTGCAACTTTACCAAATTCATTGATTAATTCTAGTAGTTTCCTGGTGGCATTTTTAGGATTCTCTATGTATAGTATCATGTCATCGGCAAACACTGACAGTTTTACTTCTTTTCTGATTAGGATTCCTTTTATTTCTTCTTCTTCTCTGATTGCCACGGCTAGGACTTTCAAAACTATGTTGAATAACAGTGGTGAGAGTGGACATCCTTGTCTCGTTCCTGATCTTAGAGGAAATGCTTTCAGTTTTTCACCATTGGGAATGATGTTTGCTGTGGGTTTGTCATATATGGCCTTTATTATGTTGAGGTAGGTTCCCTCTATGCCCACTTTCTGGAGAGTTTTTATCATAAATGGGTGTTGAATTTTGTCAAAAGCTTTTTCTGCATCTATTGAGATGATCATATGGCTTTTCTCCTTCAATTTGTTAATATGACACATCACATTGATTGATTTGCATATATCAAAGAATACTTGCATCCCTGGGATAAATCCCACTTGATCATGGTGTATGATCCTTTTAATGTGCTGTTGGATTCTGTTTGCTAGTATTTTGTTGAGGATTTTTGCATCTATATTCATCAGTGGTAGTGGTCTGTAATTTTCCTTTTTTGTAGTGTCTTTGTCTGGTTTTGGTATCAGGGTGATGGTGGCCTCATAGAATGAGTTTGGGAGTGTTCCTCCCTCTGCAATTTTTTGGAAGAGTTTCAGAAGGAGGGGTGTTTGTTAGCTCTTCTCTAAATGTTTGATAGAATTCACCTGTGAAGCCATCTGGTCCTGGACTTTTGTTTGTTGGAAGACTTTTAATCACAGTTTCAATTTCATTACTTGTGATTGGTCTGTTCATATTTTCTGTTTCTTCCTGGTTCAGTCTTTTCTCTCTCTCTTCTCCATCTGGGACCCCTATAATGCAAATGTTGTTGCATTTAATGTTGTCCCAGAGGTCTCTTAGCCTGTCTTCATTTCTTTTTATTCTTTTTTCTTTATTCTGTTCCACAGCAGTGAATTCCACCATTCTGTCTTCCAGGTCACTTATCCGTTCTTCTGCCTCAGTTATTCTGCTATTGATTCCTTCCAGTGTAGTTTTCATTTCAGTTATTGTATTGTTCATCTCTGTTTGTTTGTTCTTTAATTCTTCTAGGTCTTTGTTAAACATTTCTTGCATCTTCACCTTCTTTGCCTCCATTGTTTTTCCGAGGTCCTGGATCATCTTCACTATCATTATTCTGAAGGAAGGTTGCTATCTCCACTTCATTTAGTTGTTTTTCTGAGGTTTTATCTTGTTCCTTTATCTGGTACATAGCCCTCTGCCTTTTCATCTTGTCTACCTTTCTGTGAATGTGGTTTTTGTTCCACAGGCTGCAGGACTGTAGTTCTTCTTGCCTCTCCATTTTTCATAATTTTAATAACTGTCCTTCAACATGACTTGTTTCAGTTGTAGTCTCATGTATTTTATGTAAAGTATTTTAAAACATGGAAGAAGGAGTGCACGGGCTTCAGCAAACTGCCAAATACAGACAGACCAAAAAAAGGTCAAGAATCTCCAGTCCAGAGTTTGAAGGCTTTAGGACTGGTTGATAATCCCTGGACTTCTGCTGAGCAATGCTACACTGAGGAGGATGTGACCTATTCCAGGGGCTCCATCAATAGATTGGGACCAAAATGAAATTGTTCACTGCATAAGGAAACAAGTTCATGCTTGCTGTGACCTCCTCCCTGATGTGCTTGGCCTTTAGAGATCCAGTCTCTCATTCAGAATGTGCTCTGAGCTGGTTTCATTTACTGCTCTTGAGGAAATTGTGCACATGAGAACTATGAGTCAAGGTGATGGTGTAGACACTCTTAAAGTGAACATCACTCAGCAGAGTTTGAATTGTCTGTAAAAATCAGTCCTGGTGAATGGAATGTCAAGCAAATGACAGAACCGCAGAATTGTCCCTGGGAAGGTCATCTTCTTTCCTGAATCCCAGTCCTAATGTTCGTAAGCCATAAAGAACAATGTGTGCAGTTGGGTGGAGAAGAAACCCAGGGGTGATCAGTTTAGCTGGCCACAGACCAGATGTGACCACAGGCCTTGTTCTTCCACTAGAGTCACCGGGCCTTGCTCTGGTCATCGACCATCCCCTTTCTCAGCCTCCTAAGGCTAAAAAGGACAAGAGGGTGAAATGGACACTTGAACTTCATGCCTATGCACTCTCATTCTTTAGTTCTGCATCTGGTAGTGGCTCCTGGGAGGCAAAACAACAAAAACTGCCAAATAATATCCGTAGTAGGACCACTTTTTTCAAAGGTTTATGTAAAATCCTCTCGGATGTTTGTAAATGTCCAGCTAAGATCGACCTAAAAAGACCATCCTGAACCTAATGCTACTTATTTTGGAGACAGTGGAATTCAGTGGTCAGAGGAGGAGGAAGATGAGAGTTTCAAAGAGAAATTTTCCCACTTTACTGAAATGTCTCCATATTGTCTGAAGTACAGAATTACTTTGAGATTTAAAATATATTGAAAGATCACATCAGCTCTCATCATATGTAATGCAAATCATCTGGTAATTGGGTTTCAAATTTTAATTTGTTAAGAAAACCATGCTCTATCAGAAAAAATTCTGCCTCAGAATTAGGTTTAACTGTGAATGACAGATACCCAAAATAACAGTGTTTCAGACAAGTGAGGGCTACATTTCTTTGGAGGCAGACAATCCAGGGCTAATTTGGCAGCTGTTTCTCTGCAGCTCTTCCCTCTGGAGTGCAAGCCTTCATTTTGTGGTCTAAGACGGGTCCTAGAGCAATAATTGTCTCACCACTGTCCTCAGAAGCGGGGTGGAGGAAGAGACAAAGAAGGCAGACTCAGATCCATTCTGCAATATGTGTGTGTTCACCATGTGTGAGAGTGTGATACACACATGAAATCTTGAGACACCCCCTCCCACACTGACTCTAGACAAGGCGTGAGCGTTTGAAGCCCTCTTCTCAAGGACTTCTCTTCTTCTTCCTTCACTCCACCTCCCTCTTCTCCTTCTGCATCCCCTGCCCTCACGCTCACACCCACGCACCGCACCACGCTGCAGGTGGCCCAGCAGTCCCGGCTCAGCCCTGAAGGGTTTGCTGCTGCTGATGGCGCTGGGTGTTGCTAGACCCCACAGCAGGATGGCAGGGGTCTCAAGTGAAGCCTTCTGTTTCTGAGCAGCCTTTGTAGAATTAACTCTGAGTGTGAGAAAGATACAAAGAAGAAAAGACCCAGCTGTTCAGCCAAATGTGGGTTCTACTACTGGGTGCAGAAACAGCTAATCTCAGGTGTGTGTGTGTGTGTGTGTGTGTGTGTGTGTGTGTTTGCACTGTTTATGTGAAATTTTAGCTACTTGGTCTCTCAACATATCTCATTCAAACCCCCGAAATGTTTTACCAACACCTTTCTCATGACATTTTACTTTCTTTTTTCCCCGATTTTATTGAGATAGAATTGTGATAAAACATTGCATTAGTTTAAGGTATACAACATAATGATTTATGTATATACAGTTGACCTTTGAACAATGCAGGAGTTGGGGCACCAACACCCTGGACAGCTGAAAATCCACGTACAACTTTACGGTTGGCTCTCCCTATGCTGGGTTTCCCATTCACCCATCTGCGGATCATGTAGTACTGTAGCACATATTTAGCGGAAAAAATCCACGTGTACGTGTACTCATAGAGTTCAAACCCATGTTATGGGTCAACTGTATTGCAAAATGATCACCGCAGTAAGTTAACATCCATCACCTCACATAGTAACAATTCTTTTCTTGTGATGGGAACTTTTAAGATGTACTCTCTGAGCACCACTCCAATATACAATAATGTTAACTATAGTCACCGTGTTGGACATTACATCCCCAGAACTGGAAGCCTGTATCTTTTGACTACTCATTTCCCTCATCCTCCACCTTCCACCCTCTACCCCTGGCAACTGTCAACCTGTTCTTTGTACTTACGAGTTTGTTTTTTCTAGATCCCGCGTATAAGTGAGAGCATACGGTATTTGTCTTTCTCTGTCTGACCTACTTCACTTAGCACAGTATCCTCAAGGTCCATTCATGTCGTCACAAATGGCAGAATTTCCTTCTTTTCTTAATGGCTGGATAATATTCCATTGTGTATATGCCATATTTTCTTTGTCCATTTATCTGTTGATGAACACTTAGGCTGTTTCCATGTGTTGGCTATTGTAAATAAGGATACAGTGAACACGGGGGTGCAGATATCTCTTCGACACAGTGATTTCATTTCCTTTAGCTACATACCCCAAAGTGGAATTGCTGAATTTTACTGTCTCTTTTGTTGTAGTTGTTTGTGCATATATATGTCATCTCTCCTACTAGACCATAAACTTCTTGAAGGCAGAGATTATTCTGCTGATGTGTCTGTGTATCTTTGGCATCTGGAAAAGTGCCTGGCATGAGGCCAAAGCTCAGTGCCCGTTGAAAGAATGAGTGCACCAAATGTTACTGAAATCCGAAACAAGGTATGGCTTGCTAATCTCCCCCTGAAAGGCAGGTCACAGCTGCACAAAAATATTATGAGTCCCTTTTGAATATAAAATAAGGGAGGGGCTTTAAATAGGAGGGAAATATGAAGAAATAAGGTCACATTGTGGCACGTGCTTCCACCTCTCCCCTGGAGCCTCCCTTCATTACTAGGGTTGACACTTTTCTTTCCCTGCCCTAGGCTCCTATTACAGGGACAGTCTGTCCCAGGGCAACACCACACATGCACTCTCTGACTGGGTCAGTGCTCACTGTGACTTCCAACTACATTGTCAACTCTCTCTGGCTGTGGACCTTGCCTTATACTTCTGTATCTCTAACATAGTGCTGGGTACCTAGTAAATGCTCAATAAATATTTTTCTCTTTAACTGATGATTAAATCACCTCTGGATAGATTAAGTAGAAATATGTTTAGAAGAAGATAAATAGGAACACATAAATGAACCCAGCCTTTAAAGTTATTTTCCCTTCCCAGTTTTATTTTTCTATAACACTTACCACCTTCTAACATACTGTATAATTAGACTTATTGCATTTTGATGCCGTCCCTCTTCCCTCTGGCATCTAGAGTCTCATACACTGCTGGTGGATGTAGAAGTTGTGACAGCCGGTTTGGAAAACTATTTGGCAGTGTGTACCAAGGTTATTAACTCTCACAGTACTAACAGTTCCACTTCTAAATATCTACACACACAAGACCAACATTCTTAATGGAAGGCCTGGGTTGGATGCCCACAGGCTTTGCTTATTTGTATCTTCTGCTCTCAGGATCTAGAAGCTGCAGTTAGGACAGAACACAAGTTCGAAGGAATTCTCCTTGCTATATCCTTTCTCCCCATCCCTCACATTTAACTCTTCATCAATTCCTATCAAGTACGGACACTCTCCCAAATGCTTTTGAATCCCCACTTCTTTCCACACCCACTTCCATCACCTAGTCTACACCAACATTTCTCACTTACATTACTGCAGTATTTTCCAAGCGTTCTCTCTGTCCACTCTTGCCCTCCCATTCCACCCCAGATCCACACGGCCACCAGTGTGCTGACTTCTCTTGAACCCAAAGTAAAAACCAACTTTGTTACCAGGCCCACAGACCCCAAGTGCTATGAGCCTGCCTGAGATGTTCTGACTTTTTCTCACTCACTCTCCACCACTCTCGCTCTTTAGGCTCCAAATATTCAAGTGGTTGTTTCCTTAAACCAGCTTAATCAAGTTGTAACTCACCTATCAAACAATTCACCCATTTAAAGTGTACAATTTAATGGCTTTCAATATATTCACAGAGTTGTGCAACCATCACCACAATCAATATTAGGACATTTTATCACTTCCCCCCCAAATCCTCTGCCCATTAGCAACCACTCCCCATTTTTCCCCAGCTTCCCAGGCCAAGAAAACACTAATCTACTCTGTGTCATTATAGATGTGCCTGGTCTTATTTCTAGCTCTTGAATCCACCACACTCTTTCCTGCATTAGGTCCGTGCACGAACTATTTTCTCTGCCTGGAGGTCTCCTCAGTCTGCACTCCAGGGCTCCCCACGCCCTTTGCCCCAAACCTTGTGTGGCTGCTTCCTCTTCCTTCATGCTGAGATTAAAATATAATCTACTCAGGGCTTTCCTGAATACCTCATCTAAGACTAGACTCCCAATGTTTTCCTTTATCATAGCTCCTTCTTTGTTTTCTTCTTATACCTCCACAGTTGGTAACCAACAGCTTACTGACTTTTTATTGCCCAATCCTTGCCAGTTTATTTTAAACATAACTCTCTAGTTCTCTGTTGTAGCTCTGGTTCTCACTGCAGGGCCTGGCACTGAGAATACCCTCAATAAACCTTTGACAAACGAATGAGTGAATATATAGCTCAGTTATCTGGCGCTGCCTGGAAACGACACTTCTTGCTGATTTCAAAGCAGTAGGTATTACAAGGCATCATCATTTAACCAGCTAGATTTTCTGCTGATTCAAGACAGCCGTTTCGGAGCAAGCTTCTTCAAATAATCTTGAACAGCTGGCCTGAAGTGTGTTTCCCCCCAAAAACAAGGTTAGTTGGCCCAAAGATGATTAAACAGAACAATCAATTGCAATATGGTATCAGAATGCTTCTGTATGAGTGGTGGGATGATATTTGGGAAGTTTCACCTTTCCTCTTAAGATGATGACATTGATTGCTGCTCTTTTCCCTTAAACACGAACAGCATGACAATCACGTGTTAATGATTATCTGATCATTACACAAGACAGTAACCCTGTCCACCAAGTCTTAATACAGCTATAAAGGAGTCATTTAGTGCTTCCTTAGTGTAAAAAGCTGCGTAGGGATCCTTCTCCATCACCATCAACACTGTCCAAGATTCAGTAGTCAGCTCTGGGCAACACCAGATTGTAAACCAATTGAAGGAAAGGACCTACTCTATTCCCAACTGTATGGACAGTTATCATATCCACAACCAAACATGTGTCCAAGAAGCTCACAAATAATAGCTACTTGTAAACATGTATTGACTACCTGGGCTCTTTGCGGGGGTTGATGGCAGACTCTGAGAGGACTCATGCCAAGAAGTACTTCCCAGAACTTCTGCTTCCAGTGCCCTTATCCTCACGGTGAGCCACAGCCACCCCCTGCCTCAGCAGGAGACCCCCCCATCACTAGCAGCCATATGGAGGACAGGCTCTTGGTGCTCCAGCCAGGCGTCAGGGCTGTGCCAATGAGATGGGAGAGCCAAGTTCAGGACACTGGTGCACAAGAGACCTCCCAGCTCCACGTAATATCAAACGGCAAATATCTCCCAGAGATCTCCATCTCAACGCCAAGACCCAGCTCCACTCAATGACCAGCAAGCTACAGTGCAGGACACCCTATGCCAAAGAAGTAGCAAGACAGGAACACAACCCCATTCATTAGCACAGAGGCTGCCTAAAATCATAATAAGGCTACAGACACCCCCAAACCCGCCACTGATGTGGTAATGCCCACCAGAAAGACAAGATCCAGCCTCATCCACCAGAATACAGGCACTAGTCCCCTCCACAAGGAAGCCTACACAACCCACTGAACCAACCTCAGAAATGGGGACAGACACCAAAAACAACGGGAACTATGAACCTGCAACCTGTGAAAAGGAGACCCTAAACACAGTAAGTTAAGCAAAATGAGAAGACAGAGAAACACAGAGCAGATGAAGGAGCAAGGTAGAAACCCACCAGATGTAACAAATGAAGAGGAAATATGCAGTCTACCTGAAAAAGAATTCAGAATAATGATAGTAAAGATGTTCCAAAATCTTGGAAATAAAATGGAGAAAATACAATAAACGTTTAACAAGGACCTAGAAGAACTAAAGAGCAAACAAACAGAGATGAACAGCACAATACATGAAATTAAAAATTCTCTAGAGGGGATCAATAGCAGAATAACTGAGGCAGAAGAACGGATAAGTGACCTGGAAGATAAAATAGTGGATATAACTACTGCAGAGCAGAATAAAGAAAAAAGAATGAAAAGAATTGAGGACAGTCTCAGAGACCTCTGGGACAACATTAAATGCACCAACATTCGAATTATAGGGGTCCCAGAAGAAGAAGAGAAAAAGAAAGGGACTGAGAAAATATTTGAAGAGATCATAGTTTTAAACTTCCCTAACATGGGAAAGGAAATAGTTAATAAAGTTCCAGGAAGCACAGAGAATCCCATATGGGATAAATCGAAGGAGAAACATGCCAAGGCACATATTAATCAAACTATCAAAAATTAAATATAAAGAACAGATTTTAAAAGCAGCAAGGGAAAAACAACAAGTAACACATAAGGGAATCCCCATAAGGTTAAGAGCTGATCTTTCAGCAGAAACTCTGCAAGCCAGAAGGGAGTGGCAGAACATATTTAAAGTGATGAGAGAAAAACCTACAACCAAGATTTCTCTACACAGCAAGGAGCTCATTCATATTTGATTTCAAAAAATTTCACAATTTGTATGGAAACACAAAAGACCCCCAATAGCCAAAGAAATCTTGACAAAGAGAAATGGAGCTGGAGGAATCAGGCTCCCTTATTTAAGACTCTACTACAAAGCTACAGTAATCAAGACAGTATGGTATGGGCACAAAAAACAGAAATATAGATCAATGGAACAGGATAGAAAGCCCAGAGATAAACCCACACACATATGGTCACCTTATCTTTGATAAAGGAGGCAAGAATATACAGTGGAGAAAGGACAGCCTCTTCAATAAGTGGTGCTGGGAAAACTGGACAGCTATGTGTAAAAGAATGAAATGAGAACACTCCCTCACACCATACACAAAAAGAAACTCAAAATGGATTGAAAACCTAAATGTAAGGCCAGATACTATCACATTCTTAGAGGAAAACTGGCAGAACACTCAATGACATAAATCACAGAGAGATCCTTTTTGACCCATCTCCTAGAGAAATGGGAGTAAAAACAAAAATAAACAAATGGGACCCAATGAAACTTAAAATCTTTTGCACAACAAAGGAAACCATAAACAAGACGAAAAGAGAACCCTCAGAATGGGAGAAAATATTTGCTAATGAAGCAACGGACAAAGGATTAATCTCCAAAATTTACAAGCAGCTCATGCAGCTCAATATCAAGAAACAAACAACCCAATCCAAAAATGGGCAGAAGATGTAAATACTCACTTCTCTAGAGAAGATATACAGATTGCCAAAAAACACATGAAAGGATGCTCAACATCACTAATCATTAGAGAAGTGCAAATCAAAACTACAATGAGGTATTACCTCACACTAGTCAGAATGGCCATCATCAAAAAATCTACAAACAGTAAATGCTGGAGAGGTTGTGGAGAAAACGGAACCCTCTTGCTGTGTTGATGGGAATGTAAATTGATACAGCGACTATGGAGAACAGTATGGAGGTTCCTTAAAAAATTAAAAATAGAACTACCATATGACCCAGCAATCCCACTACTGGGCATATACCCTGAGAAAACCATAATTCAAAAAGAGTCATGTACCACAATATTCATTGCAGCTCTATTTTCAATAGCCAGGATATGGAAGCAACCTAAGTGTCCATCGGCAGATGAACAGATAAAGAAGATGTGGCACATATATACAATGGAATATTACTCAGCCATAAAAAGAAAGAAATTGAGTTATTTGTAGTGAGGTGGATGGACCTAGAGGCTGTCATAGAGAGTGAAGTAAGTCAGAAAGAGAAAATAAAATACTGTATGCTAACACATATATATGGAATCTGAAAAAAAAAAAGCAAAGAAAATGGTCAGAAGAACCTAGGGGCAAGACGGGAATAAAGTTGCCGACCTACTAGAGAATGGACTTGAGGATACGGGGAGGGGGAAGGGTAAGCTGGGACAAAGTGAGAGAGTGGGATGGACATATATACACTACCAAATGTAAAATAGATAGCTAGTGGGAAGCAGCCGCATAGCACAGGGAGATCAGCTCGGCGCTTTGTGACCACCTAGATGGGTGGGATAGGAAGGGTGGGAGGGAGGCAGATGCAAGAAGGAACAGATATGGGGACATATATATATGTATAACTGATTCACCTTGTTATAAAGCAGAAACTGACACAACATTGTAAAGCAATTATACTCTAATAAAGATGTTAAAAAAGAAAAAAAAAACCCATGTATTGAATGAGTGACAACTGATCAGGTAGTATCTCCCATCTTTCTTATCTGCTTTCATCCTGCCCTCCCCCATCCATTTGCTTACCCCATCCACCCCCATCAAGCCTCAACTTTTAGGCCGCTCAGATGTCTCAGTCACAGGGAAAGTCAATCTGATTGGTTAATCCTCACTATTTTGTTTTGTGGACCTAAGCAGTGGTGTGCTGTAGCAGTTTACAATGGTGTATAAAAGTCAATTGTGTGTATCTCTTTTTAATTCTTCGCTCAGTGACAGCAGGTTGGTAGCTTGAAATCAGCCACTGTGGGAATATTTGTATCAGAGGAATTGGCAAATGCTACAAATCAGGGCCTTTTTCTGTTCTTAAGGGCCATTTGTTAAACCTTTACCAGTACACCAATGGCAATAGTATGTATTAACATTATACCCTACCTGTCCCACCCACCCTCTGTTCTAAGAGAATTCTAGACCAGGCTTAATTCAAAGAATGGCGTACCAAGAACGATTTAGAGGCCATACATTTATAAAGCAAATACTTCTTCCCACTCTCCTGTTCAGGCTCTTTCACAGCTTTCACTGGGAAGTGCTTTCAAACCTTACCTCTACTCTTAACAATGCACTTCATAGTTTGCCAGCCAAAAGAGACTAGAGTCAAATTAGAATATTTTAGGGATTTTCGCTAACTTCTCTATGTCAGTTTAGAGAGAATGAGAAGACTGACTCATGCAGAAGCAGCTCCAAGTTCTCAAACTGGACTAGATTTTGTGCTTAAAATTGATATCACCGCACATATACATATGAACAGATATATCGGTATGTGTATGTACACACCTTTTTCATTCAACCTTCTGTACTTCTGGCTTCTGAGACCAAAACTACCATAAAATTCCTTAGGAAATTACTTGTTTCTTGGCCCAGTGATTCTGTAGCACAGACTCTTAGAATTTTAGGTCTATCAGAAAAATGAGAGATTATCTGATAGGGTGCACTAGTCCTCAACCTGGCTATACATTAGCATCATTGGGGAACTTGAAAAAGAAATGACTCTCTTGACCCCTCCCCAGACAAATTCAATCAGAAACTCCTGGATTGGAATCAGGCATTTCTAGTTTTAGAAGCTTCCCAGGTGATTCTAAGGTGTCATCAGAGAAAATCACTGATCTTATCACCCCTCAGTTTTCAGATGAGAGACCCAAGCTCCAGGGCAAATGAGTGAAGGGAGAACTCTCTAAGACTCGGGTCTGTTCAACTCCCAGACCACAGAGCTTTCACAATCGTGCTCCAGACCTCAGGACTTCCCCGTTTCTGTTTCATAAGCCCCCAGATATGAGTCACAGAAACAATGAAAGGTTTTGCTATGGCAGGAATCTCATAAGGGGCAGGAGTCTTATAAGGCCTGACCTCATTCTTAAATCTAATTGATCCTTGATCTTGAGCAAATGATTTCCTTACATTTTCCCACTATTCAGTATTTTCTAAAATAAAGGGAGAATACTTGTGATAAGATATGGTAATGTAAATTATGTAAAGACAGGAACCATTGTGTCTAATCTTTACTGTGTCGAGCAGTGGGCCTGATCAGGGGCCACATGTCCATTAATCCACCTATAAATGCTGGATGTGTTCAATGTTTTGTCTAGATGATTGGTCATTTGATGATATGGTTAAGGTGTGGACAGTGAAGTCCTATCTCCTGGGTTCAAATCCTGGCTCCACTATTGACCAGCCTGAGACCTTAAGTAAGTTATTGAACCACTCTGTGCCTCATTTTTAAAGAATTAAAGCATTTTTAAAGTTGCTGTGAAAATTAAAGAGATAGCGTATAGAGTGCTTAGCACATTGGCTGGTCCAAAACCACTCAACAAATACTAGTTATTATTGTTTTGTTGTATCAGCCTGTCTCGTCTCTTGAAGCCTGCTGGGAGAAGAGAGGAGAGATATGAGTGATGAAGGGCCAGGAAGTGGCAGGCTTTAAGCATCTTGACCTGGACTCTCTGCCGTGGCCTGGAGGGTTACTGGTAGCTAAGAGGAAGAAGCTACACTGCACCCCCAGGGGTAGCCCCAAGGGCAACACACCAGAGGAGGCCTGGAGCAGTGGACTCTGGGCTGGGCCCCTCTTCCTTCCTCAGTGAATGACATTGATTCTTTTTTGTTTTTTAATCAGGCTATTTTATTAGCATTGAATTACTTTAAAAAAAACCAGTAGATGATTCTAACAGAGTTAATCATTAGAAAATTTGTTAGCTTATAAAAATGCAATCTATAGAAAACCTTTCAGGAACACTAATATTACCTGCAATACTTTTTCAAAATTGAGATACAATTGACATATAACATTATATTATCAATAGTTTCAGCTGTACAACATAATGATGTAATATTTGTATATATTGTGAAATGATCCATCACCACACAATTATACAATTTTTTTCTTGTGATGAGAACTTTTAAGAACTACTCTCTTCGCAACTTTCCAATAAACAATACAGTCTTACTGACCATGCTGTACGTTAGACACTGATTCTGGGGGCAGCAGCCCCACTAACCCTTCTCTTGTCCCTCTAACCAGGCGCTGGGCTGCAGGGCGGAGCTGGGAACCTGAGCAGTGCTGGTACAATCCCAGCTCAGCAGCCGATCGCCATCTCCTGCTCCCCGCAGGGCTGCTTCTCAGCTAGAGTTTGCGTTTCACCCAGCATCCCAGTTCAGCCTCTCCCAGACCGACAGGAGATGCTAATCAGAAACCTGTCCCCATGCATAACACTGTCATTGCTTCTGCTCTTCAGATCAGTCTTTAATGAAAACTCCCATGAGATCAAAACAGAGCCGAGGAGGGAACAGAGAATGATAAATGTCCTAAAGCAAAATGCGATACAGTTCCGAGATGGCTGGGCTGCAGTTGCTCTTTTAGACATTTTATGAATGACATTGGCAAAAGTGTCAACAGCCTTTGTCTGAGTTTCAAATATTAGCACAGGATATTTTCTTCTGGTCATTATCAGAGGCAGAAATGCATTCCCACTTAGGGCCTCTTGTGGAGTCTAGTCTTCAACTAGAGCACCTTTCTAAAACTGGCTTTAAGGTTGTGGGATGAGGAATTTGATGCCAAGAAGCATGCAGAGAGATCAAAATGTAGTTGGACAGGGCTTTCAGAATCTCATTAGTTGAAAGTCTGAACTTACAACATACTTTAGTATGCAGTTATTCACTTTTCCAAAGGATTCACTATCCACCCACGCAGGGCAGAATGCATGTGTGTACATATGTATGTAAATATTTTCTTGTCTTATTTTCCCCACCAGTTGGCCCTGTAACAGCCTTTTCAGTTCTCCTTAATAGATGCCCTCCCACAACCCACCCCGTTCTCAGCAATTTATCCAAGCTTGAATTTCCCAAAACCTGATAACCTAAGAAAATCAGGAAATATTCAAACATTTCAAAATAAGCATTCTCTCTCAGCTCAGAATAATGTTTGCCTATCCTGATAATACGCTTGAACTGGTGAGATGGTATCTTACCTTCACCTACTATCAAGTATTTACTATAGAATTTTTCTCAGAGGCACACTTTAATATTATTTAATTCACAAAAAAATCTATTTGCACAAAACATTTCAGGACCATGAAATTTGGAGCAGACATTCCTAAGATATGAGCCAGCCCCAAATCTTCACTTTAGAAATGAAGAAATCAAGCACAAGATGAAGAGAATCCTTCCAAGATCACGAGAAAATTCTTCCATGGTTAGAAGCAAGGTTAGAATTAGAACCCAGGACCCTGATTCATGATTGCTTATTAAAAAAATATGCATACATACACGAGATAGTTATTAAACAATTACTATATGCCAAACACTGCACAATATACTAGAACAAATAAACCAAAAAGATATACTCCTACTCTCATGTGCAGTAGGAAAACAGATCTACAAGTACAAACTCAAATGGTATGAAATGATAACAGGGTACTTGACCTGGTCTGGGGGCGGAGTGGCAGTCAGGGATGACTTCCCTGCTGAAATGGCATTTGAGCTGAAATCTAAGAGATGGATGAGTAGGAGTTACTACGACGAAGAGGTGTGGCCCAGGGGAGTAGGAGAAGTTTCCAGGTCGAAGAGACCACAAATGCAAAGATCCTAAGTGTTTTCTAGTATACAGCTGACTTTTGAACAATGCTGGGGGAAGGAGGGAATGGGGCACGGACTCCCGCTCTGTGCAGTCAAAAATCTGAGTATAACTTTATAGTCAGCCCTCCATACCTGAGGATCCACATCCTCCATGGATTAAACCAACTTTGGATCATGTAGTGCTATAGTATGTACTTACTGAAAAAAATCTGTATAAGTGGACCTGTTCAGTGCAAACCCATGTTGTTCAAAGGTCAACTGTATATCACTACTTCTTGACAACTGAATCATGTAAAATGCAGTTTTTTTCAGCCATCTTGTTTTTATCTTTCCTTTGATTCAGGTAGGTCTAATTTAAGAATATAATGTCCAGTCACCAATCCCTGTTGGTGACAAGAATCAGTAAGCATTAGCTAGCTTAAGAGGAAGGTAAAACTGGATTCTGGAGTGATGTGTTTGGTATGATTTTTAAAATTATGAACATAAAGAATTATTGGAACTCATTCTAAACTCACCAAAGCACTGTTTTTCAGTCTCCTTCCATATTATTCCCGAACTGAAAAAGATTCACCTCACCCCAAGTCTCTTGATTTTCACCTAATTCCCATTAAATTCAATTCCTTATTTATACTTTCCCACTTTCTTTTCCTGAAATAAAAGGAAAAGTGCATAACTTTGGAAGCATAGAGATCATGATGCCAGATGGGAAATACGAGCTTTAGAATTACTAGGAAGACTTCAATATATTGCTTTCATCTTAAAAGCAAGGGAACCTGAACCACGTAAATGAGCTCTGCGTACGGAAGGAGGTGGGAAAGAGTAACGAGGAAAGGGGGCATCAGGGAAGTAACGCCGTTAGGACTGTGAGGGGTCTTCAGTCATTCTTCTAGATGTGACCTGCGGCAAACTGATTTGAGTGCCTCTCTTCTCTGGTCTTTTCATCTTCTCTTAACAACTCAACCCACTGCACATTCTAAACTGCAAGCTCTGGAGCAGTTAGGAGTTGTAGTGAGACATATGATACAAATGAGAAAGTTTGCACATCACCTTGATCCATGGATATGGAGTTGTAGTTGTAATCACAAATGGGGAGAATAAAGGGCCTTGGAGCTGTGACAGATAGTTGACAACTTGTCTTGGGAGGGGCAAGAATGGGCAGTCAATGGTAGTATCCCTTGTTTTTCTGTGCTTCTGTGTTTCCCTCATACCTATGCTCTTGAGTCTTTTAACATGCTGAATCTGCATGGGAGATTATGATTCATGTGGGTGTTAAGTGTTACAGCTGCAAAAGATATAAAGCATTCTTTAGGGATCTTTCTGGTCTGAGTGTTCAAAATGCATGTAACAATAAATTTTGAAAGGGTGTAGGACGTAGGCTACAAGGCTACACAGAAGCATTAGTTTAGGAAATACTGAACCCACAAGAATATTAAACCACAAGGAACAATCTATAGAAGAGTCACACACAAGACAGTGATGTAATTATGCAATTAGTCTATAGGGATGATCTTAAAGAATGAGTCTAGCCGAAGAAGTTCTGTAACTCCAAGATTCTCAGCCACTAACTCCAAAAATGATTAAGCCATATGGCCCATTAATATGATTTCACCAACGTCCTTGAGAACGCTGGTGAACTGAGAGAAGAGAAGTTTTCTCTTCTCTCAGTTCTTAGATCTGTCTGCAGTGCCAATCTCTCATCTCCTCCAGCACAGAAGCCTGGAGTTAGCTTTTTCCATTCCTCATCATTAATCATCTGTACACAATCCATCACCAAATCTATGTGTTTCTTCCATCACTAATCTTTTGCTTTTGTTCTTTGAGGTTCTTTCTTTCCAACCCCATGCCCTCATCAACTCAGCTGGAATAATGCAATCATCTAGCTAGTCCATGACTAACCAACTCCTCTTCTGTGTTTAGAGAGTTCTCCAGTGTGTGAATCTCAATGGGAGGCTGTGATATTGTGATTTATACTAAGAAATATATTGGTCTTTGTCCCCATTTCTAGCATAGAGCTTCTAAAACCCTTGGAATTTCCTAAGTGATAAGAGCAAATAAAGGTGTCTTTTGTTATGTTAATGAGGCGACTTGTGGAAAACCCTAGGTAACCCTTGTTGCTAAGGAACCCAACCCTGTGATTAGAAGGTGGGAACTTTCAGTTCCTCTCTAGCTCCCCACCTCTGCACTCCCCGCAACCCCTCTGTCCTCTAGGGAGGGGAGAAGAGCTGGAGGTTGAATCAATTGCCAATGGCCAACAATTTAATCAATTGTGCCTATGTACTGAAGCCTCCATAAAAACCCCGGAGCGGCGGGTGCGGGGGCTGGTTCAGAATGCTTCTAGGTTGGCGAAGTGATGTGGGGAGAGTGGCATGCTCAGAGAGGGTGTGGAAGCTCCACGCCATTTCCCCATACCTTACCCTAGGCATCTCTTCCATCTGGCTGTTCCTCAGTTATATCCTTTTACAATAAACTGGTATTGTAGTAAGTAAAATGTTTCTCTGAGTTCTGTGAGGAGCTCTAGCAAATTAATTGAACCCAAGGAAGCTGTTGTGGGAACCTCTGCTCCATAGCCAGCTGGTCAGAAGCACAGGTGATAACTTGGGCTTTCCACTGGCATCCAAAATGGAGGGCAGTCTTGTGGGACTGAGCCCTTAACCTGTGGAATCTGATGCTATCTCCGCGTAGATAGTGTCAGAATTGAGTAGACACCCAGCTGGTGTGGAGAACTGCTTGGTGATGTGTGGGAACTCCTCACTCCCTCAACCCCACACCCACCCACTGGAATTGGGTTCAGAATCATTAGAGGCAGAGACCGTTTCTTTCTGTAGAAACCAAAAAGGGCAGATGAGTTGTCTCTCAGCCCCTCTTGTAGCTAGAGATCTGGTGCCTGCACCTGAGCTTGGCCAATCAGAAGTACACATCCCAGACACTAAATCTGGCACTATAATCTACAGGGGTGGAAACAGTTGAGAATTCCCTTGCTGCAGTGGCAGTGGGTGTCTTCGGTGCCACACAGGAGCCCTTAGCATGCTGGGTCAGCCAAGCCACAGTGCCCAGTGTTCAGCTACTACGCTAGCAGTGTCCTCCCCAGACCAGCTCGGTGGGGGTGGTTTAGACTGTGGCTCTTGCTGTGTAGCTCCCTTCAGTTCTGCTCAGTTCCTCAACCTGGTTCTCTAAATTTCCCAGCATTTTTGTGAGTTATACAATAATCCATTTGAAAAATTCCTTGCATGCTTCAGATAGCAAGAATTTGTCTCTGTTCTGAAACTCTTCAATGATTGTCCAGTCTCTGTATCTGCCCCTGCCCCCAAGCTGTCACCCATACACTGCCAAACTCTTTTAAAAGCTTCACCTTGATCATGTCATTTCTTAAAATATGCTTAAGAAGGTAAAATGGACTCTACGTGGTTAAGAATGTACAAAGAATCCTACATGAAGTCTAGCTCCCCAGCCTGATGGTCAACATTCAGAATAATCCAGCCTCTCAGTCTAAAGGAGCTGCCATTTTCTCTGCTGTCTGTCTATCCAGTAGTTTTCTGAAAAAAATTTATGAGATCCATAGAGATAAATTTTAAGAACCAATAACACGACACAATTGAAGCAAATACTTCATGAAAAAAATACTATATGCAAAAAACGGACATTTTCTATTCCTCTCTCTTTTTTTTTTTTTTCACTTAAAAAAACGTTGGTTGACACTCATCAAATTGATTTCGAAAACACAGGCTTAGCCTTACTTGTGGTTTTCTGGCCACCCACACTCTGTTACCAGTTTATGACATGGGCAGGAACTACATAAAGGAATTCACTTAAAATCTTCCCTTAATCCCACTTGTCCTATTAGGGTTTCTTATATTTACACAAACCTTGCAGGAAAAAAAAAAAAAAAGCCAAAATTGACATCATGACAACGAAGGGCTGTAAAATATTATTCTCAGGGCTAACTGAAGAATACTGTGCTTGAATATGCAACTAAATCAAGGATAAAAAACTTGTCTTGGGCTTCCCTGGTGGCGCAGTGGTTGAGAGTCCGCCTGCCGATGCAGGGGACGCGGGTTCGTGTCCCGGTCTGGGAAGATCCCACACGCCGTGGAGTGGCTGGGCCCGTGAGCCATGGCCGCTGAGCCTGCGCGTCCGGAACCTGTGCTCCGCAACGGGAGAGGCCACTACAGTGAGAGACCCGCGTACCGCAAAAAAAAAAAAAAAAACAAAACTTGTCTTTCCAATCTTTTATATGATTTTGCATATTACCACGGAAGAAGAGTTTTATTCTACACTCACAAAGGTATTTTTTGCTTAGGGTTAGTCTCTTGGAAAAAGTCCTGCTTTGGTTCAAGGGTTAGGGCACTGGCTACCCTGATTTGACCCAGGATGTTTCTCTGCAGAAACTCTAACCAAATATGTGTGTAACAAATCATTGCTGACATTCTTCAGATAAATGAGGTAGACTTAGATCAGTGAACTGATTAGAATAAAATGATTAGAAAAAGTCAAGTCTACAAGGGTGGGCATGACGGGTTTCAATGAACTGTTGAAACTGCAAATGTCTCTTGATAAAAATTGGACTGAGGATGGGGGTTGGAGTCTAGAAACAGAGATAGGTGAAAACTGGCAAAGACTGAACAGCTCAGGGCTGGTAGAGGCACATCTGAGTTCCTGCCCCAGGGACATCCTCTCACCAGCTGCTGCCCTTTCACCGCTTACCACTCCCTTCCACGAGGTTTCTGGTGTCAGTGTATCTACTCCTTATGGTTGGATGGCCTGTAGCCTTTGTGCTTTGCAGCCCATTACAACAATCTGTTAACCTTTGTGAATACCTAATACATAGCAGAATGTGCTCCCTTGAGGTTAGAACTACATGCTGAAGTAAGAAAGGAAAGATTTTTTTTTTTTCTTTCCTTTAATTCCACAGTGGTTCATCTTCCGACACAGCATTGTATTCATCCATCTTTGTGGGCTGGAAAGCTAGCCATATGGAGTCAGACACACAGAGCAGATTCTCCCCCGCAAGAGCTTGGGGGAGCATAAATAATGACCTCTCTCCCTTCCTCTTGTTAGCCGAAATCTCTTAGTCTCCTGGCTATTTCCAATCACTTTGGAGTTTTCTGCAGCTCTCTGCTTCACAGCTTCCTTTCTCTGCAGTAAAAGCAGCACAGAAGAGTTGCCAAAATAAAACCAAATCAGAAATCCCTTGGTAAACAGAAAAATGCGTCCTGATTCCTGCATCCTGATGGTCTCATTTCTGCCCCTTCTGCCTACGCCTCCCAGTCTATCCTCACAGTACCCTTCAGAGATTCAGGCTTTTGTCACAGTGAAAAGCTGCCGGTACTGGGGAGACTGGCATTTATTTACTTTGCCTAATCCATGGGGACATCCTTGCCTTTCTCTGCACTAGCATTTGACGGTAGCGGTAAAGTAAGGGAAGTTGTCTAATGGATCATGGAAATGAACTCTGGAAATTGGAAACAATCAATGACAAGTATTCCTAATGCTGTCCTCCTCCTATACAGAGGAAGTAATACAGAATAGGGGTTAAGAACCTGTAGTCAGATGACTTAGGTTTAAATCCCGCTCTGCCTCTAACTCCTTATCTGAGCTTGAGACATTACTTAACCTCTCAAAGCCTGGGTTTCCTTCTTTGTACTCTATTCTATTATCCCCTGCAGGGACAAAGGTGTGTGCTCTACCCTCCAGGAGCTCGCACTGAAACGGAAAGAGTACTCAGCCACATGTTTACATCATTGTTATCCCGGTGTTTCACCAACCGTGGATGCTGTGACCATCAGGTGCCTGGTAAGAATGTGAGAACGTGGGTCAAGTGCTTTCCTTAACATGACTTAGGAGCTAGAGCTCACCTTTCCCTCCATGGTTCATTTAGTCTTTAAAGACAAATGACACCCTTGGCCTTCCAGGTTCGTTGATTTCCTGGTGATACGACACTAACCTGAGGTTTCAAAGCAGAGTCTTTCCTTGTCAAGAGCATGTATGCCACAACGCTAGCATCCTATTCAGAAGGAGTGACCCAAGCGCTGAAAATTGATGCTTCTGGTGGCAAATGAATGGGTTTCATTCTGCAGCAAAATTTCTCTTTTCAAAACGAGAGGAGCCTTCCTTCCTTCCTTCCTTCCTTTCTTCCTTCCTTCCTTCCTTCCTTCCTTCCTCCCTCCCTTCCTTTCTTCTCTTTGCCTATTTGCTACCAGAAATCATAGAATTATTTGGGACACGTTTCTTTACTTCTAAGTAAGGGTTGTTGACATCAGCTGGATATTATGGAGTCCGACCAAATATCTAGTGTGTTTAATTAGATCATGGTATTGTTGACAACTCATAAGTCCAATTTTTTTCTTCTTCTTTTGTTTTTCTTAAACTAATCTGGAGGATATCAGAACGGACTAAAACATTTTCCCCATCTGCAAGAGATTTCACAGACAAACAGTACTTAAGCTGAGAAATCCCTCAATATATTTGCCAGTAGACCAATTCTCCTCATTGGTAGAGGGAGGTTTATAACTGGAATCCTTTGTGCATTGTGGAAGACAAACACACATGCATTTTACATGAGCAAATTCTAAACCAGCCAGCCATGATTTTTTTTCAATTACACTTTCTTCAAAATAACCTCCTTTAGAACCAGTTCTCAAAGGTTTTCTCCCCATTATTGTAAGCTGCTCTTGGATCCCTGGCAAGGGTGCAGAGAGAAAACTGAGAGTCAAAGGTTTCCATGTAACGACAGTTATTTTTTGCTTTGGAAGCTGCCTATTTTTGTTCTCCCTAGAGAGAGAATTGCAGAAGACTTTTACGTCTGTCTCAAAATTCATTGTGTTTTTAGGTTTACCGAGTTCAGACTTTAAAAAAAACTCTCAACAAAAGAAACACAAAAATAACACTTATCCTTTCTGTGCATGTCAGGGAGTCTGTTCAGCACTTGTGCCTGCTTGGAGTAACATCGCACATTGCATGTTGGCATTTACTGTGAAACACTACAAACTTAAAAGTAGCAACAGGAGGATACCGTGGGGACAGCTGTGCTCTTTATGTGAATTAATTCAAGGTTCTCATTCATAAATTAGCTAAACTTTTGGGTTAGTTTTTTGTTTCTTTGTTTGTTTTTCAGGTGGTAACTCAGTAAACACTGGATCCAAGCCATTCTCAATGCTACCATTTAAACAAATTATTTGAAGTCTGGATTTCACATTTGTCGGGGTTAAAAAAAAGCTTAATATTTCAAAACCAATCTTAGCTTTTATTCTTGCATAATAATGGTCCTTTTGGCAAGGGGAGAAATGCTTTACATAAAATAATGCGAAGGCAATAAAGGCAGAAAATTCATAAAGAAGTAGAAACTAAGGGAGGCAGCACAGAGGAGATGGGAAAAAAAGGAGGGAGGAGGAGAAGGAAAAGGAGAGAGAGAGACAGAGAGAGAGAGAGAGATTACATTGGTTGTATGAGCCTTTACAAAAGGCAGGGAAAAAAAGAGAATTTAATGAGTGGACTTAACGTCATCACTGGATGGTGCTGGTGAGTACAGCAAAACAGACACAGAGTTTATCCAAAAAAATCCTACAAAGTTTTCAAATGTTTATCTAAACCCAGCAAGCCCTATAGGAATGGCTTGAGTAAAGCTTAATATAACCCACATGGTAGCTGGGATCCCCCTACCCTTTTGAGATCTAGACAAGTTTGGCTTGCGCCCTTGACCTGTGTCTCATAGAGGCCCAAACCTCTTTTGATAAAGTCAGATTTATCAGTTTTTCTTTTGTGGGTCATACATTTTAAGTCCTATCTTACAAATCTTTGCCCTCAAAAGGAGGTATTTTTAATATAAGATTTCAAGCAATTTTAAATTGAACATTTGACATCCCTGCCAGCCTCCCCTCCACCAAGATTTCACACCGACCACTCCATGCAGAGATGCTTCAGACTAACACCATCCCCTGGCCCCTCGCCCCCATACACTCCAGATTCTCCCCGACTCTAAGTCCTAAACTCCAAATCCTTCTCCCTCTAACATACAGCCATTTGAACTTCTAAAGCTCCAGGGTTAGCTTTGTGTAAATAAAACCTACAAGCTGCCCAGCAAGTCAAAAGAATTTCCCAGAACACAGTTGTGACTGTAATAGCAGTTTTCCTCTTCTTTACATTATTGAACTAACTCAAACTTCTGGCCCAAGTTTCCCATCAACATTTTGGGATTTTAAAAATTAAACTCTTTTATTGAAATCATATCCCAAACCTTTAACACCTAGAGACTTCAGACACTTGTTCTCTTTTTACCCATTGCATTCATACTTCTGAGTATGATGTGATGTGGCTGAATGAGAAATGAATAAGCTACCTCTCTCCATGGTAACACCCTTGTCTTCTGGTCTTAATGACATTCACCGTAATCATCTCACAGGCCAGTGACTACTCCTCTTATTTCCAATTCCTGAAACCATTTTGCCCACGTCTACCAATGGAAAATCCCAGGCATTGCAGGGTTACTGTATAACATAGGACTCGACCTTAAATTGCTCTTCTCAAGAGTTGAACTTCAACTTTAGGATTCATAGAATCTTTAACAATTTATCTTTAGCGGGATTTCAAACTGTCCTGCCACCTTAAGTTCAACATGTCCCAGAGAGAATTTGTCTTTCCTTCCAAAATGGCTCACTCTCCTTTTCAACTGTCCCATCTCTAGCAGTGTTCAAAT
Source organism: Neophocaena asiaeorientalis asiaeorientalis (assembly GCF_003031525.2). Classification (NCBI taxonomy): domain Eukaryota; kingdom Metazoa; phylum Chordata; class Mammalia; order Artiodactyla; family Phocoenidae; genus Neophocaena; species Neophocaena asiaeorientalis. The sequence continues at coordinate 7,590 of NW_020174713.1, read as the reverse complement.
CACATTGGACTCTTACATCCTCCTTAGCCTCTGTCTGTTACTATGAAATGGCTAAGATTTGTCCTTTTTTCTCCATTCCCACCTTATACCAGATCTTCCTTGCTTGAGTTACTGCTATAACTTCTATTCTCCCTACATTCTTTCTCTCTTCAACTCTCCTGACTCTGTCATCAACCACACATCATTTCTGTACTAGGCAGACCTTTCCATATTTGCTCGATGACCTACACTGAATCCCTCTGGCCTACCACACCTCCTGACTTTGAGGAATCCTGAAGACAGGCTTCACCCCACCTATCTGAGATATCTCCCAACATGAGCTCCATTCCAGGAGGCTGGTCTCCTGGCTCTCCCCATGTGTACCAAGCTCATTCTGCCTTTGAGTCCTTTGCTTGGACTACTGACTCTCCCTAAAGACTCACAACTTAAAATGCTCCCCTTTCATGGTCACGTTTTAAATCCTTCTCTTTCAAAACTTGGTCACCTTACCTCCTCCAACAAATTTCACTTTTCCCTAAACTACTGCTTCTCTTATAACTCACTGAGCCTAGTTTGAAATATCTGGATAATATCATCCAGGCCACAGAGTTCGTGATAATCAAATGGAAACAGATTTTTTAAAAAGTCAATATGCTTATAATACAGAGGCTCCATTAGACAGGAACTGGGCCCCGAGGCCCTGGTAAGTAGATTTGGACTCTGTTCCTCCCCTTGACATTTCCTTACATAGCGCTCATTTACAGGGGGACTGAAAGCATCCTGGGGAAAACAAAAGACGTGAATGCTGCTCACTGATGGGATCACACCACACAGCCATGTCTGATGGACTGGGTTGGCCCCAACAGGAGCCGGAAGGACAACAGAGTCTTTAGAGAGAAGTTATCACTGGGAAGGCAGAATCTGGCCCAGTGATCCAGACTGGAGAAGTGATTTCAGGAATGGCCCAGCAGCTGATACCAGAATCTTCCTGGCCTAGTCCAGGTGAGAGCACTTGTCATTGTAGAAAAAGGGCTCAGTTGTGTGAAACTGAACGAGCTGTGTATTAAGCACTGTGGCACTTCGGGGCTCAATAAACCTCACTGACAACCCTTTCTTCTATTTCCTCAGCCTCCTGCCAGGCCTAACTATACACGAGCATTCTTTCCTCTTTGCCAGAATGGTGACAAGATCTCTGGCCTCAGGGTATAGTGGCATTATTCCAATTTCCCAAACAATAGGTGCAGTGGAGTCCCACCTCCACAGGTGGCTAGAGGGAAAGGAAGCCAAGTTCCACTTCTAGAGGGGCACCTCTATAGACCTGCCAGGGCCCAGGGCTGCAGATTCCCGGCTCAGCTTGACACCGATCACAGTGGCCTGTGAGTGAGTTTGAGGCCCACTCATCATTGCTGTGCTTGCACCCAATTAAACCTCTCAGGATGGTTAAGGTCCATTTTCTAGTCCTGGACAGAAAGTGCAATCTTTTTCCTCTACACGAAAGAAAAGATGCAGGGTACAGACCAAAAACAAGCGCACTTTAACGCGACCTGCTGTCTTTCCATGACCAAAAAGAAGAGGATTCATATTAAATAAAAGGGCTACATTTTCTCACCAGTGCAGGCAGGGCAGGGTGCAATCTGCCAGTGAAGGGGAAGTTGATCTGATGGCCTGTGGGTTCCTGGGAAGCTGGGTCCTTCTTAATTCACTTGGGAGAAGAAATAGCCCGAGTGTTGAGGTCTCAGAAGCTGCGACAGCAGTAGGATAGACCAAGTGACTGTCCTAACCCTCACATGGCTCTGGGGCCCTTCATTTCAGGGGGCCATTAATGTGGGACTGTCTCTAAAGGAGAGCAGCCAGTCATGAAGCCTGGACTGTCGTGTCACATCATAAGTGACTGGAGGATGACAACTCACCCTTTGAAATCATGGCTACAGCCACTCCCATACTTACATTTCAAGTATGTATTAGCACCAGTATTCAAATTACATATTATAACCAAGTTCATCAGCCATATACACATACATCCCATCAACTTCTTACACTAGGGCACAATCTGGTGTCCAAAGGAAAAAAATCTTATTGCGAAGTGGCATTTGCTTAGGGAGACTAAGGCCACTAAGAGGGGAGAGTACAAGGTCTCTACCAAGATACTATGTTTAACCAAAAGGAGATACTATCTCATTCTGTGAGGCATTAGTCAGGCTCTGGCTTCAAGACCCAGTGGCAACATAGTCATTTCAGCTTTGGATGTGTCGATTTCTAGCACTATTATTATGGAAGTTGAACTATGGAATAGGTTATATTTGGGTATTAATTTCCTTTTGTATTTAGTTTTATAAGCTTAAAATACGTCCAAGTTCTCAGAATTCTATAAAACATTTGTGGACACATCTAACAAGGCACAAATGTTTAGATTTTACCTCCAGGTTTTTGAAAAACAAACAAAATAAAATATGGTTACAGTGGAGGCTCTTGTTTCCCTCTCCAGCACTATTTGTTCTTTCCTCCCCTCCTACAATCAACTTTTCCTGTTGCTTATCCTCCACGTCTACGGTTTTAAATCTTTAAAAAAAAAATCTTACAATCATTCATATCCATGGATAACATATAGTATGGCTTTGAGTTTTTACACCAAAGCTATCATACTGTACAAATCTTTCAGCAACTTGCTTTTTTCCCTATTTTTTGAGACCTACCCATGTTGATACATTTACCTCTGTTCGTTCATGCCCCACTGTCTTGTTACACGAAATACCATGGCCCAAAAGTAGCAGCATCACTAGGGGCCTTCTTAAAAAGGCAGAACCCCAAGCCCCACCCCAGAACTAAAGATTCCCCAGGTAGTTTTCACATGAAAGTCAGGAAAAAAAACCCTGTTGTGTTGCATTTCATTATACGAACATCACCACAACTTACTTATACTATATAATATACAAATACATTATATGTGTAGATATATTTATTGTTCCCCTATTGATGGACATTCAAGTTGTTTCCATTTCTTTTTCTATCAGAAACAATGCTGCAGTGAATATACTTATATGCGTCTTAAAGCGCACATGTGTAAGACTTTTGCTGGGTAATTAGTTGAAAGTAGGAATGCAAAGTTGAAAGTATGTTCATTTGTTCATCTTCAACATGATATTGCCAAATTGCTTTCCAAAGAGGCTGTGCAAATTTTATACTCCCTTCTGCAGCGTACAATCAGATCCTTGACAACACTTGATATCGTTGAAATCTTTTTGAATTTTGCAAGTCTGATGAGAGTGAAATTATATCTCATGTGATTTTTTTCTTCTTTTTACTGCTTTATTGAAGTAGAACTGACATACATCAAGTTGTACAAAAAGCGTGCAATTTGGTGTCTTGACATGTTTACACTCCTGTGAAACTATCACCATAGTCAAGATAATGAATATGTCTGTTGCCCTCCGAATTTTCTCATGTCTTTCCATAATCTCTCCCTCCTGCTCCTCCCCTGCCCCAGGCACCACGGATTTGCTTTCTGTCACCATAGATAGTTATCACTTTCCAGAATTTTATGTAAGTGGAATCATATATACTCTTTTTTTGTATGGCTTCTTTTCTTCAGCATATTTATTCCAAGATCCATCCATGATGTTTCTTATATCAATAGCTCATTTGTTTTGTTTTTTAATTTATTTATTTTTGGCTGCACTGGGTCCCCACCGCTGCGTGCAGGCTCTCTCCAGCTGCGGCGCGTGGGCTTCCCATTGCGGCAGCCCCCGCGCCCCCGCAGAGGAGCACAGGCTCTAGGCATGCGGGCCCCAGCAGCTGCGGCACACGTGCTCAGTAGCTGTGGCCCACAGGCTCTAGAGCGCAGGCCCAGCAGCCGTGGCCCACGGGCCCAGTCACTCCGCGGCATGCGGGATCCTCCCGGACCAGGGCCCGAACCCTTGTCCCCCGCACCAGCACGTGGACTCCCAACCACTGTGCCACCAGGGAAGTCCCAGCTCATTTGTTTTTAATGCTGAAAAGTATTCATTACATTAATATACCACAATTTGTTTATCATTCACCTGTTGGTGGACATTTGGGTTCTTTTACATTTGTACTACAAATAAAACTGCTATGAATATTTGGTCCAAGTTTTTGTGTGGCCATATGCTTTCATTTCTCTTGGGTCAATACTTAGGAGTAGAATGGCTGGATTGTGTGGTAGGTGTATGTTAAGCTTCTTAAGAGATTGCCAAACTGTTTTCCAAAAGTGGTTGTATCATTTTACATTCCCACCAGCAGTAGATGAGAGTTTTAGTTGTTCCATATCCTTGCCAACAATTGGCATTATGTCTTTTTAATTTTAGCCATTTTAATAGGTGTGCGGTAGTATCACATTGTGCTTTTAATTTTCATTTCCCTATTGACTCATGACGTTGAGTCCTTTCATGCATTTATTTACCATTCTTTTTATCTTCTTTGATGAAGTGACTATTCAAATATTTTGGCCATTTTAAAGCTTGGGCTGCTGGAGTTACTTAATTTTGCTCTTGAGTTTTTTTTTAATATATTCTAGATACAAGTCTTTTATCAAATATGTGATTTTCATACATTTTCTCTCAGTCCATGAATTGTCTTTTCATTCTCTTATGTTGTCTTTCAAAAAAACAAGTTTTAAATTTTGATGAAGTCCAGGTTATCAACATTTTCTCTTATATTTAGGTCTTGTTTAATGTCTTTCAGCAATGTTTTTTAGTTCCAGTGTACAGGTCCTGCATCTTTTGTCAAATTTATTCCCAAGTATTTCATATTTACTGTCATACATATTATAAATAGTATTATTTTCAATTTCTAATTGTTCACTGCTAATATGAAGAAATACAATTATTTTTTAACTACTTACCTTGTATCATGCAACCTTAGGGGTTTGTTGATTTGGTAGGATTTCCTCCATACACAATCATGTGTACAAATAGTTTTACTTCTTCCTTTCCAGTCTTTATTTATGCTATTCATTTAGTTAATTAGATTCGCTGGATTATTTCATTTGTGTTATTTTAGTGATTTCTTTAGGGATTATAATATATATCTTTAATTAGTCACAGTTCAACTTCAAGTGACGGTATACCTCTTCACATATAGCATAAGAACCGTATACCAATATATTCCCATTTTCCCCCTCCAGGCCTTTGTGTGTTGTTTGTTCTCATGCAGTTTACTTCTACATATGTTATAAATCTAACAACACATTGTTATGATTCTGGTTTTAGATGGTCAGTTATCTTTTAAAATGATTAAAAATAAGAAAAAAATTTGTTGTATTTGCAAGTGAGCCTCATACCTTTGTGTAAATTCAGATTTCCATCTGGTTTTGGTTTCCTTCTGCTGGAAGCACTTCCTTTAACATTTCCAGAAATACTGGCTTGTGGTGGAATTCTCAGCTTTTCTAGGTTCAAAAGTCTCTGTTTTACCTTTTTGATAAATATTTTTGTTGGCTGTAGAATTCTAGATTTCCTGGTGTTACCTGTAGTACTTCAAAGATGTTGCTCCATTGTTTCCTGGCTTGCACTGTTTCTGGTGATTAAATCTGCTGTAATTTTTAGTCTTTGGTTTTCTGAAAATAATATGTCTTTTTGCTCTAGCTGCTTTTAAGATTTTCTTTTTATCACTAATTTTTTTTTTTTTTTTTTTTTTTTTTTCTTTTGCGGTACGCGGGCCTGTCACCGCTGTGGCCCCTCCCATTGCGGAGCACAGGCTCCGGACGCGCAGGCCCAGCGGCCATGGCTCACGGGCCCAGCCGCTCCGCGGCATGTGGGATCCTCCCGGACCGGGACACGAACCCGTGTCCCCTGCATCGGCAGGCGGACTCTCAACCACTGCGCCACCAGGGAAGCCCTTTATCACTAATTTTAAGCAACTTGATTATGATGTCCCCAGTGTAGTTTTTTTCAGTGTGTGTGTGTATGTGTGTGTATGTGTGTGTGTGTGTGTGTGTGTGTGTGTGTGTGTGTGTTTGGGGTTTATTGAGCTTCTTGAAACTGTAGGATTATAAGTTACACCAAATTTAGAAAAAAAAAATTTGTCATCTTCGTCTTTGCTTGAGTGTAGTTTTTATCTCTAGACATTATAGTTTCCATCTCTAGAAGTTTTATTTCTAGAATAAATAAAACTTTTAAAAAATCTGCTCGTCTCTTAACATGCTTCATCTTTCCTCTACATTCTAGATCACATAGTATGTAATTATAATAACTATTTTAATGACCTTAGTTACTACTTCTATTATCTCTCTCATTTCTGGGTAGGTTTTGATTGATTGGTTTTTCTCCTCATTATGGGTCATATTTCCCTGCCTGCCTGGGAATTTTTTCTTGGGTATTAAACATTATGAATTTTACCTTATTGAGTGCCAATATTTTTGTATTCCTACAAATATTCTTGAACTTGTGCTGGGACACAGTTAATTTAATTGGAAGGAGTTTGATCCTTTCAGTACTTGCTTTTAAGCTTTATTGGGCATGCTCAGAGCAGTCTTTTGCCTAAGGATAATTTTCCTCCTACTGAGGCAGTAGCTTTGTGAGGACGCTACCTAATGTTCCGTGAGTTATGTGAGTTTATAAGGCTTTTCCTCTCTGGCTGGCAAAACCTCAAACTATTCCCAGTGCTACATGAGCCCTGAGATTGTTTTCTCTAATCCTTTCTGGTGGTTCTTCCTCCAGCCTCGGGGAGTTTCCGCACACACATTCACTAATCAGTTCTCTGGTGAAGATTTGAGGACCCTTTTTCAATCTTCAGAGCTCTCTCTCCGACTCTCTCCTCTCTGGAGTCTTCCCTGCAAACTTTAGCTGCCTTGGCCTCCCCCAAACACGCAGCTCTGTTTCCTCAACTCAGGGAGACTGTCAGTTTCCACCTGGGCTCTCTCTCTGGAAGCCCAGAAGCTCTCCAGGAAGGAAGCTAGGTCAACCATAGGGTTCACGCCCTCCTCTCAGGAATCACTCTGCCTTAGGTCCAATGTCCAGTAACACTTTATGTATTCTGGATACTCAGCCTTTTTAGGACAGATGTACTGCCAATATCTTCTTCCATGTTGTACCTTTTATCTTCCCTTAGTTTATGATTTCTTTTGTTGTGCCAAGGTTTTTCATTTTGGTGACCAATTTGCCATTTTGTTTTCCTTTATGAGCTGTGCTTTTTCGTGTCTAAATGAGAGATCTACTCCATTGCTGGGATCATATACATATTTTTTCCTATATCTTCTAATAGTTTTGAAGTTTTGTTTTATACTGTCATATTTTGGATACCCAAATATCAAGCTATTACATCTGTACTCATTGGCTTGGAACCTAGAGATACTTGAATTACAAATATATTAACAGTATTACCACAATCTCACAAAATTTAGTATTATAACTATCTCTCAATTTTTTTTTGTTTGCTCATTTGGACCAAACTACTAAATAGTGAGATTAGTTAGTATAAAATAAATAATGGAAATATATATTTTAATAATCACCTCTGGCATTTCTTTAGCATACTGATGTCTGTACTCCATTCAGCTCTTCTGGGTCAGAATCTCTAACAATGATGCTCACTCAGACAGATAGGTTTAAAAATCTCCACGAGGGCTTCTCTGGTGGCACAGTGGTTGAGAGTCCGCCT
>NW_020174712.1:7135310-7148211 GCF_003031525.2 Neophocaena asiaeorientalis asiaeorientalis | reverse complement strand
ATCTGCAAACAGTGACAGCTTTACTTCTTTTCCGATATGGAGTCCTTTTTTCCTTCTCTTGTATTTCCTGCCTAGAGAATTTCCTTTAGCATTTGTTGTAAAGCTGGTTTGGTGGTGCTGAATACCCTTACCTTTTGCTTGTCTGTAAGAGTTTAAATTTCTCCATCGAATCTGAATGAGATCCTTGCTGGGTTGAGTAATCTTGGTTGTAGGTTCTTCCCTTTCATCACTTTAAATATGTCCTGCCACTCCCTTCTGGCTTGCAGAGTGTCTGCTGAAGGATCAGCTGTTAACCTTATGGGGATTTCCTTGTATGGTATTTGTTGCTTTTCCCTTGCTGCTTTTAATTCTTTTTTCTTTGTTTTTAATTTTTGACAGTTTGGTTAATATGTGTCTTGGTGTATTTCTCCTTGGATTTAACCTGTATGGGACTGTCTGTGCTTCCTGGACTTGATTAACTATTTCCTTTCCCATATTAGGGAAGTTTTCAACTATAATCTCTTCAAATGTTTTCTCAGTCCCTTTCTTTTTCTCTTCTTTTTCTGGGACCCCTATAATTTGAATGTTGGTGCATTTAATGTTGTCCCAGAGGCCTCTGAGACTGTCCTCAATTCTTTTCATTCTTTATTCTGCTCTCCAATAGTTATTTTCACTATTTTATCTTCCAGGTCACTTATCCGTTCTTCTGCCTCAGTTATTCTGCTATTGATTCCTTCTAGAGAATTTTTGATTTCATTTATTGCATTGTTCATCATTGTTTGTTTGCTCTTTAGTTCTTCTAGTTCCTTGTTAAACGTTTCTTGTATTTTCTCCATTCTATTTCCAAGATTTTGGATCATATTTACTACCATTACTCTGAATTCTTTTTCAGGTAGACTGCCTATTTCCTCTTCATTTGTTAGGTCTGGTGGGTTTTTACCTTGCTCCTTCATCTGCTGTGTGTTTCTCTGTCTTTTCATTTTGCTTAACTTACTGTGTTTGGGGTTTCCTTTTCACAGGCTGTAGGTTCATAGTTCCTGTTGTTTTTGGTGTCTGCCCCCAGTGGCTAAGGTTGGTTCAGTGGTTGTGTAGACTTCCTGGTGGAGGGCACTAGTGTCTGTGTTCTGGAGGATGAGGCTGGATCTTGTCTTTCTGGTGAGCAGGACCACGTCCAGTGGTGTATTTTGGGGTATCTGTGACCTTATTATGATTTTAGGCAGCCTCTCTGCTAATGGGTGGGATTGTGTTCCTGTCTTGCTAGTTGTTTGGCATAGGGTGTCTTGCACTGTAGCCTGCTGGTTGTTTAGTTGAGCTGGGTCTTAGCATTGAGATGGAGATCTCTGGGAGAGCTTTCTCCATTTAATATTACATGGAGCTGGGAGGTCTCTTGTGGACCAATGTCCTGAACTCGGCTCTCCCACCTCAGAGGCACAGGCCTGACACCCAGCCAGAACACCAAGACCCTGTCAGCCACACTGCTCAGGAGAAAAGGGAGAAAAAAAAGAAAGAAAGAAAGAAAAAATTAAAATAAAGTTATTAAAATAAAAAATAATTATTAAAAAATAAGAAAGAAGAGAGCAACCAAACCAAAAAACAAATCCACCAATTTTAACAAGCGTTAAAACTATACTAAAAACACAAACCAAAAAAAACGGACAGACAGAACCCTAGGGCAAATGGTAAAAGCAAAGCTATACAGACAAAATCACACACAGAAGCATACACACTCACAAAAAGAGAAAAAGGAAAAAATATATATGTATCGTTGGTCCCACAGTCCACCTCCTCAATTTGGGATGATTCGTTGTCTATTCATATATTCCCCAGATGCAGGGTACATCAAGTTGATTGTGGAGATTTAATTCGCTGCTCCTGAGGCTGCTGGGCGGCATTTCCCTTTCTCTTCTTTGTTCGCACAGCTCCCAGGGTTCAGCTTTGGATTTGGACCCACCTCTGCGTGTAGGTCGCTGGAGGGCGCCTGCTTTCGCTCAGACAGGACGGGGTTAAAGGAGCAGCTGATTCGGCAGTTCTGGCTCACTCAGGCAGCGGGGGAGGGAGGGGTACGTATGTCGGTCGAGCCTTCGGCGGCAGAGGCCAGCGTGAGGTTCCACCAGCCTGAGGCGCGCCGTGCGTTCTCCCGGGGGGAATTGTCCCTGGATCACGGGACCCTGGCAGTGGCGGGCTGCACAGGCTCCCGGGGGGGGAGGTGTCAAGAGTGACCTGTGCTCGCACACAGGCTTCTTGGTGGCAGCAGCAGCAGCCTTAGCGTCCCATGTCCGTCTCTGAGGTCCGCGCTTTTAGCCGCGGCTCGCCCCCGTCTCTGGAGCTCCTTTAAGCAGCGCTCTTAATCCCCTCTCCTCGCGCACCAGGAAACAAAAAGGGAAGAAAAAGTCTCTTACCTCTTCAGCAGCTCCAGACCTTTTCCCAGACTCCTTCCCGGCTAGCCGTGGCGCACTAACCCCTTCAGTCTGTGTTCACGCCGCCAACCCCAGCCCTCTCCTGGCACTCGCACCAAAGCCCAAGCCTCAGCTCGCAGCCCCGCCCGCCCCGGCGGGTGAGCAGACAAGCCTCTCGGGCTGGTGAGTGCCGGTCGGCACCGATCCTCCGTGCGGGAATCTCTCCGCTTTGCCTCCCGCACCCGTTGCTGTGCTCTTCTCCGCGGCTTCGAAGCTTTCCCCCGCCGCCACCCGCAGTCTCCGCCCAGGAAGGGGCTTCCTAGTGTGTGGAAAGCTTTCCTCATTCACGGCTCCCTCCCACTGGTGCACGTCCCGTCCCTATCCTTTTGTCTCTGTTTATTCTTTTTTCTTTTTCCCTACCCAGGTACGTGGGGGTTTTCTTACCTTTTGGGAGGTCTGAGGTCTTCTGCCAGCGTTCAGTAGGTGTTCTGTAGGAGTTGTTCCACGTGTGGATTTATTTCTAATGTATCTGTGGGGAGGAAGGTGATCTCCGCATCCCACTCCTCCGCCATCTTGAAGGTCTTCCTGTCCCATAAGATTTTGATGCAGTACATCTAGTATGAGGCCCCCAATTTTTCATTTATGCCAAGCAATTTAGGTGATTCTCATGTAGTATCATACTTTTTAAATGTTAGTTTAAAATGTGATATATAACTCAGAAAATATAATAAAAGAAGCAACAGGGAATTAACATGATACACTAGAAAATACTTAGAACAAGAAAGCAATAATGGAGGAATAGAGGAATGAAAAAAACCTAAGATATCTAGAAAATGGCAGGCATGAATATTATCAGTAATTACAGTAAATGTAAATGAATAAAACACTCCAATCAAAGGGGATATATTGGCAGAATAATACTTGGAGACTTGAGTCGATTTTTAAAAATTATCCAACAACATGCTATTAGAGACACACCTTAGATTTCGACACAAATGGATTGAAATTAAAAGATGGAAAAAGGAGTACCATTCAAATAGTAACTAAAAGAGAGCTGCAGGGCTTCCCTGGTGGCGCAGTGGTTGAGAGTCTGCCTGCTGATGCAGGGGACACGAGTTCGTGCCCCGGTCCGGGAAGATCCCACATGCCGCGGAGCGGCTGGGCCCGTGAGCCATGTCTGCTGAGCTTGTGCGTCCGGAGCCTGTGCTCCGCAACGGGAGAGGCCACGACAGTGAGAGGCCCGTGTACCGCAAAAAAAAAAAGAGAGCTGCAATAGCTATACCAATATCAGGCATAATAGATTTCAAGACAATTATTATTAGAGACCAAAAAAGGACATTTCATAATGAAAAAATGATCAATTCATCAAGACGTAATAATTATAAACATATATGCGTGCACCTAATAACACAGCCCCAAAATACATGAAGCAAAAACCAACAAAATTGAAGGGAGAAAGAGACAATTCAACTATAATAGTACTTGGAGGTTTAAAGCAACCCTCAGACCCCATAATCCCTCCCTCATGTAGACAACATAATATGGCTCAAGAAACTAATTATCTCAAGTCAGGTCTGAATCAGCTCCTTGAGCCCTTTGTGCCAAGGTTGTCTCCATGTTTAAGTCCACAGTGTACTCTTGGACATCATATGGTGGGTTCCATTACCTCACTCACATCATTAACATCTATACTTTTTAAAGGATAAATTTTGAAGATTGAAAATTTAAATGATCGGCATTTAGAAACAAATGCATTTTTTAAAAATGTAAGCAGCTTTTCACTCGCTACCCAACAGTTATTCAATGATATCCACTGTCTCTTTGAATTTTCTGTTAACATCGTTCAATCAAATTCAGGAGCAGTTCTATACTGTGGCTTTATGCAATTCAGAGAGTGTGATTCACACACTGTATCTTCTCAGGCTGGTCACTGTTAGCTTTTACATGAGTTTTCCTGGTGTCCCAACCAGTTTTATCTTTCTATTTCTATATGAAATGCTCAGTTATAAATTTATATCTGAAAATTTATCCACCACTTTAAGTTTTTTCTTTGAACTAAAAAAAAGCTTCAGGCTAATATAAATTCCTTATACAAAGGAAATTTTGAGGACAGTTAGTTGTAACCGTAAATCCCTTTATTAATAGGTAAGCATTACACATTATGCAGCATTTTTTATAATTTACTTTATATTTCTATTCCTTTGTCATGATTCTCTCTCACTGAATATGTTTCTTATTCTCTGAACTCAATTCCTCCGCTTCTTTTGCTAGCTGTTTTCTGTCGCTTACCTCGATATTAGTACTGCCCTAAATTCCATCCTTGGCTCACTTTTCTCTTTATTTTACCTTTTATAACTAGGAAATCTAACCCTTTCTTACAGTATTACAGATCTATTAGCCAATTATTCCCAAATCTCTATCCCTTTCCTAGAAAGTTCTTCTATGTTCCAGTCTTTATTTCCACATTCTTAGTATGTAGTCCCTTGGCATATCCCACAGGCATCCATTTAAAGATCTCCCCACAATACTCAAATCCAATCTCCCTGATCACTTTCCAGCAAATCTTCCTGTACTATTCATTGCCTCAACTAATGCAACACTATTTACTCCTCAGCTGAATCATCCTTGATCTTCCCTCTTCCTATTTCCTGCATCTCATTTCCCCTCAAATACCATCAACTTTGCCTCCAAGATCCCTCAAACCATTTGTGATGGATTAAAAATGGACACAAATTATTTACCACTCCTCTCATCGTCACTGGATTTGGCCGTGTAATTTGATTTGGCCTATGGGACATTAGTAAATGTGACACAAATAGAGGCTTCACGAGCATTTGTATCTTTTGGCTTCTCTTCTTGGAACTCTGTCCTGAGGCCATCATGATGTTAAGAAGTCAGTCTCACCTCGAGAAGGAAGAGAGGAGCCACGTGGAGGACAGGAGCGATTCCTTTAACGAGCACCAACAGCCAGACATATGTGTGAGTTCATCTTGAGCCATGCAGGATTTCCAGCCATAATCTGATTGCAAGCACAGGAATGTGCCCCAGCAAGATAAGCAGTAGAAGGATCCAGCCAACTCATATATTGATAAGAAATAATACATCGTTCTTTGTTGTAGCCACTCAGTTTGAGGTGGCTCCTTAGGCAACAATAGTTAACAGAAACATCATCCCTTTCTCTCTGTGTTGATGGCCCTACCTGAGGCTCATCAAGTCTCTTCTGGATTTTGGAAGTAGCAAGATAACCAATCTCCCTAACTCCTATATTTCTTCTTCCAATTTATCCAAAACCACCATCTTTAGTACATTCACATATAATCATATCATTCTTATACTATACGTGGAAACTTTCAATAACCACACTGCTATGAGTAACAGCTAAACTCTTTAGTATATCCTTAATGCCCTTTATATTTTCTACCCAACTTATGCTTCCAAACTTACTTCTCACCACATCCACCTTCCTGTACTGCTATAGGATTTTGCACATTTTTACTACAGCTTTTACCATCTTTTTATGTAATAGTTATGTATTTAAGCATGTTCCACCATCCGTAGTAACTATAGGTGACCACAGTACCTCAAACACAATAGATGTTAAATTATCACTTATTGAATGAATACTTTACCATGATCATAAAACTTGGTTTTACTTTCTTTTATTTGAATTTCAGTTGAAAACAATGCAGCTTTATGTCCATTTTACTGATGAGGAAACAGATTCATAAAAGTTAGGAGCCCCGCTCAGGTCAGAGTACTAGAGCCTTTAATAAAAGTGTTATCTGACTCCTTGCAGAGTATGCTTTGCCCTAATTAACTACTCTGTATCTTCAAAAACACTATGTATTTGCATATTTTGAAAATGAAAATTTAAATACTCTACCAAAGTCAGGCTGTCAGTGCTTTATAATTCCATATGACTATTCTTTGATTCCATGTTATAAATGTACAGTGAATTCCTTTCCTTTGGTTGAATGTAAAGTTGTATGGTAAGAAAATCTTTAATTAATGTTTTTCATTATGGTCAGCCTTTAAATAACCCAACCTCTTTTTCCAGTATCTTCAGAGAAAGCTTATCATTCCAGTAGGGTCAGCTTAGTAAAATCAACATGTTTAATCTTCATGTGTAATAGTTGGCTGAAAGCCAATGGAATCAAAAAGGCAGGTGTGAGCAAGGAAGAAAACAGGCAAGTGTAGACGAGCACAAGGGTAAAACACCCCTTTAATAGATGCAGGAGAAAATGTACTGTATTCTGTAGGGAATGAACAATTCTGATGGGTTGAACAAGTCACTGATTGCTTCTCCCACTTACCTGATTGTGACCTTGGGTATTTTACTTCATTTCTGAGTCTTGATTAACTTGTCTGAAAAATAAAAGTAATTATGCCTGACAAGTTTGTTGGGGGTTTAGCTGAAATATTATACATACAGCACATTGAACAATGTCTGGCATATAGCAAGCTAGCAATAAATTGTAATAATTATATTGCTGTTATGTTAGACAGTAAATTTTTTTAGGTTAAATAGAATAATTGCTCATGATCAATACTAGAGTGTTGAAATACTCCCAAATCAAAGCTATTTTGTTACCTGTGATAATATTTTATTTACAATGTTAGTGTTATCCTAAGTAAAGACTAGGAGGAAGATATTGGCCAGAATGTATAGAATATGCAATCCCATGGCAAGGTGAATGAGACACTATGATTAATTTGGACAATATCAGTTCACACTCTCAAGGGATTTGACCACTCAGATATCACTGGAAAAACTGGGATTCTATTAGCACTGGGGAAATAGCTGGTGGGTAGTCAACCGATGGTGTCTACCACAGTTGTCTTCACATCTTTTCTCTACTTCCTCATCTTTCACTCTTCAATCCACTCCAGTCTGATATCTGTCCCTCTTGTTCTTGAAGTCACCTCCTGAAGGTCATGGACTCGCATGCCCTCAAATTTAATCAATATTTTTTCGCTCTGGTCTTATTTGACTGCTCAGTAACACATAACACAGTCAGTTGTTTCCTCCTTCTAGAAATGCTTTTTTCTTGGTCTATGTGATACAAAACTTTACTGATTTTCTTACCTAGCATCTCCCTCCCTCTCTTTAGATAACTCTTCCTCTTCCACTCGACTTAATGTGACTCAGAGCTTTTATTTTTTTCTCCCTACCATCTATATGCCAGTAACTCCCGAATCATCTCTAGCCTAACTTAGAGACCTACATATTTAAATGCTTACTTGACCCCGTCAACTGATCGTCCCCATGGCATAACAAAATTGACATTCCAGACTTGAGTTTTTTATTTTCTCCCAAAATTGTTATCCTCCAGACTTACGTGATTTCAATAAATGACACTATCACCTCCCCACACCCATTTGCTTAAGCCCCAAATCTGGGCACATCTTGCCATATGTCTCTCTTACCTCCATATTCAATATATTACTGAGCCTCAGTGATTCTACTACCCTCAGAACACCCTGAATCCATCCATTACTCCCCATTTGCACTGCCAATACCCCAGTCCAAGCTATTCCAACTCTCACCTGGACTAATGCAACTGTCTCCTAAAAATGTCAGTCTTCTTCCACTCTTATCCCAATCCAAAACCAATGCAATACCCGTATTGCAACCAATGGGGTCTTTTAAAGATACAGATGAAATGATGTCACTCTCCTACTTAAAATCCTTTTATGACACTCCCCCCCACACTATTGCACTAAAATAAGATTCAAACAAGTCAGCATGGCCCACAGTCATGCCATCCTCTTAGTCTCATCTCATGCTAACTTGTCATCACTGCACTCTGACCATCTTGGCCTTCTTTCTTGAACATCTCACACTCGCAGCCACAAGGCCTTTTTCATGGATGGTCTGGATTGCTATCCACACACATCCTTCCTCCCACACACAGACTCTTTGTCTGCCTAACTATTTGTCCTTCAGAAAGGCTTTTTATGATTGTCTCAGCTAAAGAAAACGCCCCGTGGTCTTTCTTAGAGCACCTTGTTCTTTTCCTCTATAGTGGTTGTTACAATCTGTAATTTTTAAATGTAGTTTAATTTTACAAACAAATTAAAAATGTATCATTATCAAAATTTGTTTCATGCTTTTGCTGTCTGGTTAAAATTAGGTATACTTTAGTCTGTTAATTTACCTACATATATTTATTCTTTAGATGCCTTGGAACCCATCTCCCTTTGTAGCTACTACTACAAGAACACACATGCACACACACATACACGCAAGTAGGCAGAAGTTTCTTTATAGCTTTGGGAGAAACGCATGAAATTCTAAAAGTTGTGCACATAACTATGGGATCCTAATGCCATTTTAACCCAACAGAATTTAGTCCTTGCTAAAAGTTATTTCATTCTTACAAAGCATTAGATCAAAAAAGGAAATACAAATTCATTAACATCCAGCTTCAAGTTCACTATCAATAATGAATGAAAAATCTCTAATCTAATGAAATCTAGTTTATTTCAATAAGTATATACTAGTAAAATACCTATATGTTATCATTGAGCTCTGACTTGTTCTTGATTTTAACTTACTAGACTGCATCAATTGAGCTATGTCAATTATTTTAAGGGAAATAATACCAGTAACATTTTGTCTTTAAAACCTCAAATAGGAAATCCCCATTAGTGTAATAAATGATGTATTTGGCAGGAAATTGGCAAGCTGTCTTAATCAGAAAACTTCCTGGCTGACAATCACACAAAACTGAGACCATAAAGCATATCTTAAATGTTTCAGCACTTAGATTTTCCTAAATACTTCTTTTCAGTTCCTTCTGAACAACTTGCACAAAGATCAAAACATACTGATTTCATCATTGCTGGCCAAAATCACAAGAGAAACTTATAGAAGTATATGGATACACTTACCAACTTATGAACAACAAAATGTTTCATGACTTCATTGAAAAGAGTCAATAAGATAAAAGATTTTCCTCATTTATAACATGGAGAGGTTGAACTAGATGAAAGCTAAGGTATCTTCAAGCTCTAAAAATTCTGATGTTTTTTCTCTTAGATTAAATAAATAGAACATAAAGTACTCTATACTACACATAGTACATATTTTCCTCTTCTTACAAGGAAAGGCATCTATAGTTTTACCTTATATTTATTAATGTGTATCGAGGAGGTTAATATACCAGAAGATGTGGACTCAGACTTACGTCTCTAAGAAGTGAAAATACAAAAGCGTAACATCATCACTCCTTAGCTTGAACAAACAGCTAATTTGGGGGACTTCCTGCCACCCCTCCACTCTTGCCTTTTATATCCCCCATCTCTGCTCCAGTCCTAAACACACACTAACACACACCCCATCAGGAGGCCCATTATGTATATAACCATTCTAATCTGCTGAGGGCAACAGAGAGCATCCTCAGGAATTACAGAGTAGAAACAACCCTGTTTAGAATCCAGTTCAGGTGTCCTCGCTGATGGCTCAGATAGAGATGCTGCACTATGAAGGCGTTTCATTCTGACCCTTATTCATAGCCCTTCGAAATACAGTTAAAAAGTAAGAGTCAATTATGTATAACTGATTCACTTTGTTATAAAGCAAAAACAAAAAATAAAATAGAATTAAAAAAAGTAAGAGTCAAAATAAAAGCAAATCAAAGATGCCCCTGAGCAAGTAACCAGGAATGCCTATGGTTAGGTCCACGCTGCACCCTGCCACTTGAGCCAACAGACCCTCTTGTACTAGAGGCATCAGTGGTGGGAAAAACACCGCGTGCGATTTAGGGGAAGTCCCAGTGGGAAAATCATGACACTGTCCCCTGGGGTACTGGAGCAAGGTCACACCGTTTGCAAGAGAGAAGATGTTTTTTGAAATGCAACTCTTGGCATGGTACAAACTGAAAGTCAGACTATGGGACACCATATGAACTCATGAGCCAAATCTTCCCTGACCCATCAACTCAGAAAGCCCAGACTCCTGTCATACACCATGACTGCACCAGCACCTCTTCCTCAGCATAATCCCATGGCCCACAAGGGGGATCTCTGAGGACTAGCTGATGGAGGATGAAAATGCCCACGCTTGGTTTACAGATGAGTCAGCTCAGTGTGTGGACGCAAGCCACTGCAGCCTAATTCAGGCACAGACTGGGACAGTGCATCTGGTCATCTACTCCATGTGATAAAAGAAGTGGCCTGAGATTAGGACATATAAGGGCTCATGGGTAGTCTGGCTAGCTGATCAAAGTCATAGAAGAAAAAAGACTGGAAGATCAGAGACAAAGAGGTCTGGCAGAAAGGAATATAGTGTATGGGAAGTGGGAATGGGGGAGGGAGGGAGACGCAATAGGGAAGAGAGATGGGGACATATGTATATGTATAGCTGATTTACTTTGTTATAAAGCAGAAACTAACACACCATTGTAAAGCAATTATACTCCAATAAAGATGGTAAAAAAAGAAAGAAATGGGAGTGAATATAAAGTGTGAAAATCTTTGTATGAAAAGTTAACATCAATCCAAGAGTTCCCACTATGGAAGTGGCATTAAACAACCAAGTAGGTAGAATGACTTAGCCAACTGATGACAGCAAGCTGTCACTGGCCAGTCCAACAGTGGAACAATGGACATATTAAAAAGTGGCGCTGGTGAAAGAGACAGAGGTTAGGCAACAACCCAGCAGCATAGGCTCCCACTTTCCATAATGAATCGAGCTACTGCTGCCTCTAAATGTCCAACCTGCCAGCAACAGAGACCAATGTTGAGTCCATATCATGGCACCATTCCTTAAGGAGACAATCTGCCCATTTGATGGCAATTTGTCTGCACTGAGTCCCTTCTACCTTTAAAAGACCTGTGATTGATTCAGATAGGAAGAGACCTTTTTTGGCATGGATTGCCTTTCCTGCACACAGAGTCTCAGCCAGCATCACTACCCAAGGGTTTGTTCTACCTGCCCAGGATCCCACACACAGCAGAGCAGGTATCAGAGTAGGCCCGTGACAAGGAGGTACACCAGTCATACCATCTCCATGAAAACGTGGATTTGAGCAACAGGCAGACTGTGATGGATGTGGAGATTCATCATCTACATGCCTCTGCAAGGAAGGATTTATAGTCCCAGCTGCCTAGGTGTTGTCAGACCTTTCAGAAATTGGCTCAGCTGCAGAGCCCCACTACCTGCGGGGACCCACATCTAGCAGCTGATCTGTGAGTGAGAAGTTTCAGCCAACTCACCCCAGTGAGCTAGGAACATTTTAGCTCAATCAAAATGGCTAAGTCTGACATGACGTCTGCATCACAGCTCAACGTTTCCTGCCCAATCTTATTTCCTTGCCTTTCTTCCCACATTTGTTTATCCCAAGGGCAATGCCTAACAAATATTCTATTCTCTAAACTCCAGCTCAGAGTCTAACAGAACCCACCTGAATTACATTTTCTGAACAAATCTCAGGGCACAGAGTGAGCCGTGGGAGGCCCCAGAGCATACTAATATCTCAGGACATTTTTATGAATCTATACAATGCACTTTCATAAGTATATATTTTTTAATTACTCCTGGGTTTATACTTGCAGCCTTATGATAATTGAAGTAGCATGCAAATAAATTCTCAAATACCTTTAGCCAATATGTACAGAAAATGTACATCATATGTATTTTAGGAAATCCTCCTACACTGTTGATGGGAATATAAATTGGTACAGCCACTATGCAGGACAGTATGGAGGTTCCTTATAAAGCTAAAAATATAGCTACCATATGATCCATGGATCACACTCCTGGGCATGTATCTGGCGAAAACCATAATTCAAAAAGATACATGCACCCCAACGTTCACTGCAGCACTATTTACACTAGCCAAGACATGGAAGCAACCTAAATGCCCGTCAACAGAGGACTGGATTAAGAAGATGTGGTATATATATATACAATGGGATATTAGCCATAAAAAAAGGACGAAATAGTGCCATTTTCACCTGCATGGATGGGACCTAGAGACTGTCATACTGAGTGAAGTAAGTCAGACAGAGATAGACAAATATCATATGATATCACTTATATATGGAATCTTTAAAAAAAAGTGGTACAAATGAACCTATTTACAAAACAGAAATAGAGTCACAGATGTAGAAAACAAACTAACGGTTACCAAGGGGGAGAGGGAGGGATAAACTGGGAGATTGGGATTGACATAGACACACTACTATACACAAAATAGATAGCTCATAAGAACCTTTGTATAGCACAGGGAACTCTCCTCAATACTCTGTAATGACCTATATGGGAAAAGAATCTAAAAAAGGGTAGATATATGTATAACTGATTCACTTTGCTGTTCAGCAGAAATGAACACAAGATTGTAAATCAACTATACTCCAATAAAAATTAATTTTAAAAAGAAAAGAAAAAATAAAATTCTAGGAGAGGGCCAGGAAGCTAGGCACTGTCCCCTTACGATCCCGGGCCCTCGGACGCCTTCCTCCACTTTCACCTCCTCTCACCGCCCCCCCCCCCCCCCCCCCCCCACCGCGGGGGGGGGGGG
>NW_020174712.1:7076420-7135297 GCF_003031525.2 Neophocaena asiaeorientalis asiaeorientalis | reverse complement strand
AGAACAACCCAGAATTTCTTTAACTCTCTCCAGCCCTCCTCCGACCCGGCGTGAACGTGAGCAGAAGAACCAGGCCGGCCCACTGGCGTCAGGGGCCTGGTACCGCCGCGGGGTGTGTGAAGACGCCGGGGCCCGGCCCCACCCAGGGCAAGCGGCGGGGAAAGGCCTGGTCCCTCCTCCCCCCACCCCGACCACTTGTGAGGACTGGGGGCCCATCCCGCGCCGCCACCAATGCGATGGCCCAGTAGCAGATGACCAGTTCGTAGAAGGCCCTGCTGCTCGCGCCGAAATCCCTGCAGGAGGAAGCGGTGGAAGGCGCCGCATCACACTGGTGGATGAATCCGACCTCTACAACGGGGAGGTTGTCCTCTTCGGACCCCTAACACCCTCTACGAAGGCGGCTACTTCAAGGCTCATATTAAATTCCCTATTGATTACACGGATTCACCACCTACCTTGAGATTCTTGACCCAAATGTGGCTCCCCAACACTTAAGAGCGTGGAGATGTATGCGTTTCCGTTCTTCCTCCGCCTGTGGACGGCCGGCAGAGTGGAGAACCGCCCTCTGAAAGGCGGAACCCTACTCAAAATCTCAGGACTATCCTATTAAGTGTAATCTCATTGCTTAATGAGCCCAACACCTCCTCCCCAGCCGAGGTGGATGCTTCTGTTATGTTCAGGGAAGGGAGGGACAGTACAGGAAAAGACAAAGAATACGCCGAAATCATTAGAAAACAGGTTTCAGCCGCTAAGGCCAAAGCAGAAAAGGATGGAGCGAAGGTCCCCGCGAC
Organism: Neophocaena asiaeorientalis asiaeorientalis; assembly: GCF_003031525.2. Taxonomy (NCBI): domain Eukaryota; kingdom Metazoa; phylum Chordata; class Mammalia; order Artiodactyla; family Phocoenidae; genus Neophocaena; species Neophocaena asiaeorientalis. The sequence continues at coordinate 7,134,506 of NW_020174712.1, read as the reverse complement.
CCTGGCGGAATAATGCATCAAAACTAAAGTGCTGGGACTTCCCCGGTGGTGCGGTGGCTAGGGTTCAGCGCTCCCAAGGCAGGGGGCCCGGGTTTGATCCCTGGTCAGGGAACTAGATCCCGCATGTGTGCCCCAGCTAAAGATCCCACATGGGACGTTGAAGATCCCGCATGCATGTAACGAAGACCCAGCAAAGCCAAATAAATATTAAAAAAAAACAAACCACTAAAGTACTGCAGCCTCAGTTCGCCTCTACAAAGTGTTCACAGTGAAACACATTTGGTCTATTTTCAGATTCTTGAAGAATTAAATAGTCTTTCATCAAAAAGTAAATAAATAAAATTCTAAAAATTTCACAGGCAAAAATAATCTCAAAATGGATCATAGATCTAAATGTAAGAGTTACAACTATAAAAATTTCAAGAAGAACACACAGGAGAAATCTTTAGCAACTTTGGGTTTGGCAAAAGAATTCTAGATACAAAACAAGCAGCATGAACGAAAACAATTTCATAAATTGGACTTTATCAAAATTTAAAACTTTGCTCTTCAAAAGACCCTGTTAATGAAAGAAAAGATAAACCACAGACTGAGAGAAAATATTTGCAAAATATATATTCAAAAAGGACTTATACCTAGAATATATATAGAACTCTTACAACTCAATAATAATACGATAAATAACCCAAGAAATATGGGCAAAAATCTGAACTAATGCTTTACTGAAGAAGATATACAGATGACAAATAACCTCATGAAAACATGTTCCACATCATTAGTCACTATGGAATTTAATTAATTAAATAGATGCATTTAGATGTAAATTATATGCAAACTAGAACTACATGAGCTATCACTAGAATTTCTAAAACTAGAAAGACTATTCATACCAAGTGTTGATGAGCAAGTAAAACAACTGGAACTCTTATATGATGCTCTTTTATTTTTTTTAATTTTTATTACTTTTAATTTTATTTATTTATTTATTTTGGCTGTGTTGTGTCTTCGTTGCTGCACGCAGGCTTTCTCTAGCTGCAGCGAGCGGGGGCTACTCTTCATTGCGATGCGTGGGCTTCTCATTGCGGTGGCTTCTCTTGTTGCCGGGCACAGGCTCTAGGCACAGGGGCTTCAGTAGTTGTGGTTCGCAGGCTCAGTAGTTATGGCTCGTAGGCTCTAGAGCGCAGGCTCAGTAGTTGCGGCACATGGGCTTAGTTGCTCCACGGCACGTGGGATCTTCCCACCCATGTCCCCTGCATTGGCAGGCGGATTCTTAACCACCGCACCACCAGGAAAGTCCTTATGATGCTCTTTTAAAAGTAATATGGTACAACCACTTTGGGACACTGGTTGGCTGTGTATTATAAATACAACTCAGCAATTCCACTCTAGATATTTATCCCAGAGAATGAAAAATATATGTTCATAGCAGTTTTATTCACAATAGCCCTGGAAACAACCAGGTGTCCATCAACTGTTGAATAGATAAACAAATTGGGTTATAGCCTTACAATGAACTACTACTCAGCAATAAAGAGAAAGATACCTCTGATACAAGCAATATGGGTAAATCTCAAAAACGTTGAGTTCATACTGAATGTTTCCATCCATGCTAAATTCTAGAAAATAAAAGCTAATCTACAGAGACAGTAAGCAGATTAGTGGTTTCCTTGAGCTGTGGGTGAAGGAAGTAATGACCACAAATGGGCAAGGAGAAACATTCTGGCCTGATGGGTTTATTCCATATCGTGAGTGTAGTGGGAGTTACACAGGTGTATATATCAATATTTGTCAAAAGCCATAAAACGCTACACTTAAAATCTTTGAATTATTCTATGTAAATTATACCACAATAAAAATGTTTAAAGAACATTTTTAAAACCTGTTTAAAGTATGACCAAAGGAAATGAAAGTAGCGATTTGAATAAATATTTGTACACCCATGTTCATAGCAGTTTTGCAAAATAGACAAAGGGTGGAAACAACCCTTGTGTCCATGAACAGAAGAATGTGTAAACTAAATATGGTATATATGTACAATTAAACATTATTCAGCCTTAAAAATCTGACACGTGCTACAACATAGACAAGCCTTGAAAACATTATGCTAAGTGAAATAAGCCAGTTACAAAAGGACAAATAATGTGTGATTCCACTTATATGAGGTTCTTAAAGCAGTTGAATTCACAGAAGCAGAAAGTAGAACGGTAGTTGCCAAAGGGTGAGAGGAGAGGAGAATGAGAAGTTAGTGTTCACTGGATCAGAGTTGCAGGTGGGGAAGAAGAAAACGTTCTGGAGATGAATGGTGGGGATGGTTGCACAATAACATGAATGTACCTAATACCATAGAACCGTCCGTTTTTAATTGTTTCAAAAAGGTAAATTTATGTATATTTTACCACAATTTAGAAAAAGGAGAGGTAATGAATAGAATATGTGACAGGAAGAAGTGGACACCCCTTTGAAATTAATGCTTTGATTCTGTGGGTAGGGAAATCTTGGAAACCAAGATGAGCAACCCCGTCATGGAAAACTGATAAGCAAGGGATCAAGGAGACTAGAAAGAAAGAACTTCAAATAGGGACCATCCTGACCAGCAGGACAGGTGAAGCTGACAATTCACACGATTATCTTTATGCCGACACGCAAAGAAACGATCATCTTGAGTCTCTCCCAAAGGGTTATGTTTCTAACTCCCAAAAGCTTTCTATGGAAGCATGAATTTCATGGGAAATAGCTGGAGAATAGGCTAATGGAAAGATATGAATTTCGATTGGGCTCACTGTCTACACAACAATTTCCCTATGGGCTAAGACAAAGGGTCATTAGATTTGGAATCACATCCTCCATTCGCAAGAGAAACACTGACAACTTACTAAGATTCAGAGGAGATCAATAGGACAGAAGAATCAGCTAAACTTGCAGGTACAGCAGCTATGGCAACAACCTTGGCAAACCCTCCACACAGATAGCAACAAGCCACTTCAAAATCACTGGGAGCTGAGCCAAGACAGGGAACACTGAGACAAGGGCTTCGTAAATCCTAAGGATAAACTCCCTGCGCATGGAAAACAAAGGACAACTTCCAAAGCGTTTCCTTTGATTTCTTCTGATCTTTCTTAATTTAAGAACCCTGGCACTAAAGTCTGGAGATCAGACCCAGTCTCTCAAAGGGAAGGACAATCTGCCCCAAAGTCCTTAACATCGGGTCCAGTAAAACGTTAGATTGGCCAGGAGAGACTCAAACCCCAAGACTTTTTTTGAACAAAGGATAATTTTCAAGAATCTCAGGAACTTTTAGATACAGGATCAAAGATAACATTAATTCTGGGAGACTTGAACATAAGGAGAGAAATTTTTTTGACTATTGAAAGATATGGAGGAGAAGTAGCTGAGGTTCCTGGGTTAGGATAGTGGCCGGACACAGAGGACCAAAGAAGTTTTCCTGGGGTGGTATTTCCCTTCCCTGAGTGTGTAATTGCAAGGGATTTATTGCAATTCTAGGGATGGAAAGAGCCTTCAAATGTCGAAGAGTAGAACCCCCAACAACTGGACCTGCCAAAAGGGAAGCTCTAGAGCCACACTGCTGCAAATGTGGAATAGTACCACGATGCAGTAGGACTATAATAAATTTCATAGCAGGGATGTTGAAGAAACTGGGACTAACCTCACACACCACGTACCCCTTGAACCCTGGTTTGACTGGTCCAAAATAGAGATGGACCTTGAATCAACCTTTTGGTCATCTGTGGTCACTGATGTAGCAAATGCATCCTTTTAGATGCTAATTATGACCTGGTAATTTTGGTCATCAATATAGCGTGCCTTCGTCTGGCCAGAATGGCCCTACTATAGGATAAATTCTTTAGCACTGCATTATGATCTAATAAGGTAACATTTAAACAGGTGCCCTTGATCTGATTCAAGTAGAAGATGTATTCATTTTAGAGCTGGCACATTGGGGTAGCAGTTGGAAATAATTTTACTTGAGGCTCTGCCTTCCCTTATTTGTTTGACAACTAAAAATGATAGAACAATTTAACAGAAAAACTAAATTCAAGGGCCCTTCACCAAACAATGACTTTTATGGGAGTGTTGTTATTTTGAACATATAAATTATGCACTGAATGGAACAAAATGTTTGGCCTTGAAACTCTCATCACTAAACAGGATGCAAAGAAAGTAAGTGCCGGGTACGGATACTGACACAATGGGGGATTCTGCTGCAGTAACATCATTAGATCACGTGGCCTCCTGACAGGCAGGTTTCTTAAAGATTACACAGGCAACTTTCTAACCTCTCAGCCCATGTAACCCAGAAAGACTCCCCAGTGGACCCTCCAGTGATCCCTTGACGTGGAATCATTGGCATGTCCCTAAGGAAATGAAAATGTTGCCAAATGGTGTACTCATTTTTGAGTACAAATCAGTTGCCAGCCATTTATTGGTCCATCGTTAAAACAGAGCATCCCAAAGACAGAACATCAGGTCCTTCTGCCACCACCACAAATTTGATTATATCTGATACACAAGTACTCTCAAGGGATGACGGGCAGATGAGAGCTCCATTGTTAAATGGAAGCAGTAGAATCAGGATAGAGGACTGCCCTTCACAGAAGCATGCTGCACGACTAGGAGCCAGCCCTTGGCAAGAGCACCCTGACTGATGCCCAAGGTACACTTCTTCTTCTAAGAAACACTGTGCTTGACCACTGCACTCTTCACTCTGATACCTCCAAGACGATTATTTTCAAATACCACAAGATGTGGTAGCCATCCAAATCTCAGTGTGATTGGAGGTAGAGTCTTCTTCACCTTAACAATTTATCTTCTCAATAATTTCTCCCTTCACAATAATGCCCCCTTCACAGTCCCACCCTCCACACAACTCAAGCCCCATGGCAAAGGGTGAGGTAACAGTCTGGCCAATAAATAAATAAAAATACCACACACACGACTGGCCATTCCGCCACCATGAAGAGATCTGGAGCAATACAAGTGACAGGTCCCGAATGCTTCTTCATTAAAAAACTAGAGAGAAAATAGAAGTAGAGCTGACTTATTTACTGAATTGGGATAAAGAGTATACGGTTCATTGGGGAAAAAACATGGGTTGGTCAAAAATATATAAGTAAACACTTGTATCTGACGTTATATTTTCTTATATTTTAACCATGGTGGGGGGGACTTGTGGATGAAATGAGGACAGATATTCATTTCTGGGTGCCAGAAATGCTAAAATAAATATTCAAACTCCCTTTGACCCAATGGGTGGCAAGATACATGTGAACCACCTAGAAGCCAAATCATACAGGAAGCTTTAGTGGCTGAGGAACCAGGAAACATTGAATATTTTTTCAAACAGGGCCAGGGGAACTTTAATTTGAAATCCAGAAATCTTTTAAAACTAAGAGGCCTTTGATTAGTTTTTTCTTTTCTAGTCTAGTTCTCTAATCCTTCTTTTCTGTTGATGGACATAGTATCCTATGCAAGACTAGGGTACAACTTCACTGTACAAGCTTGTCCCAATCAACTGCACTTTTGGGGCCTGAATGTGGGGTTGCTTAGTCTGATGAGAAGCAAGGCTATTTTCAGCATTTATGGAAACATTTAACCAACTGTCATGGGCCATTTGACACATTGCAGCCTCCCATGCCAGAGTGGTCTCTATAGAGAGAAGAACCTTGGTCTCAAAGTATTAATTATATCCAGTTATACATGGCAATGGCTGGAGCATGTGGAGAACACTCAACCAGGAAAGAGATCAATCTGTTCTATTTTAGCAAGTAGAAAATCTAATTGTTGCTAGTGAAAGTTTATATACATTCTCTTATCATTGCAGAAACTGTAGGGAAGTTTTGCAAATGATAGCTAACATTCCAAGCAAGAAAGAATGGAAAACGTAAGTTAATAAATGATTTCTAATAGAACATTTAAAATAAAGAAGAAAGATGACTAATGGGTGAGATGTTCCCCAAGCATCCTGAGGATAAAATAAATTATTTTCAAAATATTGATTTGATACTAAACCAAATTATTCTTATCCTTCCATGTATGAATTAATTAATATGTTCACACACTACTTCCATTTAGGAGTATCAAGTGAAATCTATTCAGATATGGAATAGATCATTTCTTCAAGTAGTATAAATTCAGTAGATATAAATTGTTTTTCTGACATAGGAAGACATGCCAATATATAAATAGAATTAGAATACAAGATATAGTGACTTTCTAGTTTTCTGAAAGTTTGTAAAGCCACTACTTCAATCATATTTCATATCTCAAATTTCTACAGGTACCTATCACCATAAAAAAGTTAAACTTTTTGAATTATGGTTTTCTCAGGGTATAGGCCCAGTAAATCCCAGTAGGGATTTCTCAGGGTAAATCCCAGTAGTGGGATTTCTGGGTCATATGGTAGTTCTATTTTAGTCTTTTAAGGAACCTCCATACTGTTCTCCATAGTGGCTGTATCAATTTACATTCCCACCAACAGTGCAAGAGGGTTCCCTTTTCTCCACACCCTCTCCAGCATTTATTGTTTGTAGATATTTTTGATGATGGCCATTCTGACCAGTGTCAGGGGATGATAACTCATTGTACTTTTGATCTGTATTTCTCTAATGACTATTGACATTGAGCATGTTTTCATGTGCCTCTTGGCCATCTGTATGTCTTCTTTGGAGAAATGTCTACTTAGATCTTCTGCCCATTTTTTGATTGGGTTGTTTGTTTTTTTGATATTGAGCTACATGAGCTGTTTATATATTTTGGAGATTAATCCCTTGTCAGTTGCTTCATTTGCAAATATTTTCTCCCGTTTTGAGGGTTGTCTTTTCGTCTAATTTATGGTTTTCTTTGCATGGAAGTAACCTAAATGGCCATCAACAGATGAATGGATAAGGAAGATGTGGTACATATATAAAATGGAATATTACTCAGCCATAAAAAGAAATGAAATTGGGTCATTTGTAGAGACGTGGATGGACCTAGAGTCTGTCATACAGAGTGAAGTAAGTCAGAAAGAGAAAAACAAATATGTATATTAACGCATATATGTGGAATCTAGAAAAATGGTACAGATGAACCTATTTGCAGGGCAGGAATAGAGACGCAGACATAGGGAATGGACATGTGGACACAGGGTGGGGAATGGGGTGTGGGATGAACTGGGAGATTGAGATTGACATATATACACTACCATGTGTAAAACAGATAGCTAGTGGGAACCTGCAGTATAGCACAGGGAGCTCAGCTCGGTGTTCTGTGGTGACCTAGATTGGTGGGATGGGGGCGGAGGAGGGAGGTCCAGGAGGGAGGGCATATATGTACACATATAGCTGATTCACTTCATTGTACAGCAGAAACTAACACAATATTGTAAAGCAACTATACCCCAATTTTTTTTTTTAAAAGTTAAAATTATTTTCTTATTATATCTAAAAAAAAAGAAGAAATTTTGATTGAGTAACAATATTCGTTGTGGACCATCTTTTTTTTTGCTCTATGCGGGCCTCTCACTGTTGTGGCCTCTCCCCTTGCAGAGCACAGGCTCCGGACGCGCAGGTTCAGCGGCCATGGCTCACGGGCCCAGCCACTCCGCGGCATATGGGATCTTCCCGGACCGGGGCCCGAACCCGTGTTGCCTGCATCGGCAGGCGAACTCCCAACCACTGCGCCACCAGGGAAGCCCTGTGGGCCACCTCTGATCAGTGTATTATCTGTTTAAATTTATATGACTTCCTCCACAGTTATAAATCTAGACACCAGCAACATTTTGCAAAAGATTTGAAATACTTGCATAATGCTGGCTTTGGGACACATGCTTTAAATATAAGTGTCAAACACTGAACCAAAACTAGGTTTTCACTTTTATTGACAAATAAAAATAAATGGGAATTATTTTATTCTGAAGATTATTAAAGTATTACTGCTAAACCATTTTTACTATTTTTTTATATTTATAAAAGGAATAGGTTTTGTTTTTTTTAACATCTTCATTGGAGTATAATTGCTTTACAATGGTATGTTAGTTTCTGCTTTATAACAAAGTGAATCTGTTATACATACTCATATGTCCCCATATCTCTTCCTTCTTGCATCTCCCTCCCACCCTCCCTATCCCACCCCTCTAGGTGGTCACAAAGCACTGAGCTGATCTCCCTGTGCTATGCAGCTGCTTCCCACTAGCTATCTATTCTATATTTAAACCAATAGGTTTTGAGCTTAACCATTTCTCTGCCTCTTACCCTGTATACAGGCAAGTACACACACTACCCCTCTAGCCACACACACATTCCCGTGTAGCTTTATTAAGGGTATCTGTTGAACTCCCTACCCTCACCCTCCACATTACCATTAATTCATTCAAGTAATGAGAGGATGAATTAACAGGAATAACTCCAGAGAACATTAAAGCAACAGTTAGTCTTTCATTCAAAGTGTGGTGCATGGTCTGGCCATCTCAAGCATCACCTGGAACATTGTTAGAAATGCAAAAGTTCAGCTCTTCACCTCCTAACTGAGACCTAGTTTAACAGATCTGTCCTTTAACAAGATCCCCAGGTGATTTTGCATGTATATTAAAATGTGAGAAACACTGCTCTAGACTAGTGGTTCTTAAAGTACGGTCTCCAGACCAACGGCATCAATATTACCTGGGAACCTGTTAAAAATGTAAATTTTTAGGCCTCACCCCAGACCCACACATCAGAAACTGTGGGGCGGGAGCCCAGCAATGTGTTTCACCAAGACTTCCAGGTTCTAACTGGTGACAGCTGCTTTCATGATTGTAACCACATTCCCAACGACGACTGCTACATGTGAGGGTGGTGACATTGACAGCTGCTGGGTAGGAGCAAATAAAACCTCAGAAATGTCTTTAAGAACCTACAGGATTTGTATCTGTGTGGCTCTGTAAACTTACATGTGCCACTCTCCCAATTGGTCACTTAGCTCCAGCCACAAAGCTCTTTCTCACCTTAGGGACTCCAGACTCACTGTTTCCTCTTCCTTTAAGGCTCTTATTCTCCTCTTAGCCTTATCCTTTAAGAAATGTCAGCTCTTTAGAGAAGCCTCTGACTCACCCTATCTAAATTTATTCTCTCTTTTTTCTGTGTCTGAACCTTGTTTTTCTCATAGAGCAGGTCACAATTCACAGTTACGGTGTTCGTTAGTTTCCCTTACTAGACGTTAAGCTCCACGAAGCAGGACCCACCTCTGGCTTGATCACCGTATTTTCCTTAGTGCCTAACAGTATCTTCTGCATAGTAGGCTTAATGACTGTTTATTGAAATAATGACAAAATAGCGGCTATAACGGAAAAGATAGCACACTCGGATAGGTAGATGAAGCCTTACTATTATTAATGGTGGTACCACAAAGACACATTCTTTCTGTGATCATAGTGGGTGAAAAGAAATGGGCTTTGCCAGACTAAGAAAATAAGTAAGCATAAATGGCTTATAATGTCCAATAATTTTCACCATTAGAAGTTCTCTAAATATCAAGCTTTTCTCTAGGAACTCAGAATTTTGTCACTTTAAAAATATGTCCTATAAGTAGAATAACTCCACCTGAAAAGGAATGAAACCAAAACACAAAAATTAAAATGTTTAATTCCCTTTTTGAATGTGTGTTGAATTCAATACAAATTGATACAGCATTTTTCTAGGCCAAAGAAACCAATGTTACATTTAGAAGGCAATTGACTGCAAAAAAATATAATCTATGCTATACTTTATTTTTAAAAAGAAATTCAAGATCTTATTCTATGTTTAATGTGTAGCAATAATGATGTCTTCTTTACAGCCCAAGACATCACAACAAAGTAATGGCACGATAAAGAAATTTTTGTTGTTTTTTTCTATTGTATTATCTTCATATACTAGTAAAAAATAAACTCTTTAATAAATAAATATATATAATAAATATTTGCAGACTGAAAATGTATAAATAGGTCCATCCTTTTTAAAAAAAATGTTCCGTCTTGGTGTGGCATGTTTCACAGTCCATGTTTCACCCAAATTTTTTACATAAAATGCCGTAACCTGCAAAATCCTACAAGGTTCTCAAAATTTATGTAGCAATGATCTTGGCCAACTATGTCAATACATCTCTTCAACATGAAGTATCTATTTTTAATGTAACTTTTAAAGTAAACAAACTCCAGAGAGGCGAGGCACCAGCAGCAAACTAGGTGGGGTTCCCATTACCCACAGTTTAACAGATTTTCAGCTTCAATCTACAAGTGAGGACAGAGCCAGTGTACCCGAGGGAACTTAGTCCACTTGTAAAGAGACATCTTGATCTACTTCAAGTCAAGATATTTTTTGTTTGTTTGTTCTCAATATTCTTTCCAAATTCAGTCTCCCAGTGGAAAATAGACTCCATAACATTCTGAAGGTCTTCCTGTGTTATTATATTATGATGCAAACTGTAATAAGAAAGAATAGTTGTAGTTTGGTTCTTCAGTAAAGACACTATCACCCTTCAACTGTACATTAGTAGATCCTTGTACAGTTCAGGAACTCTTTCTGGATCCACTGGTCTAGGCAGGAAATGTGTAAATTTCTGATGTCTTTTAGATCTGGCACCATCTCTTGGAGTTCCATCTTTGTTAAGTGCCACAAAATACCTACGGCCAGTGTCTCCATGTTTATATATGTTGGATGAATAGGTATTATACCAGTTCTCTTCAAATTGCTCCCTAAAGATGCATTCAGAAGTCAGTTTCTCCTAAAAGAGAGAAGATAACTGCCATTGAAAAAGATATCTTTAAGAGAATTTCCTTAGAAAAGACTCAACTCTCTATTTCTTTGCCTATAACTATATCCTTGTCAAAGAAGGAGAGAGGGTAGATTGTTTTTGCTTTGTTCTGTTTTAGTTCTCATGTTATCTGGAATTCTTTCTCCCAGGTGACTCCATCCAGCAGTTTAGTTTACAGAACTCTAAGTTAAATGTCAATTCTCAATTTTATTTTCAAACAGTAAATATTCTAAACTTGCCCATGCTCCATTTGACCTCCCTTCCATCACCATCACTGCCAAATAGGCCTGTAGTTTATCTTGTTCCATCATTAGATGTCAAAGTTCTACACAGCAAATCTCCACTACCACCTTGAAACGTTTCAAGACCTTGCTAACGTTCAAATTCCTAACTCAAGATCATCACTCCAAGTCATATATCTTCCCTTTATGAATTTATTGTTTGATGACATAATCCCCACAATTAACATATCTGGATATTACTATTAGGTAAAAAGCCCAGTGATTTCTTGTCTTTTCAAGATGGACTGTATATTATCCCAAGGGGTAGACTACAGTTGCTTTTTTAATCTGACACATACATGAAGAAGGAAGATTATGTGCATGTTTTTCTCTTTCAATTGTAATTCTACTCTTAGGAGATTACACAATGCATTATTTCTCTTTCTTCTGAGCTGACAGAAAGCCCGGAAAGGGCAAGTGTTGCCCTTAGAAGGACAGATATTAAGTGGAGTACCATTTACTGAAATATGATAACCGATTTTCCTCAGTGTATATTGAGATTCTAACTGTATATTGTGGTCTCAATTGAGATTTTAAGAAAAAAGAAGGTACCAGATAGTGTCATCTGCTAAATCATAAAAGTAAATTCTCTTCGGAAATAGCTACAGAGACTTCAACTTTAAGAAGGGATTTCACATGAGAGAATGGGTGGGAGTGGCCCACATTTACACTTTAACAATTTTCTTACAATTATATAGCAACTGCGAACAAATAAAAAATGATACAGTGAAAGCGAAAGATCTACATAGTACTGCAGGTTGAGTTTTATATTATCCTGTTGCTCTAATTCTTGTGTTGTTTTTGCTGCTTTGTTGTTAAAAAAAAAGGAAAGAAAAGAAAAGAAAATTAAAAAAACCTTACACTGATGAAGTATTAACTTGAAAAGTTTACTGTAAGTTCCATATTTAAAACATTTATAGTAGACCTACAGATGTGTGCACTTATCCCCAGTGATAAGTTAAAACTTGCCCAATGCAACTCTGAGTAAGAGCATGGCTACTGTAATTATCAAGTCTGCAGATATGGTCCAGCTAGTGTGGTTGCCATTTTCTGTTATTGTTTAAGGTATCCTAAGATTTCATTCATTCATTTCCTATATTGCAAAGGTCAGCAAGTCAGTGATGTATATTTATCTATGAAGGTAATAATAGGTAGAGAAAATTTATATTAAATGAATGTAAAGATGAAAAGAATCTAACACGGCAAGAAGAAAATGCTCTCATTTTTCTGTCTCTGGTCCCAGGATAATGGGCAGAAAAAAACTAGTGAGCTAAAAGCAATAAAGTTTTAGGGTTTAAGAAATGAAAGTGAGGGGACTTCCCTGGTGGCACAGTAGTTAAGAATCCGCCTGCCAATGCAGGGGACATTGGTTCGATCCCTGGTCCAGGAAGATCCCACATGCCATGGAGCAACTAAGCCCATGTGCCACAGCTACTGAGCCTGCGCTCTAGAGCCGGCGAGCCACAACTATTGAGCCCACGAGCCCACGCACTGCAAGGAAGAGTAGCCCCTGCTTACAGCAACTAGAGAAAGCCCACACGCAGCAACAAAGACCCAACGCAGCCAAAAAAAAAAAGAAATGAAAGTGAGTTGCTATACTACTGCCTAGACATATGGAAATTTATCAGGATCTAGATTTTTAATTTCTACTTAAGTATGTTGTTTATGTATTTCTTCTGATATGCATAATCGGTAGCTATTTTACTTATAAAATGGATAGTCATTATTTAATGAATTACAATAATTTTTTTAAAAATACGTACTGATCCATAGAGTTCTCCTTTGTCATTCATTCCAAGGTAAAGACCACTGTCCACACCTCTAATACTGACCAGTCCCACTGCCACACTGATGAATTCCAGGATACCTGAATTTATAAACAAAATAATGATTTGCATTTATTAGAGAACATACGACTAATGAAAATCTTCCAAAGAGCAGTAGATCAAATTGCTAAATATAATGATGTATGTGGAAGTCCTTTGTAAACTGAAAAGTGATGTACAGTTGTCATTATGAAGAGCTTCCTATTTTACAGATGAATAAAACTAAAAAACCAAAAATTGTTCATCATGATAAAATGTTAAGGGTGTAAAACCTTAAACCAGACTGACCTGGGTTTGAATCCAGTTCAGTAACTTACTGATTAGTCTACATAAGTCATTTGTCTTCTTTGAACTTCAATTTCCTCATACGCAAAATGGGTGAAATGCTTCCTTACAGGAGAGTGGTAGAGACTAACACATTTAGGCACCCAATAAATGGAAGCTATTATTACCATAAAATTAGTACATAATAGAGGTGTTCATAATTCTCCTCCTTGATTCTATTAACTACAACCATGTTCTATTAATTGTTTTGCTTTGTTTTTGCTTACTATGAATCAAGTAAATTTTTTTCTAGCAGCAGCCAGTATACCTTATATGGGTGTATTAGTATTTTGTAGTTTATAAAGGGCTTCTATTTTTATCAGTACTTTCTATCTGGTCCTCAAAAACAACCTCCTAAGATAAGCATAGAAGATATTACTATCCCATTTTACATATAAAGAAACTGAGGCTTGCTTAAAGACATGATATTTGTAATTAATAGGACAGATACTTGAACTCACATCTTCTGAGCCCTAATCCAATGTTTGTACTTCAAAACAGTGCTTCTTGAGGACAAGACAGTAGTTTCGAAATTTACAGATTATATAATATGCTATTTCCTGTCCCACGATCCTTAAAAATAAATTTTATGGTTCAAAGATGTAAAAGGACTTTATAATTCATGAAATGTAATAGACAAATACCAAGAATTTAGCATGCAAGTAGATTTTGCTTTCAATAACTTTCCAGAATTATTTTCATTTATCTATAGGTAAATTAGTACCGAAAACTCTCCACTCAGTACTCTTAATACACCATAGTTAAACAAAAACAACAACAACAAAAAACCTTAATGCTTCCCTCTGCATCATTCTTTTTCTCTGTACACACTAACCTTTGGACTAATGTCTTTGTCTTGTTCTTCTCTTTAGACTCTTTGGTGAAAAAGTATATAGACGTACTTTCTATGCTTGGAACTGCCTTCCTCAATAGCTTTCTACCTTCACCCCTTCACTCCCTCTTAAGTGCTACAAACAGTATAAATGTGTACCATTTAGACTGGCTCTTGATCCTAAGTCATTTCTTGATTATACAAGTTCTTGTTTGGACACATGACGTTCCCAAGGCCAAAGGAAAGTACAAAATCTGGCTCTTTGCATATATGGAGGTCTCAATTCTGTCCAGATCCTAATTCACTCTTTGGCAGAAACATGGATGCTTAAGCTCTAAACATAGATTCTGAAGAGCTCAAATGAGCTCTTGCAAACTATTAGGAGGTCATGTAAAGCACTAGAGCTAACAAGGATCTTACAGCAACAATATCGTACTGCTAAATTGCCTGTTAAGTGGCTTGAAAGAGTCACTGTCCCTGTATGAGAGTCTAAGGCAGAGAGGAGGTAAGATATAGTAGGAAGATACAGACCTCATAGGATAGCCATTATAATGACTGATACAGAGGTGGGAAGTAAAGGAAAATAAAATGTACTGCCAAGCTCATTAGTGAGTGATTCCTGTTAGAAACAAAAATATAGGCCCAAAACATGATTGGTAGAAGAAGATACGTTAATGGAATTTCATCCAGATATACTTACAAATGTATAATTACTTGAAGTTGTAATGAATGTTACATTCAAACTGAGAAGTGTACTGCAGTTCACTTGTAACTTAATTCTCTTTAAGTATCTGATTTACGTTAAGATGCTCTTGTCTTTCAAAGAACAGGAACTGATTAACTGATTAGACTGTATAATAGAACTAGTTTTCAAGTACAATACGAGATTCATTTCCATATAAATCAATTATAAAACAGATCTTATAAAGTATCCATTTTTCTTGCAAAACTAAATTGCAAACCACTTACACTTTAATTCTCATCTTAAAATAATGCCGTTATGTTGTCAAAAAATATGTAATTGTAGAAAGACAAGAAATTATATATATTCTTAGAATAATTACATTCAATAGCTTCAACTTCATTAACCGACATCCAAAGCCTCATATACATATAACAAGGTCGAAATAATTTTGCAATGGCTCATAGGGGCTGATGGGAAAAAGTTATGTCCTTTTCATATTCCTCTTAAAGATTTTAGCCACCCTTTTAAATTCTGATCGTTTTTTCTCCACAAGGAAATAGTATACCACACAGTAATTTGTAATCATTTGATTCTTAAATGAGATTTGACAAGTCTTTCTTATTTATAATATGAGGTGGCAACTAAGCTAATTCTTTAACAAAGAGTAGACATGAAAAGCTTTCCTTAAGAGGTAATCACAGATTTTAGATAGATTTTCTAATGCCTAGTGTCCCATAAAAATACTTGGAGGTACTTTGTCTTTTTGGTATCATTTTCAAAGCCAGCCTTTTTAAAAATCATAATAAAGAGGTGAGTCAACCCACAATGCAACCACATCAGACAAATCTATGGAGAATAGGGGAGAATAAAAGAAAGGTCTTTAAAGGAATATGTTTGATCTCAGGCTAAACTTTTTTTTTTTAAGTAATGATTCCAGGTTTATGTATTAGGTAAAATCTTCCTACTGTACAACTGTGCAGGAAAACTCTATTATAAATACAGAGCTAACTCAGATAGGAAAATTTTTAAACCTTACTGGGATCTTTTTGTTTATATTCTATTGATGTGGTTTTGAAATTTTAAAACACAGTATTCTGAATTTTTTATTGAATCGTAGCCAAATTAGTATAAATTATCAAAAATGTTAGTTACTTTAACATCTCAAATAGCACATCTTAAGCATTTTCAAAATTCTTACTTTGATGACACAGAAATGAATTTATAGAGAGAAAAATAATTTCATAGTTAATAATTGAAGCACTAAAAAGAGAAGGCAAATATATAGAGAAGCTTATAATATTACACATGTTGTACGTATACTTTCTTCTCACCTGCATTCTCATTATAAATTATGATGTTTTAGCTATCACAGGCCACTAGGATGCACTCTAATGCAGCCTAGAGGTTGTTACTCCTTTAAGCTACAATGCTAATCTGGGTTATCGTTCCTTTGTGTAACAGTAAATATTTTGTTCTGATAGGTACCCTTGCACCACAGAGTGGCTTAAACCAGCACAAACATCAGTCCAAGTCATATTTTTCCAATTACTAAATAAGCATACAAAATTTTAGCCAAAAAAAAAAAAATTCTACTACGATGGTCATTCTGATATGCAACATTTATTAAAGAATGAAATAAAATACCAGTTTAATGAATGTTATCAAGTCTATAAATATTTACTAATCTCTTCCCGTAGAGTCAGTCTTATAAAGAGACACAAAGTGGAAGAAGCAACTCTTGACATTGGAGAGATTATGGTTGAATTATAAGGGTCTTAAACATAGAATTTCCAAGCTTATACTATGTATCCCAGTGCGGGGGGGTGGGGTGGGGAGATGTCTGAATATTACCTAAGCTTAACTTGTACCTGCTCTACTTATAGGCATTATCACATTTGCATTCATTTCTAAATCTTTCTGGTAGCTGGAGGGTTTTTCTGTAATGCAGTAATTCTTACAGGCAAGGGAACTGAGCCACCTGGTGTCACAAAGTTCTTTAGACTCAGAATCTCAGCCTCCTCAATTTAGAAACTACTTTCTGAAAGTGACCCCAAGGTGGGCCACTAGGTCATGACACTCCGGACTCATAGTCAATGGGAATTTGGAAGAGATCAGTGGAAGCTGCAAACATGTGGGTTTTAAAAAGTTAATTTTCTAAGCCTTTAAGTGCTACCAAATGACCACCACATGATCATTTCTACATCTAGAGTTACAAATGCCCCTCAAACTGAGATTTACACTTCCCCTAAGTTTTAATGAGGACTACAAGTCAAAAAAAAGAAAGCCAAATAAGAACAGGGGTGAGGATAAGAGAGGGCCCTTCAGAGAAGAGATTCTCAAAGAATTCCAGTGCTTAGGAAAGAAAAGGAAAACTGACACTATGTTAGGCCCTTTTACATTGCTGCTGACAGGTAAATGGTATCTTTAAAATGAAATACACTGATTCTCTAATGAAGTCCCAAGTTTGATGATCAAAATCCTTTGAGAGCGCTAGCCAGTTAACCCTAATATGATGAAAACTTCCACAGTGGAGGAAAGATTCTGGGCTGTTAGAACAGGAGAGCATCTTGAGAGAATCACCTGATTTAACCTCATTGTACAGACAAGAAAACTAAGGCTTAGACCGGTGAGGGCACGTGCTAGTCACCCAGGTAGTTAGGGGGTAATTAACAATCGAGACCTTATGGTTTCCCAATCTAGCGTCTTAACAATCTGCCTTAACAATCATTTGGGTTTTTTTGTTTTTGTTTCTTTCTTTTAACCCCTTCTGCTCCCAGGCACTGTTGGAGGTATTCTGAAATACGTCCCTTTGTGTTCCCACCCGTATCTTCTTTCGCTTCCCCATTTCCTCTTACCTAAGGTCAATACCAAGATCTTTGCTTTCAGATTTCACAATTTCTAAAGAGGATCTTGGCTGAAGGACTGGGCATGCTCAGTAGCCGGATAAGCTTTTTTTTTTTTTCCCTCACCAAACTTTAAGAGCGCTGAGAACTGCAGGCAGGTGAGCCTGACAGTAGCGATGGTGCCCACGGAAAGTTAATCTGTTACCTTTCCAGGTGAACATTTATGGTTCTCTAGGTAGACACGTAAAAGCTCGCCTCCTATGTTAGAGCTATCCTTTGAGCAGTAGCCATGGGAGACTCATCAACTGCACAGCTGCAGGGCAGGTTTAAAGAAGCTTCCGGTTGTTAACTTTTGTTAAGGAGAAATATGAGAGGAAGTAGGAGAAAATAATAGGGATTTTGAACACAAAAACAAAAAACTGCCTGCGAGGTAAGGAGTGCGGGAAAGATGTGGCTCCGAGTCCAGGGCTCGGTGTCCCAGGCAGCAGGAAGGGCAGGGCAGCCAGGTGCGGGCGGAGCACCCCCCTTTCTCCTCCTGCCCTCAGCGTCTGGAGCAGCAGGCCTGCCGGCAACCGCGGCGGCCCGCGGGCGGGGAAAGTCCTCCGGTGCCTCGCTGGCCGCCCAGCAGCCCAGGCCAGCACCTCACACTGGAAGGGTTCTGGGGGCTCCCGGCCCCACGTAGTCCCGACTCCATCCGCGAACGGGGAGGGAGACGCAAGAGGGGGAGCAGAGGAGCGCGGGAGGCGGGGTGCCGGTACGTACCGAAGAGGCTGTGGTCCTGCCTGGTGCCCTGCACGCTGCCGTCGGGCAGGATCTGCAGGTGGAAGCCGGTGCGGCAGTAGAGCTGCCTGCGGCGCAGGATGCCGTGCAGGTGCGCCAGCTCCGCAGCCCCGGGCCCGCCGCGGGCGCCCAGCTCCGCCGCGCCCCGGCGCTCGCCCAGCAGAGGCGGCCGCTCCCCGGCAGGAGGCAGCAGGAAGTGCGAGCCCACCTGCTGGCCCAAGCCCTCCAGGCCGCCCAGGAAGCCCCCGACCTCGGCTAAGGGAGCCATGGGGCGGCCGGAGGGAGAGGCGGCGGATCCGGAAAACAAAAGACCCCCAATAAAAAAAATGGAGCAGGGATGGGGAGGTGAATGGAGAAAAATTATAGCAAAACAAGCTCAAACAAGCTAAGGCCCGGTTAGTCCCGTGAGGTCGCTGGATGAACTTTGCACTGAGAGCAGGGAGGCTTTCACTGTCTTGGAGCGATCTTCTCTCCTGGGGTAGGTGGGAGCCGGTTGCTGGCTTTGCAGAAACATCTATAGCTGCCGCTGCCAATACTGGGGCTGGGCCTGGGGCTCCAACTCCGCAAACGGATCAGAGTCCTGTGTACATACACACAGTATATATGCGGGTCCTCTTGACATATGCTAATCAAGTCCTTTCATGCTCGCTGGGGAGGTTCTGTTTGAAATCTTAAACCGGCCTCCTCTCACGTTTTTGCTCTTCGGAAGTGACCAGAAGGGACCCTTGACGGCTCTCTATCCATGCAGTCGCAAAAATCATTCCCGCACTTGGCCAAAGCTGGCCAGCAACTTCGGGGAGGCGCAGTCAAGGCCGCTCTTTGGGGTTGTCTTTGGAACAACCGTGATGCTGTTCTGCTGCGGCCGTGCGATTGCCTTTGATGTGAGCTCCTTTGCAGTGATAGATCGCTGCTAAAAGGAGCCCAGCTTGGCAGGTATATTGAAGAAGGGAAGGGGGGAAGGGAGGGAACTGGGAGCGGGGGCGGGGAGGAGGGGATGTGTAGGAGGAGGAAAAGGAGAGAAGAGGAGAATTGGACTCCTTGGGAGCTGCTGGGAGCCTACAGTGGACAGGTGCAAAGAAAGGTAAGAGAGGGAGAAGGAAAAAGGGCGTTACCTGAGGCTTAGACCTGCCCAGACACACATGAAAGGAAAATCAAAGCTTTGACAGTTTAACTCACTAATTTTAAAACACTAATAAAATGTACAAGCATTACTCTTTTCTTTTATCATTTAGATGGGGAATTTTCTTTACATAATCAAGGTTAGGTTAGGAACACCCCCTCCCCCTTCCCAGGTTCTCTTTAATGTTTATCTTTACTCAGGTAGCACAAAATACAACCAAGATTGCCTTATATCTATATGGAAATTTAAAGTTGTGTGCTAAGTTTGTGAACTTCTAATCAACTTTTTTTTACATCTTTATTGGAGTATAATTGCTTTACAATGGTGTGTTAGTTTCTGCTTTATAACAAAGTGAATCAGTTATACATATACATATGTTCCCATATCTCTTCCCTCTTGCATCTCCCTCCCTCCCACCCTCCCTATCCCACCCCTCTAGGTGGTCACAAAGCACCGAGCTGATCTCCCTGTGCTATGCGGCTGCTTCCCACTAGCTATCTATTTTACGTTTGGTAGTGTATATATGTCCATGCCTAATCAACTTAATATAGTAACGTAATATAATTATGAATCTAGGGATTAAGAGTAAATCCAACTAGGCTGAAAAGAGATGGGTTACATTCTTATATTTGCCACGAATAGAAAATGAGTATCTGTAATAGTGTCATAAATGATGAGTGGGCTCTGGGGCCATTATCCAATCTAAGAGCACTTCCCTGTTCTTAGTTGCATTTTCTTTAAGACTAGATTTTGGGGGTTGTTCACATTTGAATTATAAAAACAACTAAATGGAGAACGGTGTTGATTCTTGATGTGTTTTTCAGACGCAAAAAGTCGCTAGTAAAATGTGGGACTGCCCGTGCATATTTGTGAAATCAAAAGTCATTGAGGTGAAGGAGCTGCATACACATCCATTTAAAACTTAAAACTTTGGTTTTGTACCACTAGTTAAATTTAAGATCTTTAAGTTAAAATTTTTCAGTGGCAGAAGAGTTGAGAATCATTTGGCAGATTTTTGTGCTTACCCTGAGCAAAAAGTTTGAGGGAATCACTAAAGATTACTTTTTCAGTCCTGTTTCATGGTCTGTTTAGCAAAGGCCTAAACTTGGGAGTGCAGATGGATGGGACTGCTTTATTTTATTTGCTCTGAAGGGATTTTTGCTAATTAATTGGCAGGTGCTTTAAAGTAGGTAAAGTTACACCTTTTCATCACTGCGGTCCTAAGTACTGACCCTTGTGCAATCAAGTTATAAAAGAGTCCTTAAAGCAAGTGATTTACTGTTGATAGATATGAAATAAAACAAAAACACTGGCTAAAAATAATAAACAGATAAATCACTTTAGAAATGTACTCAGCTAAGTCTGTTTTAAAGGTTGTACCAGGTAAGTGTCATATTATTTCACCTTTCAAATAACAGCAATCTGTCTTGTGGTAGGACCCCCAAATCCACCATAATCAAGATTTCAAAGCACATCTGTGTAAACATTATCACATCAGTGGAAAACATCAACCAATGAGCTTTTACTTTGAACCAAATCTTCTTAATTGCAGTGTTAAATCAAAGAAAGTTAGATCAAAGTTGTGTGAATCTCATAGCGGGAAAACTAAAGTAGCCAGTACATACACTGATCACTTTTAAAGAAGATACTTAAAGGTTTAAAACTAAGATCAAGTACCTTTTAATGAGCTTTGTTTCAAGGTCTAACTTCTGTACAATATGTAATGCTGTTAATTATTCCGCAATGGTTATATAGCATTGTCACTTGCTCCTAGAGGCACTAGTTCAGTCTATAAAATATTTCCCCATACGAACAATTTAAGTCCTGCTGTGTGATTCATATCTCTCTGTCTGTTTAAGTCTCTTGGGTCACATGTATATGTATAGATATATATGTGTGTGTGTGTTTATCCATATATATACAAAATAGTAAAATACAGAGAAATTTTACCCATAGTCACAAAAGCCCCAAAATTTTAATAATAAAACTACTATCTCTGTACAACTTTAACATTTTCAAGTCCATTGCCTTACTTGATCACCCCAATAATGCTATAAAATAGGCACAATCCACTTTATAAAGAATAAAAAAATGTCCTGGATTCTAGTTCAATGTTTAGTCCAGAGTCTTACATCCCAGAGAAATTTTCTCAAACTCTCTAAATGCCTCTGTTTCCTCTTTTGTAAATTAAATACAATATAACTCCTGCCTAGTTCTCTATGCCAAGGGTTGCTATGAGACTTCAATGTAAAAATATCTAGGAAAGTGGTTTTAAAACTATAAAGTATTCTATACATGTAAAATGCTAGAAACCTTCAGTTGGTGGGAAAATTTTTGCTTTATAATTTAGCAAGTATAATTTGTTTGAAATACAAAATAAATCTTTTTTCCTCAAACCAAACCTTTACTATGTAAGTTTTGAATGGTGCTTAATGCCATTTTATAAAGGGCCAGAATAGAAACAAAAAGATAAGGATTTCTTTTGTTTGCACTAGTCACGTGACAGGAAAAGATAACACTAAAGATTTTTTTGCACATGCTGTGATGATATCATGGGAAGTTAAATAATTTTGAAGAGTGTTTTACAAGAGTGCATTATTCAGCTTTTAAGTATACATTGCAATCTAATCAACTTTACCTATACTTCCTAGAGACCACACTTGCCTTGCTGTTATACAAATATGTGGTACAATTTCTACTTCCACAAAATGTAGTTACAATTTTCCAGGCTATATAATTCCTATATAGATTTTCAGCAAGCATAGTGTTATGAATCTTTGTTTTTGCACATGGAAAAGGAGTTTATGCCTTTGGTTACTTCTACATGTGTATAACTTGAGAAAAAGAAAAAAAGCTGATCTAAAAGTCATGACTTATACATTCAATAAAATAAAAGTACATTTGCCCAACATTATCTATTATTTGTAATTACAAATTATTGGCAGCAACATAAATTTCCACACATGGGAAACTGAATGAATAAATTATGTATACTCACACAATGGAGCATTACATACCTGGAAAAAGAGAGTGAGTTAGATCTCTTTAAATTAGCATGGAGTATTTCCAGAAAATACTATTAGTTGAAAAGAGCAAAGTTTTAGCATGCTTTATACATAGGATGCTATCTTTTCTGTAAGAAAGAAAGAAAATAAGAAACTTTTATATATGCTTTTTTTCCCCCCAAAATAAACACGGGATGGATAAATCAGAAACGAATGAAATTGGTTATGCTGTTAATTGTTTACCCGAGTTGGATGTGAATGGAGTAGAAGAGATGGGAAATGACATGTCTTTGAGAACTTTTTATAGAGTTTGGACTTTTAGAGAAATGTTAACGTTCTAGATCTTTTTAAGTCAAATAAATAAGAATGGGGGAGGGGGGTGGAATAAAACCAGGAACAAATGAACCTAACTAAATTCAAGTGAATAACATAACCACACAGAAGGGAATGATAATATTTTTTTTAAAAACTAAGTAACTTTCAAATACAGTTCTTTTACTGTATAATCAAGGTCTAAAGATAAAAATATACATAGATACTGAATTTAAGTTACAAAGATTATTTTTCTCAGTGTGTGGGGTTAGACTAGTGTATTATAAGTTTGATGAAGAGGCTATTTACATAGTCTCAAATATCCCCTCACAAATTGTTTCTTGATCACAAAAAGAAAATAATAACTTCATAGTGGATTAATCTAGTAAATACTATCTTAACCACATAATGAAAGTAAACAACAATAATGGGACAAACCAACACCATATACCTCTTGACACTCTAGGAAGGATATGATGTCACTTATTTGATGTCACTGTCAAAAATTCATCCTGAATCTAGTCATGAAGAGACATCAGCTAAACCCCAAATAAGAGGCAGTCTACAAAACAACTGGCCTATATGCCTCTAAAATGTCAAAATCAGGAAAGACAAAGAAAGGTTGAGGAACTGTTCCAGATTAAAGGAAACTAAAGAGACATGAAACCTAAATGTGATGATGATCCTGTTATGGAGCCTGAACCAGAAAAACAAACAAACAGAGACTTTATTGAAACAATGGGGAAATTTTAATATGGATTGTGAATTAATTAATAGTATTGTATCTATGTTAACTTTCCTAATTTTGACTATTTTACTGTGAATATATAAAGAAAGGTATTAGGAAATACAAAATAAAACTTTATGGATAAAGAGACATGATGTCTGCAAAATTATTCTCAAATGGTTCAGGAAAAATGTATATATGACTATACACAGAAAAAGGAAGGAATGGATGATAAAAGAGGGGAGTGAAATGTTGACTGAAGAAACTGAGTATAGGGTATGTGGAGTTCTTTGTAGTATTCTTGTAAGTTTTCTGTAAGAATGAAATTACATCAGAATTTAAGTTTTTAGGGTAAACTTTGAAAGTTCACAACTTAAATATTAGAAGCACTTCATTTATAGGAGAGAATATCTAAATTCAATAGCTATTATGTAAAGTAATCAAGGTAAATCAGAATTCCTGAATTTGAACTATTTGCATAGAAGGGCCTCAGTCTGTACAAAATCTCAAACCTTGACCAGAACAGGTTGGATATTTTCTGTGGAGAGTATTAAACACACGTGAAAAAAGGAATATTAATTGACCATGAAGTCACATAATTTGCGGGGGGCGGGGGGGGCAAATTCAGGCAGAATGAAAATTTAACACAAATTGAACATCTTTGTTATTTTCTCCTTAGTTCCAGGAATGTCAACTACTGTAATCCAGCCCCACTTCTCACTTTACCCACAGAGAGCAACAAGAGTAATAAACAACATAGTTTAATTTTTGCCTTGTACTTTTTTTCTTTCCTATCCACGTCACTAGATACAGGCAAGATATTTCCACTCGATAGTTATGAGACCCTGGGAACATTACATTACCTCCCTGGAACTCAGTTTTTCCTCTATAAAATTGGGTTAAAGAATGTTGTATGTAACTTGCAGAACTATTGATATTATAGGAATTATATGGATAAATGCATATGAAAATCCGTTAGTTCTACAACATCTAAGTGATTATTTGAATGACGATAATCAGTGTCTATTTTCCCTGTGTTTGGGGCAACTTAAAATTCCATGTTCTGCTCTAAGTTGCAAGAAAAGAAAGATGGCTTATGGGATTTACACATCATTGAATCTAATCGTGGCCTTATTTGGAGCACAGAAAAATGCTTCCTGCAATGAAAGTTTTAACTAACAGTACTTTGAGATGGGTCTGAAAGAAATATGCTTCTAAAACAAGTACTTTTGGAAGTAGCCACAGCATCAGGCTGACTATACATCATCTATTTGTCTTTCATAAGGTCTTCTACCATCATCTGAATGTATCATAAAATTATAATGTGAAAGTACTTTATATTTTTCATCACTTGGAAGAAATTTGCCAAGTTACCTCAACCAAACATCTTCATTTTACAAATGAGGAAGATGGCTCTCAGAGAAATGTCACCTAGTTGATAGAAAAATCATAATTTTAATTAAAATATTTCACATCCATTTCCAGTGCTGTTCCCACCAAATAATGCTGCCAATACCCAAATAGTAATAAAAGCTGATTCTCTAGAGAAACTGAAATATATACCTTTTAAAAAAAACTGTTGTTCAAACTGACGTCATTGCTCATATACAATATTTTATTTGGTTACTCCCAGAATCAGCAAGTGAATAGTGGATTTGGAAAAAGTTACGGTTGGTATTTTTTTCATTGCTTTATTGCCTCCTTACTATGAATGTATCCACAGATGCCACTAAACCTCTTTGTTTTTCATTTCTCCATTTTCAAAGTAAAGAAAGAGTATGTAAGTTAAACGTGCTTCATCTTACTGAAACATAATGCCACACAAACACTAAAAGCATATTTTATTACAATAACTAAAAATTAAATCATCAATATTAAAATAAATTGCATTTTTGGAGGGCATAGAATTGCCATCTGATTTTTTTTAATGACACTCTTCCAAATATAAAAAAAATCTATTTATAAAATTTAGGGAGTCAATAGATTTAAACACTTAATGAATTTGTTCATTGTCTATCCTTAGAATTAGTTAGAAATAAAACACACCATTACAAGAATAGTGATACAAGTGTTTAATCTTTCACAACATCAATAATATGGATGAATTATATTTCCTTTAAAAGTTAGACAATGAAAAAGTAATTTATTAAATTACCTTGAAATTTCGTGTCTTTTAAGCACCGTAATGTCATAAGAGTAACTAAAGCCTTCTTTACCCATTTTTCTCCCGTAATTAGAGGCCTGAGATAACTAGGCCTGTTGATGCGAACCGGAGCTTGGCCCCAGGCAACACCTGCTCAGGAGGCCTTTCGCCAAGTGGTGCTGAAGGGAGAGGGATGCGTCTTCACCCCCGGACCAGAGGGAAGACTGATAAGGCACTGCTTACACTTTGGCACACAGTTTAGGAAGACATACCTATCTCTCCATAACAGTCACCCTGGAGTGAGAAAATAGTATACGGAGCAGACTAACACATTTGTATGGCGAGGTGTGACTGGAACTACTACCAGCTATGTGAGTGACATGTTGCGGTCGTCTGCAGCTTGCCCTGAAGGCAGGTTAGAGAGATAAGACAGACACCAGCTACATGATTGGATGTTAAGAACACAGTTCATACTAGCACAGTTATTGAAATAACATGAAGCTTACAAATAGCCTGGCTTGAATGTTATCCTGAGGAGAAATACGATCATTAGTGCTGTCCTCATACTAGAACGTTATGCTCCATGCCGGCAGGGATCTTTGTCTGTTTTGTTCATGAGTGTATAACAAGTGCCTACGACAGTGCCTGGCATACTTTTTTTTTTTTTTGCGGTACGCGGGCCTCTCACTGTTGCGGCCTCTCCCGTTGCGGAGCACAGGCTCCGGACGCGCAGGCTCAGCGGCCATGGCTCACGGGCCCAGCCCCTCCGCGGCATGTGGGATCTTCCCGGACCGGGACACGAACCCGTGTCCCCTGCATTGGCAGGCGGACTCCCAACCACTGCGCCACCAGGGAAGCCCTGGCATACTTTTTATACTTGATAAATATCTGTTGGTTGATTGCTAGACACTGTAAAACTTTTTCAGAAACCTGAAGTACTTGCTTTGATGTTTCAATTCATCTTTTTGTTTCCCCTAAGAATGGTTAGAAGTCATAGAATGTTTATTCAAATATGTAAAATTTAATTTGACCTGTTTTTTTGTTTTTGTTTTTGTTTTTGGCCTCGCTGTGCAGCATGCAGGATCTTATTTCCCCCACCAGGGATTGAACCCGTGCGCCCTGCAGTGGAAGCAGAGTCCTAACCATTGGACCGCCAAGGAATTCCCTAATTTGACTATTAGTAAATACATGCACACTAGTACAAATATCTTTCATCTTGAAAAATCACCCCTGGGCATAAAAGCCAAGCTCTGAGAGAAAGGGCAGTCGGCCACAGGGGTACAGGGGCTGTGGGTCTCTCACGGGCTAAGCCACTAGGGGACAATGTAGGCACATTTGCTGCCAGACCCTCGATAAGGCCAAAAGGGACCTTGATAGAGAGGAAGGAATTGTGCCAGATTTCACTTCTCCAACTTCTAGTCATGCTGTTGGTAAATTCCTCATGTGAGGCTCACCTCCAAAAATGAAAACAGAAAAACAGCACCATTTTGAGGAGGTCCTTGGCAAAGAAAAAAAATTCCAGGGAAAGTTGTGAAAATGTGAGTAATCTTGATGGGGAATAAAATGCAGCTCAGTAGATACTGTGGGGCTGTCAGGACACCACGGAAGTGCTGATGCTGAATATATTTGACTGAAGCTTTTCCTGCGAACAAGGCTATAAGTTTCTAGCTGGCAATGAAATTGTGCAATGAGTTCAAGGACAAGGAGCTGAGTCAAGTGGATGAAACAGCAAGGAACTGGATTCGGAGTAGAGTGCTGTCACACGAAACCAATAGAAAGAACAGTTCTTCTTTGAGAATTGCATCACCCATAAAAGTGCAAGTACCAGGGCTTCCCTGGTGGCGCAGTGGTTGAGAGTCCGCCTGCCGATGCAGGGGACAAGGGTTCGTGCCCCGGTCCGGGAAGATCCCACATGCCGCGGAGGGGCTGGGCCCGTGAGCCATGGCCGCTGAGCCTGCGCGTCCGGAGCCTGTGCTCCGCAATGGGAGAGGCCACACAGTAAGAGGCCCGCGTACCGCAAAAACAAAACAAAACAAAACAAAACTGCATGTACCAGAATATACAACAAAAAAGACACAATTGCAACAGTAAATAACCTTTATGTAGATTCTTTAAAATAAGAGGTGAAAGGTTCAGACAGCAGTCTTTTATGATTGACTTCAGTAAACGCAGACCCACTATGAGTTCCTCAAAGTTATCAATATAATAAATTGTAAGTATCTCTAATGAGCTGTTACAATTGAAATGTATTTTTCAGGCCAATCTTTTTAACCTAGTAGTTTCTTGACTTGGATTTCTGAATTTTGAACAATTTAATTCATATCTTTAGTATCCCAAAGAATTTCTATTCATGTTAAATTTGCATGAATTCTAGGTAATTTTAGAAAAACAAATATTTGCCTTTCATTCAAAAAATATATAAGTTCTTACTATATAACAAGTACCGTCTGTGTTTGTTAAATGGCAAAACACCATCTCCATCTTTCTGCCACTTACTGTCTAATTGGCTGATACAAACAAGTAGAGGAGAACGTGATAATGGTGGTGCTAAGATGGGGAAGTTCAAGGTATTTTGTCGAAAGCAGGTAGCAGGGTAGATTAAACCATCCTTGGAACAGGAGAAACATTTAGGAAAATTTGTATCTAAGCAGAGTCCTGTTAGGGAGGGGAAGCAGACAGAATTCAGACTAGGACATTCCTCCTGGTAAGTTTCCTCCCCTAAAATACAGGTCTTGGATTAGATTATCTCCATGGCTCCATTCAACCTAACATTTTTGCGATTCTCTATTCAAATATCAAGTCAAAATTTAATTGGAAAATAGAATTCAGTAACTTTGCTTTATAGACTGATTTTCACAAACCTATTTCTTCAAATTACTTAAATTCTTCATCCCTTAAAGCTAGAGATTTAAAGAAGGATGGTTCTAATTATGAGACTCAAATACTGATATTTTAGCAAAACAAATATGTAGATAAAGATATTTTATGTACATGAGGTTCCAACTTCTGAAGTTCTCAAACAGCACAATATTTCTCTAGATGTATCTGCAAGCTCCCATTATTATGTAAATGCTACATAATTTATAATTTTTGACTCTAACATAATCCATTTATAGTATACATAAACTGTCTTTCAAAGTATCTTATTTTTTACTAATATCACATTTAAAATTCAACTAAATTTCAGAACAAAGCTGCGGAGTGGTATTACCACCTTTAAGACCTCTCTCTGGTTTCACATCTCTAACTGCCTGGTGGCCTCTTCCAGTTGGATGTTATAGCAGTCATACATAATTATCAGAGAAAGATTAGAAGGAAATTTAATTTTAATCTACAGAATGGAAATTTTAAAGAAAGGAACATTTATCCCATGTCCTGAAATCCACTTCTCATTTGTTTCCACTTTTAAGAGACTTAAGATGATGAATTACTTTGTTAGTTCAACTTTTAGCTCTTCCTCCTTTATTTGATTCATTATCAGCCTGAGAAAGCATGTAGTTTGGATAATGACCTTGAGTTTCATATATGGGTTTCATCACTGTTTGATGTTCCTCTTTATTTAAAATTCATTTTAGGGATGAACTCTTCACAGGCACATAGGTGTTTAATAAGTAAGTCAATGTAATTATTATATTTAACCATAGCCAAGAGTACGATGATTAATTCTGGATATCATAGAACACAAGCCTCCATTACATAGATTTTGATCAAAGCATATGCCCTGAAACAAATGCTACACACAATAAAATTCTAATCAAACATGGTTTCCTTGTATAACACTGGAAGGATTGAAGGAACAGACCTCCTTATTCTTGAATAGTTTGTTCAAGGAGCCCCCGGCACCTGCATGACGATGTTAGAGAAACTCGTTTAGTGGTATTCTATAAAGTCTTGCCATCAAGTGAAAGGTTCACTTTACTTCCCTTGATGTGGTGGTCTGAGGTTTACAGGTTCCTGAACATAAGATTTGACATGATCCTGAAAAAA
Organism: Neophocaena asiaeorientalis asiaeorientalis; assembly: GCF_003031525.2. NCBI lineage: Eukaryota > Metazoa > Chordata > Mammalia > Artiodactyla > Phocoenidae > Neophocaena > Neophocaena asiaeorientalis. Next base: position 7,104,874 of record NW_020174712.1, on the reverse strand, counting down.
TGGCAAACATTTTCAAAGCACAAGAGTTTTGATATGCTTCAGTTGCCAAGAAATTTATGAACACCCCTATTTTCAGACTTTTTGCTTTTAGATCAGTCTCTAGTGTTTGAGGCAAACCGATTTATTCTAACATAAAAAGATATTGCATAGTAACCAAAACCACTTTATTATTACTTTGGCTTAAAATGAACATCTTCCTGTGAACAAAACCCCTGAATTTTAAATGTAATAAATTCAAGTATTGTTTAGATGTATTATATTGTTATGTTTTAAATTTGAAATAACATTTTAATCAAACCTAAAAATTAATATTAGCATAAAGCAAGACCTAATCACCTGGCAATATCAAATGAAGTTGGTCCCTATTGGGTGTCAGTTTTTAATGCAACACTTTTTAACTAGGTAGCTTCAGGCTCAGCTCTAGAATCGTCTCCACCTGGTCCTGGTTAGTCAGTTGCACCCATCTAGACCTGAGATGATTCCTTAACTCCAAGTCTTTGGAAAAACAAATATAATTAATTGGAAAGAATAAAAATAAAGGGAGAAGGGTAGGAGGGAAGGGATAGTTAGGGAGTTTGGGATTCACATGTACACACTGCTGTATTTAAAATGGATAATCAACAAGGACCAAGTGTATAGCACAGGGAACTCTGCTCAACGATATATAACAACCTAAATGGGAAAATAATTTGAAAAAGAATAGATACATGTATATGTATAACTGAATCACTTTGCTGTACACCTGAAACTATCACATTTTTAATCAACTATACTCCAATATAAAATAGAAAGTTAGAAAAAAAAGAATAAAAAAATTCCATAGTAACATCTGCATGCAGGTTGATGGAAAATAATTAACGACCCCAAGAAGAGAGGGAAGGTTGTTAACCCTCTTCTTGACTAAAGGATGGGTAAATTCATTTTGCCATTTGTGGCTAAAGGCAGGTCCTGATCTTTTTTGGCTTAGTTTTATGTCCTTCTTATTCTGTTTCCTTCTGGAATCAAACAGTGGTCTTCAAGAGCTCCCAAACTCTCTAATGAATATGGTAATCTTTAAGTAGTCCTGTGGTGCAGCCTCCTTGCTCAAGCTCAGTAGAGCTGATTGTTAAATTTTCAGGCATTTAGTGAGCCAAGTTGTAAGAGACATTTTAAAAATTAAGTTATATAAATTTACAATTAGATATATTATATTAAAATCAAAGGTAATAAGTACCAAAAACTCATCACTCCCCCAATTTTTTTACTATTCCTGTCACCTCTTTTGTATGTGTATCGTGCAGATTTTATATAATGATGCGCTACCGTGAATCTTTTCACAACTCTGCAGTCAGTAATGTCATGTTGGTAACTTGACATCAGCTGTGGTGGGAGTATATACACCATGGAAATCTGTAAATGCTACAAATTAGGACTCCCCTGTCTTCTACCCTAGAACCAGCTGTTAAACATTTACCAGCACACCGCCAGTGCCTGACCACCGAGACTTCTAAGAGAAGCTATTCTTCGTATTTCCCAGAAACTGTTCCCATATGACTCCACCCCTTTCATCCCAGGCACAGCTGATTGGTCTTAGAGTAAGAAACTAACAAAGATAGAAAACATCTGTAGGCTAGACCAAGCCAATACTTTATCTTTAGGTTCTGACCTAAGACTCATAGAGACTGATGGGATTAGCAGCCAAGTCATGTTCACACCAGTATGTTAGAATAAATGTCCTTGAACTCTTACTATGTGGGTCTCTAGAGCTAACCTGGTTACCATACTTTCTTAGATCTCATAGTACCACTGTTCCCGGATTTGATATGGCTTTTATCCATAAAATAACTTTTATTTGAGCTAATGCAATTTCTATTCTACTCCTTGCAAATTAATGTGTTTTAAGAAAAACTGTTTTGGGCTTCCCTGGTGGCGCAGTGGTTGAGAGTCTGCCTGACAATGCAGGGGACACGGGTTCGAGCCCTGGTCTGGGAAAATCCCACATGCCGCGGAGCAACTAAGCCCGCGCGCCACAGCTACTGAGCCTGCGCGTCTGGAGCCTGTGCTCCGCAACAAGAGAAGGCCGCGACAGTGAGAGGCCCGCGCACCGCGTTGAAGAGGGGCCCCTGCTCACCGCAACTAGAGAAAGCCCTCATGCAGAAACGAAGACCCAACACAGCCAAAAATAAATAAATAAATTCATTAAAAATATATATATATCTTTTAAAAAAACTTTTAAATTCTTAGTTTCTGATTGCAATATAGAAACTACGTAGATATAGGGCAGAATATCGAGGCTAAAGCCCTGATTGTGTAACCCAGAGAAAAGTTTTTAATTCTTTTCCTCATCAGAAAAAATTAAAGATGTGTACATTTTCATGATTTTTAAGCCCTAAGATTCTACAGAGATGCTTCAGGCCTGGCTGTGGGTGTTTAAAGAGAGGCTTTAAGTGGACAGGATCTGGATCCCCTCCTGTTTTCAACTAGAGACACTCTGCTGTTGTTTACTGGGAATTCTGGACCTTGTCTGAAAATTTTGCTCAGTGCAGTGTTCTGGGTAACACATGCCAATCAGTTGGAGTTGGCAAGAAATGAGACTGGTTTGCCATCCCACTAAGTTTCTGCACATATGTACATGGACTTACCTTATGCTATGCTTGATTTCTCTAATGGTTCCCTCTTGGTGCTGAGCTTTCCATCTGTTCTGAAGGCTGCCCTTCTGTTTGATTATCTTCCCTTAAAGCAATTTCCCATCCAACACCTGACAGTCTGGGGTTAGAGCCAGAGACAAGGGTATATACTGGTTGCACTAGGTCTTACCACCAGATACCTACTGGGTCTGTCCATATGGACATTTCACAGGAGAAAGTGCTACAAGTCAAAGAAGATGAAACACTAGGTTGCTCCTTAAAATACCAAGTTCCTTTTGGTCTTTCCTTACTAAATAAGGAAAATAGCTAACGAGCAGCTTCTTAAGGATTTTCAGGTACTAGAAGACTTTTTAAGATGCTCCTTCATTAAATCTCTTTAGGCTGTATCAACATTATCTACCTTTTCTGTTAGTTTCCAACTCTTCAATCAATTTTTGCTCTTAACTCTTTACAAGCTCTATACATTCCTTTTAAGTCACATAGTTCAGAACTGAGCAAGTTATAACACTACAGTAAATAACACATCATATAAGAACATTAGGAAGAAAATCTATTTTTTATTTTATATAAACTTTTAATTGAAGTATGACATGCATTAAAAAAAATATACAAATTGTAAATGGATAGCTCTAGGAATTTCCAGAGTGAATACACTTGTTTAACCAGCACCCATATCAAGAAACAGAACATGAACAGAACTCTAGAACCCCCTTTTCCCACTTCTAGTCACTACCCTCGACCCAAAGAAACCACTATTATGATTTTGACACCACATGTATATATGTGTATATATATATATATATATAGTTTTTGAACATTATAAATAGAATAATACAATCTTTTGTGTCTGCCTTCTTTGATCCGCATGATTGCATGTAGTTGCATTTCAGTAATTTTCATTGCTATATAGCATTCAATTGTGTAAATATAACACAATTTAAAAAAAGCCAGGGCACTACTGATGAACTTATGAATACTTTCTAGTTTCTGGCCAGTTAAAAATATTTCTCTATATGTCTTTTGGTGTACATAAGTATTCATTTCTGTTGAGTATTTCATCTAGGATTGAAATTGATGGGTCATAGGGCATGCATATGCTAAACTCTAGTAGTGACTGCCAACAGTTTTATAAAGATGATATTGTTTTGTAACCCAAATATCATGCTTGCATAATAGATGATCAATATATTATTACTCTGAGGCTGTTCTTCCCCAGAAGACAGCTTCTGATGGGCATGGAAACTTTAATCGCTATCAGGCATGAAAACAGAATATGACAATTGAGAAAGGGCTCACATGTTTCAGGCAGGCAGCTTTGCTGTTCCTTGTTTCCCAAATACATAGGAAAAGAGGTCCTGGCTACCAAATGGAGGGTAAAGGCAATAACAAGAATTGAACAGTGAGACACTGTCAGCAAAGACTCTGGAAATTATATAAAATCAGAAATTATAAAAATCAGATTGGACAGATGTAATGGTCAGAGCGAGGTTATCACTGGTCTTGAAGTTAGATAGTTAAATGTGTACAACTGGCAGCTTGGTGGTGTCACCAGTGAGATATGTAAGAATGAATGGAAGGTATCAAGGTCAAATCACTGACCTTTGTCCATGGAGCATGCTGGAATTTGTCAGAGCACAAAAAGAACCAGATGGAAGTGTAGTGTTTTAAGGCTCTAAATGTAGCAGGATTATGCCTCTTATTACTATGTAAGAGGATGGCTTCAAATCACAAAATTTGTTTCTGAATCAGCCCTTGTCCGTGACAGCAACTTCTTCTTGCCAACATCTTGCTTGCTCATTTTGCCCTTCCATTTGCATTAATTGCCTTTTAAGATGTGTTGCTTACTTTATCAACTCCTTTAGCATCAGATAAGCTACTTTATTTCCCTGACTCCCGATTCACATTCCCATCTTGCCTCTCCCCCTCCCCCTCATTACAATAATAAATTCCCTTCTTCATTTAATAAGCATTTGTTGAAGTCCTACTATGTGCCAGCACTTGAGCCAAATAGATGATCTGGCTTCATGAAGCTTAGAAGAATTTGCTTTGACTAAGGGAAGAGGGCAGAGTGCAAACCATTGTCAACTTGTCGCTGGGAGTGGGAGCTAGTCAAAATAGAAAACGATCTGTTTTCTCAGCGCCTTCGATGAATTGGTTTCCATGGCTCTGGATGCTGGGGAATAAAGTTCCAGACTCCTAGTGGCTGGCACTCTGAAGACAAAAGACCAAGAAAAGGCTGCAACCCCACAGAACACACCTTTCCCATCACTTTCTCTTTTGATTTTGCCAATTGTCCCCCAAGGAAAACAGCACTGAAGATGGGAACAACTTTCCCAAGAGAGAAGTGGCTTGCTGCAGCCTTACTCTTTGGCCGGTAGCCTCCCTCTGTCAGAATTGAGTAGATCTGCGGGTGGGGAGGTTCATGTGCCCTCATGTAGGGCCTCAGAGATAATTTCTCCTCTTCCAACTAGTCAAGATTCTGGTGCTCAGAATGAGTACAACTAGATAAGCAGGATTTTTTTTAATAGAAGTTTTGTTAAACAGGACATTTGTGCCTAGGCATGACACATACTACACTTAAATTTCACATTTTCAAAATTTAAAAGTCACTCATTTATTTGCAATTTTAAAAGTATTAAAAGGTTAAAATAATTAGGTCATGGGGTGGAATTTTAATTGGAAAGAATAAAGCAATTGTAGGGCAATTATGTGTTTTGAGAAGGAAAATGACATGTGAAAAATGCTATGAAGGAAGTATCTATATTCGCTTTACTAATATGCTTGGAGCATTTTGGTTAATTAGGATCATGGGTTCAGAAGGTGATCACCTATTCAATTCCATTATTTTGTAGGAAACTGTGGACTCCAAAGCATTATAGGTTATGCAGTTAAGATGTAGCAAAATCAAGAGTCCAGATTTGCCTTCTACTTGATCACTCCACTGATAGTTATGCTTTCCTGAAAAACTGTCTGGCTTAATTCCTGCTGTTGTAAATATTTTTAAATGCTTTAGAGCATTTCTTTTTACTTAGACCATAGTGAACATAAGTCAAATTTTTTTTGAAGGTGTAGGCTCTCACTGTATATTAGGGACATTTTTTGGATATTATTAATATTAGAATTGAAATAAAAGATGAAAGAAATTAGGCTAAATCTATATTGATCTAACATTATTACCTGTAATTTCAAAAATGTTTCCAAATTCTTAATATCACGTTTTTTTAAAAAATAATTTTTCCCTTTGAAAATTAAACTCAAAATATACAGGTAATAAAGGAATCGAGTTATTTTCATGTAGCTATAGTTACAGAGCATCAGAAGTGAGATGAAAATAATAACTATTCTTAAGGAAATTTAGCTTTTAGAAGAGAGGTACTGAGGAAAGTTAGAGTAACTTCTGCATGTAGAGAGACCTTTTATCCAAAGCTTTCTGAGTACTTGGCGAACCTAAACCCAGCACCTCTCATGGCAGAAGTTGGTTTCTAGCCAAAGAAATGGCTTGCAGGAGCTACATTAATTTTTTTTTTAAACTGGAGAGAAATTATACAGATAGATATGTGAAATCATCTTAGATGGATAATTTCTGTCATTTTCCTTAATTGTAATACCTTATTGTATTACCTCCCTAATTCTTTTTAAGCTACTTGGCTTTTAATATGCAGCTAATAAAAATTCATCAGTCTGTCCAAGAATTCTGCTATTAGGCCATGTGGGAAATTTATGAGAAAATCCGGAAATTGTATTCAGCTCTACGTAAACAGTGCCAGAAGAACAGTGTTGTAGATCCAGAGAATAAATGCTTCTGTGGGAATTTTCCAGAATTCAGAGAAGACAGAAATTGAAGGAATCTTGGTGATAAAACAAGGAGCCACCACTGAGTCTTCCTTGAGGCACTGGTTATATAAAACCAACAGGCTGAAAGTAAAAGAAATACAGAGATGGCATCTTAAAATAGACACATTTTGTTCAGGTTATAGAGGCTTTTTCTGTTTATCACTTTTAGTGGCTTTAAGAAAGGAAAATTCCATTAGCCTATATTAAAACAAGATGTAACTGAGGTGTATCTGATAGATTACTTATAGGCAAGGGGTTAGTGAGGAGTGGCAATAGCAGGACCTGGGCCAGAAAATCTCATTTTGTTTGCCTCTGAAAGCCCTCAGTTTTCACAAGACTTGCCAGGATCTAATCCCCTTGTGACCGCAGCCCATTTGAGACTAATAAATTTAGTTGTGCACATCCCTAGACCCAGAATCTTTTAAGGGCTCCTGGAAACATTCCAGAATATAAAGACCAAAGCTAGGTAACTAAGTTACCAAAACCGGGTTCAGGGGCAGGAAACTGATGAATGTCATAAACACTTTCTCATAAAGTGTAGCAAACAAACAAGTATAGGAATAACAAAAATAAAAATGGCACAATGCACGTACCGATTATTTATATCAACAACTTCCCCCCAAAAGTAAGACAGCTCTGCTTTATTGAATTAAGTCACGCCGCTGGTATGGTAATGTTTTTTAAACATATTAATGGTAACTAAAAAACAGCATTAGCCTTCCCCCATCAAAAGACCAGAAGCTGTCATGTAGTCAAAAAAAATCCTTTTACTTAATTTGCTATTTTTATGACTCGAGCCAAATTTTTATATCTCATTTTTGTTGTACACCTGAAGATACCGTTCCAAATTATTCCCGATCTCGTATCAGAAGATCAGGATACCGTTAGGGGATGTGACTTTCTTAGAGGGGCATTACCGATGATTCGAGACCCACCCTGAAAAGCAGAGGCGAAGGGTCACGTTAGCGGAGGGGCGCCCGACACCCCCGCCCCCGAGGGCTCGGTTCAGCTCCGCCGACCTGGCTGTCGCCTGCGGTGTTGGGTTCTCGCGCAGTCAGGTGTCGTCCGGGGGAGGCGCAGTTATTTATGACCGCGGGGTTGGGCTGGGAACGCGGGGCCGAGGAGCAGCCGGTTGCGCCCCCTCCTCCCCAGGTTCTCCCCAGCCAGAGACCCCCGGTTCCTCAGCTGAAGGTCGCCCGGACGGGACCCCAGGCCGCGCAATCGTAGGGGTCGCTCTCGGACAGCAGCGAACCTCAGCGAACCAACTTCTCGCGAGGTTTCGGGCCCCGCTCCACCGCCTCGTCCGCCCCCTCCTAGCTCCGGTGCGGGCAGCTCCCGCTATGGCTGCGCTGCGGAGGCTTCTGCGTCCGCCGCCTCGGCTTCCGCCTCCGCCCTCGCCTCCCCATCCCTTCCCTGGGCCGTGCGGGCGGCCTGCGGGCATAGCCCCGGGCCCTCCCGGCCGGCCCTTCTGCCGGGAGGAGGAGGAGGGGGCTGTGGCTGAGGCGGCTTGGAGGCGGCGGCGGCGCTGGGGGGAGCTGAGCATAGCGGCTGCGGCCGGCGGGGGTCTGGTCGGCCTGGTGTGCTACCAGCTGTATGGGGACCCCAGGGCCGACTCCGCGCGGGCGCCGGCCCCCTGGCTCCCCTCCAAGAGCGCGGCCGCAGAGCCGGAGGAACCGCCCCGCGGCCGGGGGCTGCTTTCCATCCCGGTCGCCGCTGCCAAGGAGACGGTATGTGCGTGAGCACCTGCGCGCGCCCGGCCGGCCCGCAGGTGACTCTCGGGGTTAGGACCGCCAGGTGCTACACCTGAGCGCTGGGAGGGACGGTGTGACAGCCGTGCAGGGCGCGCGTGAGACCGGACGCTGGGGGTTGTCGCAGTGTGACTCTGCGGCTACAGATCGGGACGTCCTGTGAGCGCGACCGAAGTCTAATAGGCCAGGCAGGCAAGGGTCTGTTCACCCAAGTGTTGGGAAGACGTACATGATGCATCACATGTCTTGATGCATCACATCAGGATCTTAAAGGTTGCTGCAGTCATCACCTATCTACCAAAACCCAAACCCACGACAAAATAAAACCAAAAAGCGACGCAGAAGAAGTCGAAGGCATGACAGGCAGAAAGTGGAGGGCCGCATATGTGAGAGAAAGGACTCCCAGGCAGGGCCATGCAACAGCAAATGATGGAGGAGGTCTAGGGCAGTAGGAGCGCACCGAAGGAGGGTCTGAGGTCCCAGAAGCCTCGACATTATCGTATGGAAGTTTACTAGTCCCAAGAAAGGAAATGCCAAAACTGTGTAGCCTCCTTATCATAGGTCAGAAAGAATGAATGAAGATGTCACCAGATTGGAAAAGAAAAAAAATTATTCATAAAGAGTATTTCTCTAATTTTCCCCCCCACTAAAGCCAGATGTTAAGTAGGGACAGTGAGACGATGGAAAGTAGGGAACTGAATGAAGCTAACTCCTGCAGAGGAACTTCAGATGACAATGTTCAAGTCTCATTATGTAGTTGATAATATAAGGTAAAGGTGAGTGTAAGGCAAGAGTGAGTGAAGGGGCATGAAGGTTTTGTCTTATCAGTATATTTAATAGTCATGTATGACTAGGAAGTCATCTAGGGAAATTTTTCTTGCAAGACAAGAAAAGTGTGAGGGGCTTAGAGGACAGTACTTTGGAAAAGAGGTAGCTATTCTGTTTCTAACTTTAATGAGATTTATATACCCTTTATTCTTTGCCCAAATACGCAATGGTGATCTGATGTAAGTGCATTAGTTCTTTTGGAGATTGTTGTTGTATTTAGGGCAGGGAATCTATTTTATCGACCTTCTAGCAGCAAATCACACATACATAGCATAAAGTATTTTTATACAATGAATACTTAAAATGCTAGCAAATACCCTCAACCTTCATCCCCCAACCACACACACACACACACACACACACACACACACACACCACACACACACACACATACACACACACACACATATTAAGCTTGTGTCCTGATTGACCAAGTCAGAACTTTTAATCAACCATAGTTATTTGGGAACAGATTAGGATGGTAGTGAACGTTCAAATGGTATTTTCTTTTCTTCTTTTTTAAAATTAATTTTACTTTTAAAGTTGAGAGACAGTATCATGCAGTTTTTGAAAAAACATGCTCAGAAAGCTAGGACTCTGGCTCTACCACTTCCTAGATGTATCATTACTTAATCTCTCAATGCCTGTTTCCTCATCTGTAAATGAGGTTAATAGTGTCTTCCTCATAGAGTTATGAGAGTTAAATGAGTTAATATATTTAAAGGAGTTTGAATGGCACCCCTAGCAGGTAGTGAGCATTCAGTAAATTGGTTTTATTTTTATTTTATTCATTTGTTTACCTATTTATTGTCTATTATTTATTTACTTACATTATTATTGCTTGGTGTTTATAAAAATTGCTGCATATTGTTTTAAAAGTCAAATAATACTGAAATCATGTCTTACCCTTGCCAAGTCTCCAGTAGTACATCCTGATCATTATTCCTTTTTGTATTTTACCTTCCCCCCTCCAAAACTTTTATAATCTTCTTTTTACCCCTGGTGTTTGAAAACTTCACAATAAGGAGCTTTGGTGTGGGCATTTTTTCATTTATTGTGCCTTATACTTGAGGGTCCTTTCAATATGGAAATTCACGTCTGAAAGTTCTCTATACTTTTCTTGAATTATTTCTTGGACAGTTTCTTCTCTATTTTCTGTTTTTGGAATCTCTATTAGTGCGAAGTTACACCTCCTGACAGATCCTAATTTAATTCAAATTTTAATCTTTCTTAAATTCTAACTTTTTAATCTTTTTGTTTGTTTTTATGAGAGATATCCTTGACTTTATCTTGCAGTCTTCCTATTAAATATTTTATTTAAGCTATTCTAATTTTTTAATTCAAAGAACTATTTTTGTGTTCTCTGATGTTCATGTGTTCATTGTATTTTGTTTTATGGCTGCTAAATTTCTCTTTTTATTATAAGGGTATTAATTATAGGGTTTTTAAAAATTGTCTTCTACCCCATGTATTGTGTGGTTTCTTCCAGGTTTTTGTTTTTGTTTTTTAATTCCTGTTTGATTTTCTAAGCTATTACTTTCAATATGGAGGTTTTCCTCACTTATCTGTGGTTGTTACCTATCTGTATTTGAGAGCCGCTCAGAAGCTCTTCGTACATGGGCATGATTTTTCATTTGGGCTTTTCATTAGAGTGGCATCCAAATGTCAGTATTTTATAAGTCTTTCTCTCTGGTGTCATTGCACTTCTTCAAAGAATAGGTGAGGTGGGAGGAACAGTAATCTTCTGGGTTCAGGCACAAGTGCACATATGTGGGAGAGCATGTATGCTGGAGGAGTGTCCAGTGATGGACTTACGTATTGTTCTCTAACCCTCTCTTTTCATCCCCACCACTTACTCTCCCTCCACAGTAACTTGTGTTCCCTGGGTCTTATCTTTTTTGAGGTCTGTGCTGAAAATCAGCTAACTTCCACTTGGTCTCCTCCTCCACAGTACCCAGGTAGTGTGTCTGCTCCCCTAGGTCAATTATCACTCCTCCAGCTCTTCAATTTTATAAAAATTTGATGAATTCTCTTGAGTGTTTTAGTCTCCTCTCCTTTTTTCTTTTTTAGTTCTCGTATGTTTACACCCTTTGAAAGATTCATTTACTGGGATTTTAATGTGGTTAGGGGAGGAAGGGGTTCAAAGAAACTCATGAGGTCAATCTGCCATTTGTCAGAAATATTTTAAACCTGTGTTGCCTCCTCATTTATTATGCTTATTTGATTTCCCTGAAGTGGTAGAAGTGATTCCTTTTGATGTTTCAAACTATAGCTAAGAACCTTTGATTTATAAAGCCTCTTTTAAGCTGCATTTTATACTGAACATAAACCTAGCATATAAATTAACCTGTACGTGTTGTGAGAATAATATAACTGATGGGAATGAACAGCAGTAACCTACAGACATGCAGTTCTGTTACCGTAGCCTTGAAGATTTTTGTTTTAAAGACATTGCCTCTGAACTTCCTCCGGAAGGCCTTCCCTGACTCTATAGATTTGTTAAAATACCCCTGCTTATCCTGTAGCCCCAGATGATGACTTTTTGCAATTATTTATTAATTGTCTTCTCTTCTTAGTCTTTTAAAGAGTGGCATTGTGTTTGTCTTGATCACCTTTATGTCTTCATTGCCTGCTATGGAGCCTAGCCCTGGTAGGCACACAATAAATACTTGTCAAATGAATAAGCCCATACTAAATACTTACATGGGACATAACACATTGAAAAGACACACCACATTCTGTGAGAGTTAACAGTTTCATATTTTGTTCAGCTAAAGTAGTTATTTATAGCATTAGAAATGGGAAGACATCAGTCAAGGTCAAAATTCCACGCTTCAGGAGACCAAATCATGTGACATTGTATTTATTTTAATTGTGCAAGTTTGGCTTGCCAAAATTTTTTCAGTAAATGTGGCCTTGAACTTTATTAATGTTATAGAGAGATGTTGACAAGATTCTGTTAAGAACCCTACAGTTTTAACCTTAAAGCATTATTTTTATTAGAGAAAAAATTTGGGTTCTAGAACTGCCTTTCTGGTTCAGGTTCAAAAATTTTTAAAGCTACTAGATTGATTAACATACTTTAATCCAGTATTTTACCTATTATATGTAACGCATGATCTATTTTATGGTTTGATCATCTTAAGACTTTAATCAGTTTAGTTTTACTCTCAAGTGGAAAAGAGAGCAATACTTTTTATCTCTTTTGTATATTTCTATAATAATTGCCAATAATTATGCATTGTTTCTTTCACTGTATACCTTTTCTAACCTCTTTTTAAGGCAGCACGTTTTGAGACTTGAGGTAATGCTCATTCTTTCCCAGAATATTGAAGAATTTGCCAGATGTGTAAATGTAGAAGAGTCTTATGAGGGGGGGGTCACACAGTTGTGAAATTGGAGACAGGTTAATTCTGTGTAGAATAACCTTGTTGTATAGGAAGCTAAATTAGGTGATCCCCTCTTTTGGTTTCCTGGTAGAATCTGGTAGATTTATTTGTCACAGGGTAGCCAGGTAAGATGTTGTTGCCTCTTAGGTGAGAATGTTAGAGAGTATGGTTCTCCATATTCTTTAATTAAAAAAATACATGTCAAGCAGGTTTTTTTGTTTTGTTTTTTGCCACGCCATGTGGCTTGTGGGATCTTAGTTCCCCGACCAGGGATTGAACCCAGGCCCTCGGCAGTGAGAGCACGGAGTCCTAACCGCTGAACCACCAGGGAATTCCCACGTCAAGCAGTTTTTAACAATAATATTTCTTTAGACAAGAGATAGTTATGGCTTTACTAGGAAAATGGCAGTGAAGCACTGGGAAGTTGCTGGACTGGAGAGAGATTCTGGAGGTAGGATCAACAGGATTGGTAGTTGATTGGATTTTAGGGATGAGAGAGATGGAAGAGTCTAGGATGATATTCAGGTTTTTGTCTTGGGTGGGTTGTGCAGTAATTCACTGAGACCAGGTCTTCAGGAACAAACAAACAGACAGGTTAGGGGTAGTGGACGTGGATGATGAGTTTTTAACTTGCACAGTGGATCAAGGTATCTTTGGACAGCTGAAGGGAAGTTTCCAGCTGGATACATAGGTCAGAAGCTCAGGAGAGAAATCTGTATTATACATACAGATTTGGGAATCATCAAGTGTTAAAAGTCGTAAGAATGGATGATGTTGTTCAGAATATGTAGAACAAGAGAAAAGCACTTAAGGAGAGTGTCCTGGTGAGCATCGGCGTTTTAAAAGACTGACAGAGAAATGGAACTCTGCAAAAAGCTGAGATCCAGACAGAATAAAGAAAGCCAGGAGAGTTGTGGAAGCCAACAAAAGACTGCACTTCAAATAAGAGTTATTCAGTTAGAGTGAACGCTACGAGAGGAGGTCAGCTAAGACGAGTAATGGGAAGTGTTCAGCGGTTTTAGCAGCAAGGAGGTCATGGGTGATCTTGGTGAGATCTTGAAGGTGAAAAGCACATTATAGTTGGCTAAGTTGAGAGTAAAGGTAAAGAAAAGCTGAGGTGGACAAGGTGAAGCAAGTGTTGACAACCCTTTCATGAACTTGGCCATGAAGAGAAAAAGAGGGCAGTAGCTCAAAGGACTACTATTGTGGAATTGATTTTTTTCTTAATGAAAGACCCTTGAATATAATTTAATTGCTGATGGAAAGAAGAGGAACACTAAACCCAAAGGAAATAGAGGATAATTGACTTGCCAAGGACCAAGGTGGAGATGGGAGCTGAAAGTTAAAGCACAGGGAAGAGTTTAATCTTGTATAATAGGAGATGCCATTTCTGGTGTGACAGGAGCAAGGGCTGGGAGGAGGCAGAGAGCATACATGTTTAGTGGGAAGCAGTCGAAGGAGTTCATGCCTGATGGCTTTTATTTTCTCTATGCAACAGAAGATGATGTCATCTTCTGGGAGCAAGATAGTAGAAATTTGTGGAGTCACCATGACAGAGATTTGGGGGAGAGTAGAGGATCGACATAGCCACTTAAAAAAAACTAGAAAACCATGAAACCTTTTAATTTGCTCATGTTTAGTATTTGCAAGTTTAAATGTGAGTTTTTAAATGATAAAATGAGGTTTTAACTTGCTCATGAAATGTAGAAGTTTTTCGATGAATATTTTTACCTGGTCACAACTTTTGCTGTTCTAATTCTTGTTTATGTTATCTCTTTTTTTGAGATGTATAAATGCTAGTAATATGATTTAACTAGTACTTTTTTACCCACGATGTAATGTTTAACTTACATAGGAAATGCACCTAACTTATAGTACACTCCAAATTTTATTCTTTTTGTTTAAACTTGATGGGCAAGTTTAAACTGGACAGTACTAATTCGCACTAATACTAATTCTGATTTCCTGTAAGTATGTGCCAAACACTGAGAATTTGAGCAACTTGATTCTGTGTAGTGTAAACACACCTGTGCTGGAGAAAAATGTGTTTTTAAAAATTGAACAAGTTTTATTTATGGCATTATGTAGCATTAAAGAAAACACCTAGTCATTTGTATACTAAGTAGGATTTTCTAGACATATTGTTTTCTTCACCTTCCTCTTTAAGTAACCCTTTACTCCTTTATCCTTTGATGTATTACTAGATTATATAAGCTAAGCAAAATATGGAACTTTAGTGCTGTACCATTTAATTGACTGGCATAGTGTTTGCTCATTACAGAATTATTTTTCCAAATTGGAAAAGTAGACTCCATCTACTTTTTGGGTTTTTTTTTTTCCCATTCACTAGTTTGCCTTTTAACAATTTTAATACTCAACTCCATCTCTGGAATTTAGAATACAGAAAGTATATATAAAGGAATTTCAAATAATTCCATTTTTTTTCCTGCTTTCTGATAAGGATGATATCTATCCAGTTGACACTCTAAGTATCGACTAGGTGAGAGATTTGGATTTTCCATTTCCCTGGAAGGAATATAATGGATTGTTCAAATTGCTTGCAGCAATTCAGAGTGAACACTTCCTAACCAGCCTCACATCGGGTCAGAAGGGCTCTTATAGGTTAGGTCCAATTTAAGCTAGCTCCAACCTGTTGAAATTGGTTCTATTCAGATAGGATCATCTAAACGTCTTCCCACCACTTTAACTTTATTCTTACTGATCTAAGGTGGAATGTGGTTTGAAATTCTCCATATACATACAAGCACATTCACTCTTGTCCCCAGGAGATTAAGAAAGCTTTTGAGACATTACTGTCATCAAGCTCAATGATGGAGTCCTAAGGACAGTAATAGAAAGCTTTTGGACTAGGGTTTGTGGTGATAGGAGATCAGTGTGACTCGAACTTTACCTCCTTTCTGCTTTTGATCTTTGTTGTCATGTGGCTTCCTCCAGACTGCTTGCTATCCAAATAAATGTATCACATCATGATTTTATGTCCTCCTAGTAAAGAATACAGTCTTCGTAACCCTTTGGTCTAGTCCTGTGCAGCTGTGCTATCACATATGCCTGTCATGCTCTCCTCTGATCTGCCAGCCCTGGCGATTACCTGATCACCGTAAAAGGTCAGGTAGGAGTGTTGATTCAAGTCTTTTATAACACAGACTTAATCAAAGTCAAGACATCCTATTTGGGGAGCAACGTTAAAAGTCTGTATTTCATACTTTGATCTAATATTCTGAATTTTATTACTCAAAAGTACAAAAGTGCTATTGTGAACTAAGTATTTAATTATCAAAAATATTATACCTATACATCACCAAATAATTAAATCTAAAACTTACCCTGAATCATTATAGTAGTTATTTAAAATTTTTTATAAAACTGTAGGCAAGGAGGCAAACTTCTCAAGATTCCTGCCATTTGCTGGCAAATTATAGGAGAGTAGCACTTGGTGTCTTTGGTCTTCTACCCACACCCCTCATCTAACAGAATTTGGAACGTGGCTAAAGCCATAGATGTGGTTGAACATTGATCTTCAGTAGAATAGTGAAAACTGGGAGGATATGGAAGAGTGAACCAGAGTGGTATCAAAGTGTCAGGTTTATAAGGGCAGAAGTTAGGTTGTAGGCGTGTATTGTTTGATTAAAGGCTGATAGAGAAGTTCTAGAAACATGTCTTTTCTATATTTTGGTGATATGTTTTATTCAGGACTTTACTCCGATTCTCTTAGAACCTTACAGAGAAAGTGGCATTCTTAAATGTACTATATAATTCCAGTGTCTGCCGCTGTGCTTTCTTAATTGTAGGCGAGTACAGGGGCTCCCTGGGAAGTTTAATTCCTTTGGAAAAACAAGGTACTGGGGAACAGATGGGTCAGTTACCTAACTTAGAAGAAGTGGTGGAGACGCTGTGGTGTGACTACTGATTCACTCACAGCACCACATCCTAGTCCAAAGCAATTTGATCTTCACACAGTGTTTAGCTTCTGCGTGGGAAAATACAGATCTTCCTCCCTTGCCTTTCCCTCATGTCCTCCCTCTACGGTGATCTCTGCCCATTGCGGCTTATGATTGCCCTCTACAGCAGCTTTAAACTCAGGGATGAAAGTGATTATGGAAATAACACAGGCTGAAATAAGTAAAAGCAAAGTGCAATGAGGAGCAGTTGGCTTGGGGTCAGGAGAAATAAGTCAAAATGATGACTTTGCCTTTACTCACCTGTGCCCTGTATAGCTGAGTACGCAACCTTTAAGCTGGCTTTTCAGGAAGTCTCAAAAAACACTTTTATTTACATTTACTGGCCCAAACTTAGTCAAACGGCCCTATCTAATTGCAGCAAAGCTTGAAGAATGTGACCTTATTCTGTGTGCTGTTGGGCCTAGCTAAACATCAGTTCTCTTTCTAAGGAAAAACGAGAGAATGAGCAATAGGTATATGTCGGTCTTTGTTGGTTGTGAAGTGTATTGTGTTGGGAGAATGGCTTTTAAGTGAAATGAAAATGCTCGTAAATAAATTATGGGATGCTCATTTAATAAAATAAATGGTTTAGACTTCTGGTTTTATCCATACAGCATGCCGCATAATCTGTCCTAAAAATATTTGAAACATCTTTTTACATGCCATGCCATGTAATTAAAGGAAATTAAAGGAAATTGCCTGCTGCAGGAGTAAAGAGGAAACTAATAACTAGAACAGTGTGACCTGTGGCTTAAGTGGGGAGCGATGAGTCATTATTCATGGAATGCTAGGGATGTGGATTTTAATGCCTATGTGGGGACAAGACCCTGGGAAGTTGGAACTGAGGCACCACCTCCCTAAAGCCAGAGCCCTCATCAACAGAACGGGCTAGAAGAAAACCATCCCTGGTCCTGCCAGTACAAGTTGATGACAGGGGAGCCTGACGATGACTGTATGGGCTCTAAGTGGAAAAAAGGACTCTCCTGGGCTTCCCTGGTGGTGCAGTGATTTAAGAGTCCACCTGCCGATGCAGGGGACACGGGTTCGTGTCCCGGTCCGGGAAGATCCCACATGCTGCGGAGCGGCTGGGCCCGTGAGCCATGGCCGCTGAGCCTGCGCGTCCGGAGCGGGAGAGGCCACAACAGTGAGAGGCCCGCGTACCGCAAAAAAAAAAAAAAAAAAAAAAAAAAAGGACTCTCCTGAGAATGTATAAAAATGGTCCCACACTCCCTCAAATGGGTATAGAGTTAGAACTTCTATTACCCATGCCGAGAAAAAGCTGTTGTAGCTGGCAGAAAGAAACGCAAAACTTCTTTGGAGGGAAATGCCCTGAACACTGGCCACATGGACATCCTACAGAGAAGGTCTCCAAGAGGGTAAGCTCATAATCCAAAGTACAAAGTATATTAAGTTCTATGAAAGAGAGTCAGCAAACTGAGTGATTAGACTCCTGACAATTTAATAATAGTATAATTTGGTTGAGTCTATAAATTATTTTCAAAATGATTAAAGACATAATGAAAAATCAGTATGAAAAAGAGTAGGTAGATTAATAATAAAGAATCAAATAGAACTTCTAGAATGTAAAGTATAGTCTTTGAGGTTGGATAGATTAGGCAGCATATAAAATGTAACAAAGAGGCAGTTAGTAATCTGGAAGATAATTTGGAGGAACTACACAGAATGTAACACACTTTTAAAGAAATGGCAAATACTAAGGAGTGTCTAAGAGACATGTAAAATAGACTGAAAGGGTCTAAAATTCATCAATTGGGTTACAGACTAGGAGAAAAGAGAGAATGAAAGGCAGTATTCGAAGAGAAGATACCTGAGCAGTTCTCAGAAAGGAACAAAAACATTAATCCTAAGGTTCAGGAAGCATAAACAGTCCTGAGCAGGATAAATAAAAATAAATCTATATTTAGTCACATTATAGTGAAACTGTAAAATCAAAGATAAAGGGAAAACAGGGCCAGTTTCCTACAAAGGAATGGCAGTTGGACTGTTGAAGACTAATCTGTGACAACGGATGGAAGCTAGAAGATAGTAGACAATGTCTTCAAAGAGCTAAGAGAAAATAATTACCAACTTAGATTATTTTACCTAGGTAAATTATTGTTTAGGAATGAGGATAAAATAAAATCATTTCTTAAAACTGAGAGAGTTTACCAGTCTCTGATCATCATTGAAGGACCTATTAAAGAGTGAATATTAGGAAGAAATGAACATGAAAAAAAGGTGAAATTCAAGAAGTAATGGTGAATAAAGAAATTGGTAAAAATGGGGTAAGTCTTAAACATTGACTACATATTATGACGATAATTATTATCATTTTGAAAGGAGTTAAACCAAGGTGGATCTCAAATATTGGACAACAGTGATATGCAAGACAATAGGGCTTGATTGGAGTTTAAGTGTTCTATGTGGGAAACAAAAATAAAATTAGATGCCTACCCCATGCCATAATAATCCAGGTGGAATAGAGTCCTAAATGTGATAAGTAAAACTTTATGATATGTAGAAGAATATATGTGAAAATAAAATTTTGATCCTAGGAGGAGGAGGATTTTCAAAACAAGGCAAAAAGCACAACGGAAAATACTGCTACCTTTCACTTCATTAAAACAAAAATATCTACTAAAATACAAAGAAATCTTGGAATGGAAGAAGATACTTAGAATACATAGCACTCACAAGGAATAATCATCCAGAATATACAGTAATGATCTACAGATTAGTAAGAAAAACAACACCACAATAGAAAAATGGACAAACGGTTTGAACAGGCAGTTCAAGAGAAAGATATTCAAAAGACCAGTAAACACGTGAAAAGATGCTCAGCATCACTAACAATAGAGAAATATAACTACAGTGAGACATTGTTTCTTAATTAGATTGATAAGATTAAAAATAGTGACAATAGGGCTTCCCTGGTGGCGCAGTGGTTGAGAGTCCGCCTGCTGATGCAGGGGACACGGGTTCGTTCCCCGGTCCGGGAAGATCCCACATGCTGCGGAGCGGCTGGGCCCATGAGCCATGGCCGCTGAGCCTGCGCGTCCGGAGCCTGTGCTCCGCAACAGGAGAGGCCACAACAGTGAGAGGCCCGTGTACCTCAAAAAAAAAAAAAAAAAAAAAAAAAATTTAATTAATTAATTAAAAAAACCTTACTGCTAATTTAAAGACTACATATTAATTATGCCTTTAAAAATATTTCTCAAATGAGCTATGGTGTGTACAGGGGTTGAGTTTTAGGACTCTGCCACTTTCTGTCTCTATAATGATCACTAAGTCATTTCTCCTTGCAGGGCCATCATTCTTCTATGAAATGTCATAAGTAGGGATGACTGATGTGAATCTGTAAGGTCTACTTCAGCTATATAGTTTTTTAATCTCAAAATCACTTTACTCTTTCTAATACTTTATTGAGTTATTATTAGTAGTTGCTTTAATTTTGTTCCCATCCCTTAATCCTCTCCAAACTTAGTTTTTAAATCTATTTTATAAATTAAGACATTAGTTTTATAAACTTTGTCCCAGATAATGTCTTTTTGGCTTGCATTTCTGTTAAGTTCAAGTGACATGTAAGTTCTTCCAGAAAATTTAATGCCAGTGTGATGGGAATAAACTGCCGAAACTCAGTAATATTCCATGATTTTTAAAACTTGTTTATCCTTT
Source organism: Neophocaena asiaeorientalis asiaeorientalis (assembly GCF_003031525.2). Lineage (NCBI taxonomy): Eukaryota > Metazoa > Chordata > Mammalia > Artiodactyla > Phocoenidae > Neophocaena > Neophocaena asiaeorientalis. Next base: position 7,084,814 of record NW_020174712.1, on the reverse strand, counting down.
TCAATATTAATTTCTACAAGTGAAAAATTGATTCATTACTTTAAAAATTTTATACCTTTTGTTAGTGCTTCTATTGTACTCTCTTTTTAGAATTATTTTTGCCAAAATTAAAAGATATAGAGAATCATATATACCACTCAGAATTAATAATTGTTACCATTTGGAAATATTTGTTTCTAGTCTTTTTCAGAGATTTAAAACTTACTAAGTGTGCTGTCTTTTTTAATAGCAGTGTTGAAGAACATTGGCTTTCAATAGTTTCTCTTCACTTTTTCAAACTTAGCGATCTTAGCAATAGAAACAGTTGTTAGCAGAGTTATGGTTAAGAGTGTGGTCTGCAGAGTCAGAATACCTAGATTTGAATCTCCGCTCTTTCACTGAGGAACCTTGCCAAAACTAAATAATTTTCCATGCTTCATTTTCCTCATTTGTAAAGTAGGGATAGTAATAGTACCTACATTATAGGATTATTAAGAGGGGTTAAAATGGCCAGGCACATCGGAAGTTCTTGTAGGTGTTAGCTATTTTGTGTGTGTGTGTGTGCGTGTGTGTGTGTGTGTGTGTGTGTGTGTGTGCGTGGCTAAATAGGGACTTTGTGTATGCATAGCAGCAGAGTTACTGTGCCTCTTGTCAGATTATCGCCTCAGCTCCAGATCAACCTTTCCTTGCCCTGCTTGTGATGCTGCTGCTGGAAATTGCAAACACTTCTTCTTTGCCAGGAGATTGTGACAGGGACACTGAAGGCAGAGGAGGCTTCTGGCTCTGGCTCCGGCGTGCCTCTCTTCTGCTTGTTCCTGAGGCCCGCAAGCACTGGGATGCCCCATGACACTCTTCTTCAGGCTCTCCTGTATCAGTCAGGGGCCAGTCAGAAACAGAAGCAGTTAAGGTTTAATATAAAGAATTATTAACTATTTACAGGGGATTAGCTACTAAGAAGGAATCAAAATTAAAAGGAATACCCTAGGGCTGAGGGAGAGTACCCAACGAAGGAACAAAGTTGGAAGGCAGCGGCCTCCCTAGGTTGGGATTCAGGCCTCATTGGAAGAGGTGCGTTCACCTCTAGAGCTTTTCCAAGTTGCAGGGCTGAGGCTGGCGGATAGAGAACCAGAAGCTGGGACTGGCAACCTGGAAGCCTCCTGCTGGGGTGCCATTGGACCAGTGCTGGCAGACAGGGAACCATGGACCGGAACTGGCCTGCAGGAGACACCGCCCCCGCCCCCCGCCCCCCAAGCTGGGATGCAGCAGGCCAAGGCTAGTTGGCGGGTGGGGAATCTCAAGTTGGGACTAGCAAGCAGGAAGCCCCCCCACTGGGTTATAGGTAGGTCAAGGAGACTGACACTGATCTTATTTAATGTTTTTTATTTGGTTGTTTATAAATGATCCAAAAGAGAGGGGACATGGTTAAATCTCCAAATATTCAAGTTCTTCCAGAGAGTAAATTGCCAACTTGACGAGGATGACCTACAAGAACATTTTTAAGGCCTATATAAGTGAGTAGAGAAAAAGGGCAGATGGGTTGCTCTGTGGCTGGTGTTCTGGAATGAATGTTTTGTGTCTCCCCAAAATTCATATGCTGGAGCCCTACCCCCCAGAGTGGCTGTATTAGGAAATTGGGCCTCCAAGGAAGTAATTAAGGTTAAATGAGGTCATAAGAGTGGGATCCTGATCTGATAGGATTAGTGTCCTTACAAGAAGAGACGCCAGACAGCTTGCCCTCTCTTTCTTTCTGTGCCCACACACTGAGGAAAGGCCATGTGGGGACATAGAAAGAATGTGGCAATCTACAACCCAGAAAGAGAGCTCACACCGTGACCATGCTGGCACCTTGATCTTGAACATCTAGTTTCCAGAACAGTGACAAAATTAATTCTGTCACTTAAGCCATCCAGTCTATGATACTTTGTTTTAGCAGCAGGTAAGTTCACGGTGATTCATTTAGGGAAAAATAGTCCAAACTATTAATGGTATGTTGTGTTTGTTTCTTTCAGTTGTAATCTAGAAAAACTATTTTGGAGTGATTATGTAGCCAGGCCTAGAAGACAGTGGCTCAGTGCATAGCTAGAGGTTTTGTCATTACGGGTCAGCCATCACTCTCAAGAAATAAATAGAATACCACCAACTGTATAATCTGGGAGTTTGGAGCTGAGCCAGGAAGATTGAGAGAAAGGGAGTAGCGTGTGAGGCAGATGAGAGCCACAAGGAAATGCCAGGCAACTGGAATAGTTTTGTCACCATGGACGTATTTAGAGAACTCCCAGTTTATAGTGACACAGAGGTACTGAGCTGCCACATTCTCTGTGTGGAGCTGAGGTGCCAACGACTGATTAATAGAGAGGATAATAGGTTAATAGAGAGGATACTCTTCATAAACTGATTCTATTGACCAGGGGAGAAGGAAGTGTGCTCATTTAGTTTTCATTTAATGTTTACAGTTCATGGAGTTAGTATTTATTTGTCCATTTTACAGTGAAAATGCTAAAGTTCAGAAATCTCTTTTTCCAAGTGTACTTAATTAGGAAGTGTTGAAGCTGGCATTTGAACCTAGGCCTGAAGGATTGTAAAATCCACGCACTTTCATTTCAGTGTACCAAGTTGTGTAACGTGGAAGGACACTGGGTTGGGTGTCCTAACACCTGAGTTCTGGTCCCAGACTCATTTGCTGTCTGTGTGGTCCTGATGAAGTCCTCTCTGGCCTCTAGACTAAGCTAACCCTTTTGTAAAAATGAGTTAATATATGTTCTGTTTGCTTTTTTAAAAAATAATACGCCATTCCACAACTTTTTCTGTCTATGCATATATGTGTATATATGTGTGTATGTATGTGTATGTATTGATATGTACACATATATATGTGTATGTTTCTTTGAAGAATGAACTTTTTAATGGTCACAGACTACTCCGTTGATGTGCCATAATTTATTTAACCATTGTCCTGCTGATGGAATTTTGATTGTTTCTATTTTTTTCACTGTTAGAAGCAGTGCTGCAGTGAATATCCAGGGTTCTTTGTAGATGCAAATGTTAAATTGCTGGGTCCATAGCTATTATATTTTAATAGGCACTGTCAAATTGTTCTTCAAAATGGTTACACTAAGATATACTTTTACCAGCAATAAGAAATGGGCTTCCAATGTTCCCCTTCACTTAATATTAAGTTTAATTGTTTTCCCAATTTGAGTGTGAAAAATGATTTATCATGATTATTATAATTTCCATTTCTATGGTTACTAGTGAGGTAGAGAATTTTTTGTTTGTTTATAGTTTCCTAGGAATTGCCCATTAATACCTTTGCCAACTTTTATTTTTTTATTGACTGATTTCTAGGATATGTCAAAATATTAAATCCTGTTCCTATTTTATAGGTCACAAATATTTTTCTCACCTCAGTCCTTTTTAAAATATATTTTACAGGCCTGTAAACTTAAACACATATATCATTTCCTTTTTAACACAAATGCGACCATACTGCGACCTTTCATACTGATATTTATCTGAGATATTAATGTATTTATTATAGGTTTCCTTATTCTGATCTTATATTTGGATGCTCTTCCAAATTATGGATATGCCATAATTTATGTTTAATGTTGTCTCTTTCATTTTCAGTTCTTTTTCAAAATCAGACTTGATAGAGGTTTGTCTATTTTATTTAGTCTTTTCAAATACCACTATTTTGTGTTTACTGTTTTATTGGGGGGGTTGTTATTTATTTCTGCGTTTATCTTTATTGTCTGTTTCCTTCTGTTTTTGTCAAATTTATCTTATCCTCTTTTTTCACTTCTTGAGTTGAATACATAGTTCATTTATTTTAAATTCTTAATTGTTCTTTAGTAAATACATGTAAGGATATGAATTTTCCTGTGTCAGTAATGACTTTGACCAAATTATACAGGTGGCTATTTGTAAGTTCCTAAGTGTCATTTATTTTCAAAAGGCTTGTAATCCCAGTTTTTATTTCTTTTTTAATCCAATAATTGTTTACTTAATGGTGTATCTTAAATTTTCCAAAGTGGCCTTTTTTCTGTCAGTCTTTTGCTGTTAAATTTTAGCATTTTTCCATATGCAGCAGGGAATAAGCCTTGAATGAGTTTGTTTTTTAAAATGGAAAAATCCAACTTTTAAAAAGACAATAGACAATAATACTATAATGCATAACTATGTATGTACTACCAGCTTAAAAAATAAACTATCAACATATATACCTTCCCCCATCATAATCCTCTCTTCCCCAAAGAGGTAACCACTGTTCCAAGTTTGATTTTTATCATTCCCATGTAAGTTTTCATAGTTTTATTACAAATGGATGTATCTCTGAATAATATACACTTATTTTGCAATTTAAAAAATTTTACATAAACAGTACCTATCTTTTTATAATTTGTATTTTTAAGATAATGTTTAAGAAATTTATCCATTTTGGTGCTTGCTTCGGCAGCACATATACTAAAATTGGAATGATACAGAGAAGATTAGCGTGGTCCCTGCACAAGGATGACACACAAATTCGTGAAGCGTTCCATATTTTTTTTAAATAAAAAAAAAAAGAAATTTATCCATTTTGACACATGACTTCTAGTTAATTTATTTTCACTCCTGAATAATACTCTACTATATGAATATTTCATTATACCTGTATTATAACTTTAACATTTTAATCTTATTGATGTTTTAGTGATGACTAATAAATGGTCAGTTTATATATTCTCTGTTTATTAAAATCAAGGTTAATAAGCACCTTCTTTGTTTTGTTACTCAGATACTTTTTCTTACTTAGTTTTTCCACTTGACCTATCCATTTCTAGTAGAGAAGTGTTGATATCTCAGCCATGATTGTGAGTTAAATTGCATTCTTTTAACCGTTTTTTCATTCTATTATTTTAAGCTTTTTGTCTGTGTGTGTAATATCTTCTTGGTGAATTTTTCTTTGTCCTATTTAATGCTTTTGGTTCTTAATTCCATGTATTTTCAAACATTCTGGGTAATGTTTGACTCTTATAAGGAACATTCATAGCTTTTTAAAAAACACAATATGAGGCTTGCTCATTTTTAATGAAGGAGTCTAACCCAATCATATTTATTGTAATTATGGACTTGTATGCATTCATTTTTGCTATATTATGTGAGTGTGAGTTATCTCTTTCCCTTTATCACCTGACATTAGATTGGTCCTTTTTTCCTTATCATTTCTCTTCCTCTAGTGGTTTGAAAGTTATACATCCTATTTCTGATCTTCAAGTGGTTACATGTAACTTTAACAAAATATATATTAATATATACATCTGAAACTTGAGGACATAAATCAGTATCAGAAAATTTACCATTCCTAAAAAGATGCATCCTTGAACATGTTTTACTGTATCGCCTTCCCCACCCCACAGTTTCTGAGGTCAGCTACACTGCTAATACCAGATAATTATTGATTTTTTAATATTATGCTTTAATTTTTAAGGGAATCATTAACAGTTACAATAAGTTTTACATCCACATTCACTCATTAATTTATTTAGCAAGTATTTGAGAGCTTGCTACAAGCCAGAAACTCTTCTAGGCACTGGGGAAATAGAAGTGTACCACTTAAACAAAAATTCCTGCCTTCATGGAATTTATATTATTGCAGAAGGCTGGAGATAGAAATTTTGGATTTGTCAGTATATTTATAGTATGTAAAGGCTAGATGAGATGATTAAGGGAGGAATTATAGATTCAAAAAGAGAGGAGGTCCGAGGATTGGCCCTAGGCAGTACCAACAGAAGTACCAGGAAGGAACTGCCAGGGGAATAGGAGGAAAATGAGTACCGGGTGGACTTGGACATTACGAAAAATTATTTCAAGGAAAAGAGAGTTATCAACTGGGTCAGACTTTGTAAGATGAAAACTGAGAATTGACCTCTGGATTTAGCAACACGGAGGTCATCAGTGACCTTGACAAGCAGCGTTAGTGGAGTGGCGGAGGGGAGACCTGCTGAAGCGGAGGAAACCAGAGACAGAAAATGCTGGCAGCTTTCCAGTAGCCCTGCTGTGAAGAGCTGGAGAGAAGTGGTGGGGAGGGGGATGGTGGCTCAGTGGAGAAGTGGGAGCGGAAGCTTTCCAGGAGGAGAGAGATGTGCATGCGCTGAAGGGAAGGACTCAGGGGAAGAGGGGAAAGTAGTGAGGTAGGAAGGGCAAGGGAGATTACTGCAGGAGCAGAGCCCTTGAATAGGCAGAAGAGGTGAGATATACACATTAAACCACTGTGATTACTGCCTCCTTAGAGATACTTTCACTTACCATCCTATCAAATAATGAGATGATATATGTGAAAGTACTTTGTAAACTTGTAAAGAACCCTATAATGTAAGCTAAAATAACAATACAAGTGGAGACTTTAAAATAAGTGGTCACTTTTTATTTTTTCCAATTTGATTGCAGCCAGGGAAGTGCTTATAGACTGGTCTTCAGCTGTGTGTATTTCCACATAGACACATTTACTAAGCATCAAAACATTTCACCTAGAGGACTTCGGGGTTTTCTCACACTGAGAATTTGATGTTTAACCTTTTGACCACCCAAAAAGCAAAGAAAATGTTACCCCTTTTATCTTCTTAGAAGCTTTTAAATAAGCCTGAAGCCATATGAGAAAGCCAAGTGTAATACTTCCATGAACATCTTTTTAGCTAGAATAAAAATAGATGTGAATAGAATCTCATGCACATCTCATATGACTCTTGCCCAGAAAATATAAAGATCTAAATTCAAATGTCATTTGCTCTTTAATGTTTTATAAAAATGTTGGTTCAGTTGCCAGTATCAGGTAGGGCCTAATAACCAAATGCTCAACCTCCTACATGAAATTAAATACATGTTTTAGTCATTCTTTACTTTAAAAAATTAGTATTGATTTAATAAAAAAATTTTTTTAAAATAAACTAAGGATGAGTAATCAGAATACTTTTGCTTAATACAAATGGTTTTATTTTTCCTTCTTCCATTCTTTATTCTCCTGTCTTTGTTTCTCAGCTGCTCAAAGGTAATGCATTATATGGTGTTTAGATAATTGATATAATTGTTTCAAGTTACCTCTTTAGGGTATTATCAGCTTGTAGGCATCAGTTTCTCTAATTGTCAAGTAGTGAATCCTTTATCTGGCATTTAATCTTGCCTCCCTGGGAAAACCAGACCTTACCACAAAGTAAATTTTCGAATTGCTAACCTGAAGTAACATGAGACTGTGCCTTGGCAGTGAACCTTTTCTTTCTGTTATTCGTGGGAAGGATAATGATATAGTCTGTTGCCTGAAGGCCCTAGTTTTACTACCTTAAGAAATAACATCTAAGTACTAGTTGCAAAGGTCTGAGTTTTGAAATTCCAGAGAAAATAATTGCATTGAGACAATATTTTTATTTTGGGGCGGAAGATGTGGTAATTAAAAATGTAAGTTTTATCATTTGTACCATTTCTTAAGCCGCTTATCTTATGACAGCATGACTTAGAGGATCCACAGTTACCTGAAAATGATCATTACTTATTTTTATGACTAAATTATGAATGTTATTTTACAGGTGTGTTTGAAAATTTTATTTCCATGTATACACACATGTATATGTTCAATTTTTGTAAGTAACACAACTGAGATTAAAGATCTAGAGTGTAGAATGTTTTGCAGTTTCTCAGTAAAACAGAAGACAGCATTTTCTAGAACTAGAAGGAAAATTCCCTAAACATTTTTAGCAAACTTGAAAAGAATGTTAAGCAATTCCCATAAAATAATTTCCTAAAAAGTGTAAAATACAATTTTCTAGAAGCTGTAAAATGAAAAGTCAATTCTGAAAAAACTTTTTTTAATTTTCTATACAATTTTTAATGGTTACACTCCATTTACAGTTATTGCAAAATACTGGCTCTATTCCCCGTGCTGTATAATACATCCTCATAGCCTGTCTTACACCCAATAGTTTGTACCTCCCACTCCCCGACCTCTGTGTTGCCCCTCCCCTCGCTCTCCCTACTGGTAACCACTAGTTTGTTCTCTACATCTGTGAGACTGCTTCTTTTTTGTTATATTCACTAGTTTGTTGCATTTTTTGGATTCCACATGTAAGTGATATCTTACAGTATTTATCTTTGTCTGACTTATTTCACTTAGTATAATGCCCTCCAAGTCCATCCATGTTGCTGCAAATGGCAAAACATCATACTTTTTTATGGTTGACTAGTATTCCATTGTGTGTGTGTGTGTGTGTGTATGTGTATACCACATCTTCTTTATCCATTCCTTTGTCAATGGACACTTAGGTTGCTTCCATTTCTTGGCAATTGTAAATAATGCTGCTGTGAGCATTGGGGTGCATGTATCCTTTCAAATTAGTATTTTTGGTTTTGGGGGGTTTTTTGTTTGGTTTTTTTTTTTTTTTTTTT
>NW_020174712.1:7072122-7075909 GCF_003031525.2 Neophocaena asiaeorientalis asiaeorientalis | reverse complement strand
TGGGGGGTTTTTTTTTTTGTTTTTTTTTTTTTTTTTTTTGGTATATACTCAAGAGTGGAATTGCTGGGTCATATGGTAATTCTATTTTTTGTTTTTTAAGAAACTTTCATACTGTTTTCCGCAGTGGCTGCACCAATATACATTCCTACCAACAGTGTACGAGGATTCCCTTTCCTCTATGTTCTTGCCAACATTTATTATATGTTTTCTTTTTGATGATAGCCATTGTGACAGATGCGGCATGTGGGATCTTCCCGGACCGGGGCACGAACCCGTGTCCCCTGCATCAGCAGGCTGACTCTCAACCACTGCGCCACCAGGGAAGCCCTCTCATTGTGGTTTTGATTTGCATTTCCCTGATGCTTAGCAATGTTGAGCATTTTTTCATGTGCCTGTTGACCATCTGCATTTCCTCTTTGGAAAACTGTCTATTCAATTCTGCCCATTTTTTATTTGGGTTGTTTGATTTTTTGATGTTGAGTTGTATGAGCTATTTATATGTGTTGGATATTAATCCCTTTGGTCATATCATTTGCAAATATTTTCTCCCATTCAGTAGGTGGTCTTTTCACTTTGTCAGTGGTTTCCTTTGCTGTGAAAAAGCCTTTAAGTTTAATTAGGTGCCATTTGTTTATTTTTGCTTTTATTTCCTTTACTTTAGGAGAGGGACCCAAAAAATATTGCTGCAATTTATGTCAGAGAGTGTTCTGCCTATGTTTTCCTCTAGGAGTTTTATAGTATCCAGTCTTATATTTAGGTCTTTAATCCATTTTGACTTTATTTTTGTATATGGTGTTAGAGAATATTCTAATTTGATTCTTTTATGGTAGCTGTCAAGTTTCCCCAGTACCAATTATTAAAGAGACTGTCTTTTCTCCATTGTATATTCTTGCCTCCTTTGTCGTAGATTAACTGACCATAAGTGCGTGGGTTTATTTCTGGGCTCTCTGTCCTGTTCCATTGATCTGTGTGTCTGTTTTTGTGCCAGTACCATACTGTTTTGAATACTGTAGTTTTGTAGTGTAGTCTGATGTCAGGAAATCTGAATTCTCCAGCTCTGTTCTTTTTTCTCAAGGTTGCTTTGGCTGTTCAGGTTCTTTTGTGTTTCCATACAAATTTTAATATTATTTGTTCTAGTTCTTTGAAAAATGCCATTGGTATATTGATAGGGATTGCATTGAATGTGTAGATCGCCTTGGGTAGTATAGTGATTTTAACAGTATTGATTCTTCCATTCCAAGAACATGGTATATCTTTCCATCTATTTGTGTTATCTTCAGTTTCTTTCATCAGAATCTTATAGTTTTCAGAGTAGAGGTCTTTTGCCTCCTTAGGTATGTTTATTGCTAGGTGTTTTATTCTTTTTGATGTAATGGTAAATGGGATTGTTTCCTTAATTTCTGTTTCTGATACTTCATTATTAGTGTATAGATATGCAACAGATTTCTGTATATTAATTTTGTATCCTGCAACTTTTCCAAATTCATTGATGAGCTCTGGTAGTTTTCTGCTGGTGTCTTTAGGATTTTCTATGTATAGTATCATGTCATCTGCAAACAGTGCCAGTTTTACTTCTTCCTTTCTAATTTGGATTCCTTTTATTTCTTTTTCTTCATTGATTGCTGTGGCTAGGACTTCCAAAACCATGTTGAATAAAAGTTGTAAGAGTGGGCATCCTGATCTTAGAGGAAATGCTCTCAGCTTTTCACCATTGAGTATAATGTTAGCTGTGGGTTTGTCATATATAGGCCTTATTATGTTGAGGTATGTTCCCTCTATGCCCACTTTCTGGAGATTTTTTTTTTTTTTGGTACGCGGGCCTCTCACTGTTGTGGCTTCTCCCGTTGAGGGGCACAGGCTCCGGATGCGCAGGCTCAGCAGCCATGGCTCACGGGCCTAGCCGCTCTGCAGCATGTGGGATCCTCCCGGACCAGGGCACGAACCCGTGTCCCCTGCATCGGCAGGCGGACCCTCAACCACTGCACCACCAGGGAAGCCCTTGGAGAGTTTTTATCATAAATGGATGTTGAATTTTATCAGAAGCTTTTTCTGCATCTATTGAGATGATTATATGGTTTTTACTCTTCAATTTGTTAATATGGTGTATCACATTGATTGATTTGTGAGTATGGAAAAATCCTTGCATCCCTGGAATAAATCCCACTTGATCATGACGTGTGATCCTTTTAATGTATTGTTAGATTCAGTTTGCTAGTATTTTGTTGAGGATTTTTGCATCTATGTTCATCAATGATATTGGCCTGCAATTTTCTTCTTTGTGATATCTTTGTCTGGTTTTGGTATCAGGGTGATGCTGCCCTCATAAAATTTGTTCAGAAGTGTTCCTTCCTTTGCAATTTCCTGGAAGCAGTAAAATGAAAAGGCAAATTTAAAGTCTCTTCTACCTCTAGATTTCTATGATTTCATTTTTCTGTTGTGTTACCTTAAGCTGACAAATAGGATAATTTATGTGCCAACTCTGAGATCCATTCCGGGTAGTTGTCAGTAGCAGTTTTGCAACATCTTTTTGATATAAAAAATTCCATTTTCCCAAAAAAAGATGCCACATCTAAAAATATTGCACTGATACCTTAACTTAAACTTACAATGTCTGTATTTTTCCTGTTCTGTGAAAAATGGTTCTATAAAAAATTTTAACATATCTAATTAGAATATGCCCACTAGAAGCCAAGAAATCATAATTGTATTATATTTAGTAGTAATATTTGGAGAGGGCAGACAGCAGAAGCAAGAAGAACTACAGTCCTGCAGCCCGTGGAACAAAAAACACATTCACAGAAAGACAGACAAGATGAAAAGACAGAGGGCTATGTACCAGATGAAGGAACAAGATAAAACCCCAGAAAACAACAAAATGAAGTGGAGATAGGCAACCTTCCAGAAAAAGAATTCAGAATAATGATAGTGAAGGTGATCCAGGACCTGGGATATAGAATGGAGGCAGAGGTCAAGAAGATGCAAGAAATGTTTAACAAAGACCTAGAAGAATTAAAGAACAAACAAACAGAGATGAACAATACAATAACTGAAATGAAAACTACACTAGAAGGAATCAATAGCAGAATAACTGAGACAGAAGAATGGGTAAGTGACCTGGAAGACAGAATGGTGGAATTCACTGCTGCGGAACAGAATAAAGAAAAAAGAACGAAAAGAAATGAAGACGGCCTAAGAGACCTCTGGGGCAAAATTAAACACAACAACATTTGCATTATAGGAGTCCCAGAAGGAGAAGAGACAGAGAAAGGACCTGAGAAAACATTGGAAGAGATTATAGTCAAAAACTTCCCTAACATGGAAAAGGAAATAGCCACCCAAGTCCAGGAAGCACAGAGAGTCCCATACAGGATAAACCCAAGGAGAAACATGCCGAGACACACGGTAATCAACTTGGCAAAAATTAAAGCCAAAGAAAAATTGTTGAATGCAGCAAGGGAAAAATGACAAATAACATACAAGGGAACTCCCATAAGGTTAACAGCTGATTTCTCAGCAGAAACTCTACAAGCCAGAAGGGGTGGCATGATATACTTAAAGTGATGAAAGGGAAGAACCTACAACCAAGATTACTCTACCCAGCAAGGATCTCATTCAGATTCGATGGAGAAATCAAAAGCTTTACAGAAAAGCAAAAATGAAGAGAATTCAGCACCACCAAACCAGCTCTACAACAAATGCTAAAGGAACTTCTCTAAGTGGGAAACACAAGAGAAGAAAAGGACCTACAAAAACAAACCCAAAACAATTAAGAAAATGGTCATAGGAA
>NW_020174712.1:6978415-7071912 GCF_003031525.2 Neophocaena asiaeorientalis asiaeorientalis | reverse complement strand
GACAGTAACACAGTAATAGTGGGGGACTTTAACACCTCACTTACACCAATGGACAGATCATCAAAAATGAAAATAAATAAGGAAACAGAAGCTTTAAGTAACACAATAGACCAGATAGATTTAATTGATATATATAGGACATTCCACCCAAAAATAGCAGATTACACTTTATTCTCAAGTGAGCATGGAACATTCTCCAGGATAGATCACATCTTGAGTCACAAATCAAGCCTCAGTAAATTTAAGAAAATTGAAATCATATCAAGCATATTTTCTGACCACAACGCTATGAGATTTGAAATGAATTACAGGGAAAATAATGTAGTAAACACAAGCTTATATGAAGAGATCAATCACAAGCACTGAAATTGAAACTGTGATTAGAAATCTTCCAACAAACAAAATCCAGGACCAGATGGCTTCACAGGTGAATTCTGTCAAACATTTAGAGAATAGCTAACACCATCCTTCTCAAACTCTTCCAAAAATTTGCAGAGGAAGGGACACTCCCAAACTCATTCTATGAGGCCACCATCACCCTGATACCAAAACCAGACAAAGATACTACAAAAAAAGAAAATTACAGACCAATATCACTGATGAATATAGATGCAAAAATCCTCAACAGAATTCTAGGAAACAGAATCCAACAACACATTCAAAGGATCATACCATGGTCAAGTGGGATTTATCCCAGGGATACAAGGATTCTTCAACATGCGCAAATCAATCAATGGGATACACCATATTAACAAATTGAAGAAGAAAAACCATATGATCATCTTAGTAGATGCAGAAAAAGCTTTTGACAAAATTTAACACCCATTTATGATAAAAACTCTCCAGAAAGTGGGCATAGAGGGAACCTACTTCAACATAATAAAGGCCATATATGACAAACCCACAGCAAACATCATTCTCAATGGTGAAAAACTGAAAGCATTTCCTCTAAGATCAGGAACAAGACAAGGATGTCCACTCTCACCACTGTTATTCAACATAGTTTTGGAAGTCCTAGCAATGGCAATCAGAGATGAAAAAGAAATAAAAGGAATACAGATTGGAAGAGAGGAAGTAAAACTGTTACTGTTTGCATATGACATGATACTATACATAGAGAATCCTAAAGATGTCACCAGAAAACTACTAGAGCTAATCAATGCATTTGGTAAAGTTGCAGGATACAAAATTAATGCACTGAAATCTCTTGCATTCCTATACACCAATGATGAAAAATCTGAAAGAGAAATTAAGCAAACACTCCCATTTACCATTGCAACAAAAAGAATAAAATACCTAGGATTAAACCTACCTAGGGAGACAAAAGACCTGTATGCAGAAAACTATAAGAACTGATGAACGAAATTAAAGATGATACCAACAGATGGGGAGATATACCATGTTCTTGGATTCGAAGAATCAATATTGTGAAAATGACTGTACTACCCAAAGCAATCTACAGATTCAATGCAATCCCTATCAAATTGCAAATTACAGAAATAGAACAAAAAAATCTTAAAATTTGTATGGAGACACAAAAGACCTCGAATAGCCAAAGGAGTCTTCAGGGAAAAAAAGCAGAGCTGGAGGAAACAGACTCCTTGACTTCAGACTATACTACAGAGGTACAATAATCAAGACAATATGGTACTGGCACAAGAACAGAAACATAGATCAACGGAACAAGACAGAAAGCCCAGAGATAAACCCACGCACCTATGGTCAACTAATCTATGACAAAGGAGGCAAGGATATACAATGGAGAAAGGACAGTCTCTTCAGTAAGTGGTGCTGGAAAACTGGACAACTACATGTAAAAGAATGAATGTAGAACACTGCCTAACACCATACACAAAAATAAACTCAAAATGTATTACAGACCTACATGTAAGACTGGGCACTATAAAACTCTTAGAGAAAAACATAGGAAGAACACTCTTTGACATAAATCACAGCAAGATCTTTTTTGATCCACCTCCTAGAGTAATGGAAATAAAAACAAAAATAAACAAATCGGACCTAATGAAACTTAAAAGCTTTTGCAGAGGAAAGGAAACCATAAACAAGATGAATAGACAGCCCTCAGAATGGGAGAAAATATTTGAAAACGAATCAACGGACAAAGGATTAATCTCCAAAATATATAAACAGCTCATGCAGCTCAATATGAAAAAAACAAACAACCCAATCCAAATATGGGCAGAAGACCTAAATAGACATTTCTCCAAAGAAGACATACAGATGGCCAAGAAGCACATGAAAAGCTGCTCAACATCACTAATTATTAGAGAAATGCAAATCAAACCTACAATGAGGTATCACCTCACATCAGCTAGAATGGGCATCATCAGAAAATCTACAAACAACAAATGCTGGAGAGGGTGTGGAGAAAAGGGAACCCTCTTGCACTGTTGGTGGGAATGTAAATTGATACAGCCACTATGGAGAACAGTTTGGAGGTTCCTTAAAAAACTAAAAGTAGAATTACCATATGATCCAGCAATCCCACTACTGGGCATATACCCAGAGAAAACCATAATTCAAAAAGACACATGCACTCCAATGTTCATTGCAGCACTATTTACAATAGCCAGGTCATGGAAGCAACCTAAATGCCCATCGACAGATGAATGGATAAAGAAGATGTGTTACATGTATAAAATGGCATATTACTCAGCCATAAAAAGGAACGAAATTGGGTCATTTGTTGAGACGTGGGTGGATCTAGAGACTGTCATATATAGTGAAGTAAGTCAGAAAAAGAAAAACAAATATCGTGTATTGACGCATATATGTGGAACCTAGAAAAATGGTACAGATGAACCAGTTTGCAGGGCAGAAATTGAGACACAGATGTAGAGAACAAACGTATGGACACCAGCGGGGAAAGCCGCGGGAGTGGGGGGTGGTGGTGGTGTGATGAATTGGGAGATTGGGATTGACATGTATACACTGATGTGTATAAAACTGATAACTTAGAAGAACCTGCTGTATAAAAAAGTAAATAAAATTTAAAAATTAAAAAAATAATATTTGTGAAGATCACACATGCTGTAGCTTCATTATTTTAAGTTTGATGATACTTTATTTTCACAATGAATTGTTCTTTATTAATGAAAGAAATGAAGTTCTTAGAAATTAAAATTTAAAATTCTAATTTTGAATAGTGGACTTAAGCGAATTTGCCTGCTGCTTGAACCCCTGTGTATCACTTACATTCTTGGCTAAGGTCCCCAGTCTGGGTCTTGTACTTGGTTCAGGATTTTGCCAAATAAATCGTATGCTACATCTTCTACACCTTTCCTGTGCTGGCTTCTTGCCCCTCCACTGCTGCCCTCTCTTGCAGTCAGTCCTCCACGTAGCAAAAAGTGTAATCTACCAAATTTGAATCTCTTTCAAATTATATTTATGTTTGTTTTTTCTCTAATGATAACCAAGCACCTTCTTCTATGTTGTAACTCCCAGTATTCAGTTAAATGTGAAAACCTATATTCTTCTCTTTCTGGCCTTCCCTAATTCATATACTGATAAAATTCTCATCAGTTATACTGTCCTTTTTTTTTTTTTCGGTACGCGGGCCTCTCACTGTTGTGGCCTCTCCCATTGCGGAGCACAGGCCCCAGACGCGCAGGCTCAGCGGCCATGGCTCACGGGCCCAGCCGCTCCGCGGTACGCAGAATCCTCCCGGACCGGGGCACGAACCCGTGTCCCCTGCATCGGCAGGTGGACCCTCAACCACTGCGCCACCAGGGAAGCCCTATACTGTCCATTTTTGTTGTTGTTGTTATTCCTGTAGTCAGAAGCTAGAATTTGTGAATTTTACTGTCCTTTTTGGAAAGATATCATAGAAGCAAAAATTATTCTTTATTTTAGGAGAAAATTGGTAATGTATAACTGAAAGAAGGCAACAGAAGTAATATATACCTAGTATCAGTAATTACTTTAAAAAGTTAAGTACTGTTTTAAAATCTAAATATGAAAAAAAGGAAAACTTGAAGTACCCAGTTTTTATATGTTGCAGTCACTTGGCAGGAGTGCCTGAGAATTGAGTGCTCCAAATTTCAAGACTTAAGCCAGAAGTTATTAATACTTTTGCCTGAATCTGCACTTAAGAAGAGATTCATGTTACTGGAATTTTTACTCTATTAAAATAAAAAACAGTCAAAATTAAAAATAAATCCCATAAGGCTTCTTATTACAATAGGTAACTTAAACAATTACCAACATTAGTTATGAAGATGGTATGTTTGAACAACTTTGAAAAGATGGATACACCTAAGTTATAATGTGGTACCTTTCTCACTAAAGCTTTAGGTTCTCTTTTATTATCTCAGTCTAGATTCCCAGCTTGGAATCAGAAGCCTCTCTTCTGGTTGTCCTTCACTGCCATCTGACCCACACTCAGTATCCCTTTGGCTATTTATTATCCCATTCCCAATTATCTTTTCATCCATAAGCATTCATTCATTCACGCAATAAACATTTACCAAGCCCCTTAGATATGCCAGGCGCTATGTTAATCATATGTAGACAGGTAACTGCAGCACAGTATGAATGGGGAGAAAAGAGTACAAGTGACAGAACAGTCGGATATATAAAGGAAATAGCTAGGATTTATCCAAGGTACAGGGTTAACTCTCAGGGAAGTTATATTGTCAAAGTCTAAGATATGTTAATACAAAGGATGTGATTAAGTAGGATTGATTTGGAGTAGCATCTTATATAGTAGAGAGGGTGTGGCAGCAGAAGTTTTCTTGCAGGTCGCTTTCCTAAGAGTCTGACTAAAAGAATCCCATTGACCTTTTGATATGGAGCAAAGGTTCATCTCCTTGGCAGTAGCTGCAAAGGTATCAGGGCTCACCTCCAGAGAAACTGAAAAGCTGAACAGGAAACGGAAGTTGATCTAAAATATTCCTGGAGCTGGCCATTCCTCAGAGACCAGTACAGTTCCCAGAGCTCATTCCAGGCATAGAGTGAAGTTTGACTCATTCTTGTTTCTATCAACAGGCTATGACTAGACTTTGGTTAGGATTAGCTTAGTTGGTTTCATGAAGTTCTAGCAGTAGGCAACCACTGAATTTATTGATAACTAGTGGATCTCTATAGCAGAGAGAGTCTAGAATGAGGCATCAGGGAGACCTGGTAAATAGCAGCTTAATACCAAGCACTGGAGTGGGGAGCTTAGCACGCGCTGTAGTTCCAGGGGAGCTACTAAAGGATCGGGAGAAGGTCTCAGGCACAGGTAGGAAATCAGGTACTGGAACTGGGAAATAAAGGATGGATTCTGATGATAAGAATCAAATCAGGAGCTCAGTTCCTGGTCCCAGAACAAGACAGACACCATCACCCAAATCTCTGGCCTTAAAATCTTTGGACACCTCCAACTTGAGACAGGATTGGTTCCAGAGACTGATGTGAAGCAACTACAAATAGTCCTTAAGTATCTTCAACCTCAGATGGTGAGAGGAAGAGGGAGTCAAGGACACTATTTCAGTATCAGAGTTCTCACAATAAAGACTCTGGTTCTTACAAAAAACAGGGAAAACTTGAATTCAAGGTACAAATAATATTAATTGAATTCAATCTCTCTTTTTTTTAACAATGTCTTTTTTTTTTTTTGGCTGCGTCGGGTCTTCATTGCTGTGCGTGGGCTTTCTCTAGTTGCCGTGAGCGGGGGCTGCTCTTCATTGCAGTGCACGGCTTCTCATTGCGGTGGCTTCTCTTGTGGAGCACGGGCTCTAGGCACATGGGCTTCAGTAGTTGTGGCACGTGGGCTTCAGTAGTTGTGGCTTGCGGGTTCTAGAGCACAGGCTCAGTAGTTGTGGCACACAGGCTTAGTTGCCCCGCGGCATGTGGGATCTTCCCAGACCAGGGCTCGAACCTGTGTCCCCTGCATTGGCAGGTGGATTCTTAACTACTGCGCAACCAGGGAAGTCCTGAATTCAATCTTTTAAGAAGTTTTAATTAGAGCAAAATTTTTAGATCGATAATTAATAAACTCCGTGGTTTGATGTTCTACTTATTGCCTGACAAAAATTACGTTTCAGTCTTCCTGCATTTAAGAGGTTTCTCAATGGGTCTGCTGATAATAACAAAAACTAAACAAAAAACAAAGAAAGAAGGCAAGAGTACATGCAGAAAAAGGATTTCACCTTATAAAGTAGGCCATTTTAAAGAGGCATCTTCAGGAAAAAAATGGAACGTGGAAACTGTGTTGTATTTACTTTGGAGAGATTACTTCTTAGAAGCTAAACTAGCTGGTCTTCAGCTCCATCTGTACTTCTACTGCCCTCCAGCTTCTTAGAGACTATTTCTTCTTCTAGCCGTTATAAGCCTACAGGTTTTCTCTTTACTATTTCTTAACGATTTAAAGGCTGTCACTTCCTCAGCTTCCCAAATATTTGTGTGTGTGTGTGTTTTTTAAGATGTTGGGGGTAGGAGTTTATTAATTAATTAATTTTTGCTGTGTTGGGTGTTCGTTTCTGTGCGAGGGCTTTCTCAAGTTGTGGCAAGCGGGGGCCACTCTTCATCGCGGTGCACGGGCCTCTCACTGTCGCGGCCTTTCTTGTTGCGGAGCACAGGCTCCAGATGCGCAGGCTCAGTAGTTGTGGCTCACAGGCCTAGTTGCTCCGCGGCATGTGGGATCCTCCCAGACCAGAGCTCGAACCCGTGTCCCCTGCATTGGCAGGAAGATTCTCAACCACTGCGCCACCAGGGAAGCCCCCAAATATTTGTTTTTTAATTTGACTGTCAACCTATAGAAATTAAGAATTTTTCTTAAATGAACATGACTTGTATAACACATGTCAGTCTCTTCCCTGTGGTTCACAAATGGTCTAGTTATACTTTACCACTTTTGAAAGGCTTATTTTTTAGGTACATAATATTGGATTTATAATAAAGATTTACATTTTAGCAATTAATGTCTTAACAACTAAATGGATATAATTCAGGTTTTTTGCTTTCTGGTTAATTTTCCCTCTCGCCTTAGGTACATTATACTTATTGATGACTTTTAACTGTATTGGCAATTTATGATGTAAAAAGTATAATTTACTGAAACAGTACATATTATAAAAGATGTTTAGATTAATTTTAGGTTTTGGAAATTGACTTTTAAAAGATATACTTGAGATATATATATATATATATTTTTTTGGCCTTGCTGCACAGCATGCGGGATCTTAGTTCCCTGACCAGGGATTGAACCCAGGCCTCCGGGCCCCCTGTGGTGGAAGGGCGGAGTCCTAAGGGAATTCCCAAGATATACTGGATTTAGATGAGCAAAAAAGGTATTAAAGTAGATCGGCCAGTGAATACTGGTGTAATTAACCTGCTCCTTGTAATATAAGGATCATACCCACAGATTCAGGCCAGTATGCTCGAGGGAAATGGTTGTATTTGTTTTTTGAAAGGCTCAGAACATTAACATGATACAAGATTGTTGTCATTGCCAAGAGGATTAGAAAACCAGTTTGAGTATCATTTTCTACCTTTATTTATTGATTCTTGCTTCTGAGTGTTCATAGTAGTGATGTTAAAATAACTTCAGAAGGTTTAGATTTTTTAAACTTTGGAAAGTTCAAAAGCAAAGCTGAATCTTTTAAAGGTCTGAATTCCTTCTGACCTTTGGTGGTCTACTGGCCTGAAGCTGTCCGTTTTCTCAGAGATTCTAGTAGGTCAGGTCAGGTGTCCTCAGCTGACCTTCATGGACTGCTGCTCCTTGTCAACCTCCAAAACACTGTAAAGTTTAACTTGGTTAGAACTCTACCACAGTAAAAAAAAAAAAAAAGAAAAATTATTCTTCATCTGTGCCATTAGAGCATTCATTAAGAAAATAGTCTGTTCATAAACTGCAGAGAAAGAGGCATGTAGACAACTGAAAGGTTTGAAAGTAGACATAATTAAACCAAGCTTATTTATTTATATTTGTCCCTAAAATAGTTTTAGACAAAGTTATCTTCCAATTGACTAATTATTTTATAATTAATTCTTTTGTATGTAGTAGGCACACACAAAGTGTCTGCTGAATGAATGAATTCACGTTAGCTCAGTAGTTGATATTAAATATTCATCTTGGAAACCAAAAATAGTTAAAAGATAATGTAAATAGTATAGAGTTTTGTCCAATTCCTTTTGAGTTTTTGTTTGGGGATTTCTGTTTATGCTTCTACTTGCCCAACACATTTTAATTTTTGGTAGGGGACCATATTTATGTTGTTATTCTGGTAGAAAGGTAAAAAAACAAGAGGACCAAATGATCTCTGAAGACCATTCTAATTCTAAACTCATTTATTTTCAGTGACCAAAGGAGACTAGGTAAACACCCATTCCTGATTTAAGGTGGAAGATAATTATCAAAACCAATAGTAAACATTGCATTTAATGGCAATTCATTAAAAGCATTCTCTGCAAACTATGGAACAAGACAAGAATGCTTAATATTCCTGATATTATTCAACATCATTTTTAGAAACTTAAACCTTTAGTAATTAAGACAATGAAGATGAGGTTTAAATATTAAGAAGTAAAAGTTACAACTGTTACTATTTTGAAAGAACTTATGATTATCTACCTAGAAAATCCAAGAAAAAAGTTATTAAGATTAATGAAGGAATTTAGTAAGGTTAGTTGGATACAAAGCAAATTACTAGTCAGTAGCTTTCCCATTCATCAGAAATAACCAATTGAAAATATAATAGCAATAAAAGGTTCCATTCACAATTACAGAGAAACTATGAAATGTATGAGTAAATCTACCAAATTTTTTAAAAAACTTATATGAGAAAACTGTAAAACTTTACTGAAAGATGTAGTTGAAGACCTGAATAAATAGACATCCGTGTTCCCAGTTGGGAAAAATCAAGTCATCCTAAATTACACCAAAATTCAATGTCCTCCCAAACAAAATATCAGTGGGATTTTTTTTTTTTTTTTGGCCATGCTGTGTGGCATGGGGGATCTTAGTTCCCTGACCATGCCCCCTGCATTGGAATTGTGGAGTCTTAACCACTGGACTGCAGGGAAGTCCCTCAGTGGGGTTTTTAAAACAGAATTTCACATCTTAATTTCACAGTTCACTTAGAAGAAAAAATTGCATATCAATCAGCACCAATATTTTGAAAAGATTGACAGTAAGATGGAGTCTTGCTTTACATAATGTCAGAAACATAATCAAAAGCTATAGCAATTAAAGCAGTATGGCATTTGAGTATGAACAGGCAAATCAGTCAGTGTAAGAGAACAGAAAGTGTAAAAACCAACCCAGGGACTTCCCTGGTGGCACAGTGGTTGGGAGTCCACCTACCAATGCAGGGAACACAGGTTCAATCCCTGGTCCAGGAGGATCCCACATGCTGCGGAGCAGCTAAGTCTGTGTGCTCACCTCAACTAGAGAAAGCCTGAGCGTAGCAACGAAGACCCAATGCAGACACAAATTAAAATTAATTAATTAATTAATTTAAAAAAAACCCCAAGTATTGATTTCCTGTTCTGCTCTCTATCCCATCCCATCCTTCAGCCAGATGAGCTCAGTCCTCCCAGTTGATGATAAGTACACTGTTCTAGGATCAGGCCGGTTTACTGTGATCTCATGAGAAAATTGTTTTTTACTTTCTACAAGTCCATGGTTCATTTGAGCAGTGCCTGGGTGTATTATTACATTATGTGATTTATTACACTAAATTGATCAGAAGCAATGGAGGAAGCAACACAACTGCAGTAGCAGGAAGCCCATTTAAGCACCAAGGCTTTGGTTATCACTTTTATATGTAAATCATATTCTTCCCTTTTAGGATATATATTTTTTTGTCTGGGGCACAAACTATTCCCAAACTCCTCCCCACACCTTCTTTTAAGGTGATAAATAGACCAGTAGGCACCTACTGCCATTATCAAAAATGATGGGTACTTTTGCTAAGGCAACAAGAGGTAGAACTCATACGTACAGTGGAGTTTTAATGACAACCTTGAACTCAGATTTCTTCTGATACCGTTCCTTGGGTGTTTAAAGAATACAAATTGTTCCACAGTTCTGCCTTTTTCTTTTTCTTTCTTTCTCTTAATATAGGATGGATTAGAGGCAAAAACCATAGTCTATTACTGTAAAATTTTAGGGAAATAGTGAGTGCTTAAACAAAGGTAGTAACAGTGGGTGGATGTGAGACATTAGAAGGAGAACAACGGGCTTCATTAATTGATTGTTAGTAGACATTAAGGAGAAAGAGGAGTTGTCAGCATCAGCTCACAGGTGGATCAGATTCCCAGCTGCAGTGGTCAGACAGCTTTGGCGTGCTGGGACTGGGCTTAAGGAAGGAAAGTTTGATGAGAAAACACAGGCACCTCGTGAGCAGTAATGGCAGCACCAGGTAAGGGCAGAAGTCACAGATCAAGTCCATATTAGGTCATAGGAAATAGGCAAAAATCGTGGTTCTGGATGTTAGATTGAGGCATGACTTCAGATTGTGGTGCAGAAACAGTGAGTGCTCCCCACTCAGTGGTCCTCCAGGAAATTCAATGGAGATGAGTCATGGTTGATTGGGGCCACCTAGGTCCAAGGAAGTGGCTTAGCAAGAAGAAAGCAGGAGAGTAAACTGTGGTCACAGACAGTATTGGTTTCCCTGCCCAAAGAGGAAGAAGAAACTGCTGGGATATATATGCAGAAGGAGACTTAAGATGGTAGATTGATCCCTGAGGAATATTCAGGGAGGAGTATTCAGGGAGATTATCGCTTGTTATTGACACTGAGTGATTGAGTGTCTCCTTACCCATGGTAGAGCCAAAATAACTTCCCAATACAAATGGATTACCTGATATTGCTATTAATATACTGCTGAGCTAGCATATGTCTGGTACCAGGTTGCTTTATCTTTCTAAAGCACCATTTTCTTTGTGTCGTTGTTCCACTTAAGAATCTCCTAAAGCCATTTGCTTTCTGTCAGATTAAATCCTGGTGCTTTAGTCTTGCCTTCAGAAATTGATATCAATTTACCTACCCTTTTACATGAATGCAAATGTTCTGTTCCAGGAAGACTATTACTATCTTCAAATATGCCATGTAAACCTAGAATGCTCATATCTCTTCCTGACATTAAAATTCATATTTTCTTCTTCCTGAAGCTTCATATTAACCTCAATCTATTGTGCTTTTCTTCTATTTACTCTAACTTGACTTATTCTCTTTTCCATGTTTGTACCTTTTGTCTCTCCAAGTAGTATTTTGTCCCTCCATATAAATTGTATATTCCTTAAGGACTGAGATTGTAGATTCTCCCTATTTATACATGCCACTAAAAAATGGCATTAAAATTTTTCTTTTTAATTTTTTATTTGACTCCTGTAATTTTTTGAAAAGTCTTAGTCTTCAAAACAGTGGAAAAAGATTACTCATTTGCCTGGCTTTTCACTTAGTAAGGTGTAACTTAGAAATACAAAATGTAGTTTCCTTACTGAAACTTCTTATGGTTTGTTTGATACAACTTCTCAAAATATTAGATTTTTAAATAATTTTGACAATTTGTACATAATTTGCATAGTGACTTAGCAGACATAGAAGAGACAATAAAGAGATTAAGCCTGTCATCCTAAATAAGAATTATTTTCTGATATAATTTTTTATGAAATGTGTGAAAATATAATTTTTATATTGTTGCTAGTCATGTAAATTGCTATAAACTCCCTGGAGGCAGTTTGATAATATGTATGAAATGATTTTGTTTGACCAATCAAGTTTACTCCTAGGAGTTTACCCCAAGGAACTATTTGTAGATATATTTAAATATTTTCAAGGCTGGTCATTATAACATTGTTTTATAATAGTAAGGTACTATGAATTAACTAAATAGTCAACCAGTTAGAATTCATTAATTGTGTTAAGCTACAAACATTTACTATTAAATATTATATAGTTACTAAAAATGGTCTACTAGACTATTTAGTGACATGGAAAAATGACACATGATATATTAACACATTATTGACTGGAGGATTTTGTAGCCATAATACGTCCCTGGTCAAAAATGTGTTAATAAGTAAAAAGGATCAGATTACTGAACAGCATAGTATAACCCCCATTTTTTGCCAAAAAAGAAAACAAAAACAGATGTGTCTATAAAATTTTAAATTCTATCTTCTAAATTATATATAGTAACTATGCATTGCTTTTGGAATCAGGAAAAAATCATTTTATTAAAAAAGTTGTTATAGTTCAGAGAAAAAATAAATAATAGTGAGAAATTATTTATCTACAAGGAAAGATCTTTAAGTAAGACAAAAGGAGATCCCCTTCCCCCCATATACACACACTCTTGATTCTGCTCATCTTAACCTTAGGTAGAATTCAGAGTGAACATTGGTGGTAACTCTACTGTAGTGATGTAGACTTAGCAACTTCAGTTCGAATCTAAGCTCTACCACTAAGTGGTTTCCTTAGTGGTCGCCATGAACAGCCTATCACACTTTCCCTTTCTTCTTTTAGAAAATTAATAGACTACAATGAAAAGAGTTCAGATTAAATAAATAAGCCTATATAGAGAGTACATAGTAGGCATTCAGCAAGTGTTGGTGTTCCTTCTGAAGAAACTACTAGGTCAGAAATTTAATGTTCTCTGAGACTGAAACTGAAGAAATAAATCGCAGGTCCTTCAAAGTGCCAGTGTAAAGTCTTCAGAACCTTAATGATATTCATTGTGGGATCTTTTGAACATTAGTTCATTTTATTCATGTGGGTAATTATTTATAATATGATTAAGTTCTCCAGAAGACAATATTTTCACACTTTTTCATTTGTTCTGTTAATTCACTGTCAACATAATTGAAAACATTTATCATCTAAAAGGAGGTGTTACTTCACACAGTCCAGACTTACTTGCTTTCTTTACTTTAGGTTGCTGTTGGCAGAACAGACATTGAAGACCTAGATCTCTATGCAACATCTCGGGAAAGGCGATTTCGTTTGTTTGCTTCTGTAGAATGTGAAGGGCAGTTATTCATGACTCCATATGATTTTATTTTGGCTGTTACAACAGATGAGCCCAAATGTAAGTATATTTCTTCAGTTATCTCAATAATTTTATAAGATTTTTCTCTTGTCTCTAGTTTGTAAAAATGTGGAGCAGTATAAGTTTTAGAACAACTAAGCAAGCAATGTGGTGTTTCAAAAGATACTATGCTCTACAATGTTACCAGACTAATATTTCTTATCAACTCCTACTGGTATCTTTTCTGTTTTCAGAAATTTCTGTTGTTTCCTCTTTCTCAGTACATCCAACTAAACACTGCCTTACTCTTTATAATAGGTTCTTACTCTGCCAAGTCAGTTCTTATATCCAGTCTAAACAGAATAACTCAGAGGGCTGGCTCCAGTTAGACCTGGACAAAAATTCTTCCCATATCTCTTCTGAATATGTCATGGCTCCTGCAGTGTAAATATAAGTTAATTGTTTTTCACCTTTCCATGTGTTAGAGCAGTGGTTCTCAAATTTGGGGGCATTATGTACATTCTTGCAAAGTTACTTTAATGTCTGACTTTAATAGAAGCCATCTGGATTCTCATATCTGCTTTTGTGTTCAATTTGTTGCAATGTATTGTTTTTCAGGAAGTATCTGAACAAAATCTGCCTCACAAATATAGAAGTAGGGAAAGGGAAGAGTATTTCAGTAGCCTTTTAGATAATTGTAGATATTCTTCTTTGGTACTGTATCAATACTTGGCTAATGGTAGTTTCTTAAAGTTTAGCTGCAATGTGGACTTTGAAACTTTTTTGTTATCTGTTTTGTTAAAATACATCGGCCTACATTGCACTTTGAATGGATCTTTTTCCCTTATATAATCTTGTAACATCAACTGGAAAATGTTGGTTTATTAAATTATGCAGATCTTCCAAATGTTGACATATCTCATTAGACAATATTTTTTAAAAATCACATTCACTAATATTGTCATAATCGCATCAGAAAAGTTTTTACTTATTGGAAAGCTGTCAAATTCGTGTGTATACAAGTTTTCCAATATTCTGATTTTTACTTGAAATCTCAGATTTTATCATTAACAACAAATACTGTCAGTTTTCTTTAAGCAAGAAGCAACTTTGTTCATTTGTACAAAAATGTCTGCCAAATACCCAGGTCTAAATAACCATAATTTGTCTGTCAGTTATTCTTTCAAGTAAAAATTGGGTTCCATGAAAAAAAGGAACTAGTTCAGTTCACAACTCAAAAAATAATCAGAGTATTTTTTCTCAAGACAACCATAGTACTTTGGAAGGCAGCAGAAGTGCTTTTATGCACCTCTTCCCATTTCATCTCACAGAATATTAAATGACATGTAGTCAAGGACAACTATCAAATGGCAGGCACTGCACTAGGCACTGGAGATACAGTGGTGAGGGGAACGAAAGGTAAATGTTCTCCACCCTCATGGTGCTTGCAGTCTGGTGGAGGAAGCCAACACTGATCAACAAAATTTACATATAAACAACAAATTATAACTCAGTGCCATGAAAGAAAGTTTCTTGATTCTATGAGAGTGTAGTTTGGAGAAGTGACCTAGTCAGGTAGCTCAGAGAAATCTTCCTTGGGGAAATAAATATCACCATGAAATATGAAATCATAAGAGCTAGCTAGGTAAATGGGAAATCGGGAGTGGAGAATTTCAGCAGAAGAAACAGCGTGTGCTGAGGTGCCATGACAAGAAGGAGTGTGATACATTTGAGGAGTGGAAAAAAGATCTGGGTGGCTATAAGTGCAAAGAGCAAGGAGGAATATGGTATGTGGAATATGGGTAGGGCCAAATCATTCAGACTCTGTAAGCTGATATTAAACATTTTTGTTTTTATCCTAAAAGTAATGGAAAACTGTGGTAGTGGTTTAAGCTGCAGGAGAATTTGGTGTATTAAAAAACCAAATTCAGGGCTTCCCTGGTGGCGCAGTGGTTGAGAGTCTGCCTGCCGAAGCAGGGACCACGGGTTCGTGCCCCGGTCCGGGAAGATCCCACGTGCCGCGGAGCGGCTGGGCCCGTGAGCCATGGCCGCTGAGCCTGCGCGTCCGGAGCCTGTGCTCCGCAACGGAGAGGCCACAACAGTGAGAGGCCCGCGTACCGCAAAAAAAAAAAAACCAAAAAACCAAATTCAACTAAGTAAATTTTCAAGATTTTATTGGCTTTATTCAACGATTAATGAATTGAGCAGCATCCAATCTAGCAAATATAAAGGGGCTCTGAGGAGCTGTACAAAATGAAAGGCCTTTTATAGGCAGAAGGAAGCAGGAACAAGTAAGTTATATTAGGCCAGAAAAAGCAGGTTGATTATTGTGAGGTCACTTGCCTTCGGGAGATGGTAGGGGTCTGTCAGACAGATGACCTAACTGCTGCTGATCAGGTGATTCCTGATGACTGATTTAAGATTCCACGTGGGAGATAACTGACACTGTAATTAAGTCTCAGTTGGGTGACATGGGGCTTAGCATAGGCAACTCCATTTTGGGCCTGTTGTCTTGTTTTCAGCAGGTGCCTGCCATGATTATATTGTGTTTTGAAAGATCTCAGGGTGGAGACAGATTACAGAGGTCCAGAGTGGCCATGAGCAGATCAGAGAGGAGACTATTGTCCAAGCATCAGAAGCTTCTAACAATGGTGGCAATGGTAATGATGGAGTAGTGAGTACTAAGGATTTCTGGTTGGTTTAACTGGATGGATGGCAGTAGGGACTGGCGTTAAAGGGAAAAATCACAACTTCAGTTTTGGACATGATGTAGTTAAATGCCTCAGATTTGTAAAAGAGGAGATATCAAGGAGGCAGTAGGATCTAGCTCTTGATCATTGATTTCAATTCACTGAAAATCATCGTACCAAATAATTAGTTGTTTGATAATCTGCTTGAAACTGTCAAATGAATGCCTTAAGTTAGGTTAAAACAATTATAGCCATCTCTTCTTCAGAGATAGAGTTATGGCAAAACCAAGCTTAAAATAAATCCTCCAGGACTAATGGAAGCATGGTTACTGTAGTTGATAATATTGTACAGCATTGTATAATTAAAACTTGCTAAGAGAACAGATCTTAAACATTCTCAACAAAAAAGGTAACTGAGGTGAAAGAAAAATGTATAAAAGTTCAAAAAATTCAATCTTCGGTAATTTGACAAATTGGTTACTTCACACATTAGCTTTTAATGAATTAATTTTTGATGCTTTGGATTATTTCCATTGGAGATCGGGGGGAAAGCTGGGAAGAGGTATGTGTTTGGGATTCATCTGTACATGATTGGTAATTAATGCAATGTGTATGGATGAGATTGCCTAGGAAGGTGGCATAGTATGAGAATAAAGGTGACAGTAGCGATACAAAAGGCTAGAGTTTAAGTAGGGCTCTTTTTTTGGAGAATTTGAAGTCTGTGGTAAGAATTGTATCTCTCTGTGCTTTTTTGGTTCCCGTTCCCTCACCCCCTCCCTCCCACTTCCTTCAAGAAATATTTATTGAGTACTTACCATGTGCCAGATAAACATATTCTGCCTTGGAATTGGTTGTTTCTGTATTTTTTGTCCTCCTATAATATTGTACATTTCCTGAGTGTAGGGACTTTGTACATAGAAAAGACTCTTATACATATGTAGGTATATATGTGTTCCATACATTTTGTTTAATTGTTTTTGTACAGTGTGGATTTTTATATTTATTTTTGGTATAAATTTGATAAAACTATTAATATATCTCTTACAATATCAAATGGTACTTTTGCATCAAATTCTGTAATTGTTGTCAAACATATTTGAGAAGTTATCCTTTAAGTAATGCTTACTGGTTTAAAATTTCATAGTTTGAAATTTTTTAATTCATTATTTTCTTTATTTTTATCTTCATAATGTATTCACTGGAAGCCTACTGTTGGATTTTTGCTTTTTGGAAATAATTTTAGCTGTGATTCTTTTGATAGATATTCCAAAACTATCACTTGCAGGGGAAAAACTGGTTTCCAGTATAAACACAGGATATTTAACAACCACAAATTAATATCAGTTAATTTCTAACCAGCACTTTTAAGACATAATTAAGAATGGTAACTAAAGATCAAGATAGTTGTAAAAACTTTTTTAAAACTGTAGGGTTTTAAAAAGAAATATTTACCTCAAAAAAGAAAATATGCTTCATAGACTGAATATTAAATCATATACATATCAAAATAGCATATTGAAATTTGACTTGTGTTTAGACTTTGGCATTCATTTATGAGCTTTGAGAACCTGAGTAAGTTATTTAATCTTTTGTTTCTTCATTTATAAAAGTAAAAATAGCAGCCTTATGAGGTTTTTAAGGATTGAATGATATCAGTTATGTTTAGTGTAATACCTGACATGCAATAAGCACTTAATAAACATTGCTAGCTGTCATTGTCATCATAATCATTATCACTTGAATTCATAACCATTATTTTAAAAAATCTTTAATATAATTTTATAATTTAACATTTGCTTAATAATTATAGTTCAAATAAATGTCAATTGAGATATATATCTGATTGTTGATTGTAACTTTGTGTTTGAAATCAAGAAAATTTCTTGTTTTACCCACTTAAATAGAACCTAAGAGGTAAACTGTTCATCTAGAACTAAAATAAGTAATTATTTTCATATAGCTTCAAGTATTATTTAATTTTAATTTAATTTTAAGTTAAAAAATTTCAGACATACATAAAAATATTAAAAATATAATGAAAACATAAACCTATAGCTTAAGAAATAAAATATATCCAAAAGAATGAAGTCCCTCTTCACCTTATATTTATATATGCAGTAACTTCATGTGAAATAAGGAATTTAGAAAATCAGAAAATCCTTTGAAGAACAATCTTAATGGCTCTTTAGTTTTATTAAAAAAAAAAAAGCCAATAATACTGAACATGGTGACATCCGGCAGAATGAATATGTCTTTTGTGAATAATTTACCCTGGAAATCTCATAAACCCTACAAAACTCAAGAGTGTCTAACTTCCTCTTTTGATAAATAGCTTCTGAACATTGCATAAGAGCATGTGCATGTACTTTTTTGTACCATTTATTTTTCTTCTTTTCTTACTGCTATATTTCAAAAGCCACAGAATAATAAATATTATTTACATTGTTGTGTTCATTGTGTAAAGGAGGATGTCTATGAAATGAATGTGTAAAGTATTATAATTAAGGTTAAATGCTGAATTCTACTGTATAGACCTGTGATTTTAATCTTGATTTTAAACTTGATTACATGTTTGCATATAAACTGTCTTGGGTAAAGAAAGGATGTTGTTGCTACATAGAGAAGAAAACTATCTTCATAAAAATTAGTTTGCCAAATTTTAGAACATAATTTTTCCCTTTTGATCTTAAAATGACTTATTACATCGCTTAAAAAAGAGAAAGTTAAGCAAAACATGCCTATCTTATAATCTTGAATTTGATATATTGTTTACGTTAGCTATGGTTAACTATACAGAAATGGCCACATTGCCACGTAGAAAAATTATTGGTTGTCATTATTGTAATGTAGCTGAAATAGTTGATATTTACTAGTTCCTAATGCAGCTGTGTTATAGGACTTAATTACGTACAAACCTGGAGATAATTCTTGGACAAGCATTAGATATTCACAGTGTTCAAATCTGAGCAAGGAAACAGCAATGTTGACTATGTATTTATTTTAATATTATGAGATTTATAGTGTTTGAGATCTTCAGGGATGTGAGGAGAAATCAGAAAAAGACAGTGATCTCAGGTATTTTATTCAACTATGACATTCTTAGGGGAGAAGAATGGAAAACAGGCCAAGAGTCTCTCTATCACATTACCTGTTCTCTCCTTGATCTTTTTTTCTCTTTGCCCCTATCCTTCCCCTTCACTCTAGAGAGACCTGACCTTTGAAGTATAATCAGAGATACTAACACAGCAGAGATCATGAGTGACACCTTAAAATTATAATTTCTCTATGTTAATATTTTATATTCTAATATCAGTGTTTAATGAATATCACTGTTTGTGTTTTAAGCCCATAGGATGTTTAACATGGAGTAATTAACTTACTTTATAAATCCAGAAATCCCCAAAGTAAGATAATGATTATGGAAAATGTGTTTTCTATTCCACTGATATTATTTAAGTAGTTTATAGTACATGAAACAAATACATAATGCATAACATACATAGATCTAAATCTTGAGATTAAAAAAACTTTGCCTTTTAGATATAAAACTCAGTGTTATGATTGTAGATGGTTACTGAATTTTGATATATATTACATGAAGTATTATCTAATTTTTTATGTTTATTATAGTTGCTAAAACATGGAAGTCACTTTCCAAGCAGGTAGGTTAAAGCTCTTGGTATATGTATGCATGCACACGATTTTATTTTATTTATTTATTTTTTAAAAATTTATTTATTTATTTGGCTGCACTGGGTCTTAGTTGTGGCATGTGGGATCAAGTTCCCTGACCAGGGATCAAACCCGGGGCTCCTGCATTGGGAGCATGGAGCCTTAGCCACTGGACCACCATGGAAGTCCCGCACACAATTTTTTATATATATATTTATGTGATGTATACATATATAAATGTGATATGTACATATATATAAGATATATAAAGCTGAACTCAAAGGAGATTATTAGCAAATTTTGCTAAATTAAATATTAAAAATTTTGGCACACCAAAAGACAGTGTCAACAATGTTAAAAGATGTATGACAGATGGGAGAATATGCTTGCAACATATTGGGTTGGCTAAAAGTTCGTTCGGGTTTTCTTAAGATATGAAAAACCAGGACGAACTTTTTGGCCAACCCATTATTAACAGAAAAGGCTAAGTGTCTTGTAGTCATATAGAACTCCTGTAAATCAATATACAAAAGATAATAAGAAAATAATGGGTAGACATAGCCAGAAGGGCCAATAAATATATGTAAAGGAGCTCAACCTCACTAGTAATCAGGGATATGCAAATTAAACCAATGATCTGATGCTAGTTCACACCCATCAGATTGTCAGGTTCTAGAAATCTAACAATACCAGTAATTCAAGGACAAGAAGAAGGAGGAATCAGGTGAGAATGTAAATTGGTATAGTCTCTTTTGAGAGAAATTTGGCACTATCTAATGCATATCAAAAATTCTACTTCTAGATATGTTTACAAGAGAAACACTTGTATGCTTATACCAGGAGTCCTAAAAAAATTAGGAACAATATAAATGCCAGTCAGTAGAGGAATTAATAAAAGAATGTGAAATAGGCATATGAAGGACAATACAGTAATATAGAGCTAAGATGAATAAATACACAAGAGGTATGTATATCAACATGAATAGACCTAAAAAACATGAGTTTGAGTAAAACAGCAAGTTGCAAAATAATATAAACCGGTCTTTCTTAATGTGCAAAGACCTTTTTGGGGGTCCATGAAGTCAAGACTATTTTCTTAATAATACTGAGAAGATACTTGTTCTATTACTCTCATTCTGTGACAAGTGTACAGTGGAGTTTTCCAGAGGCTGCATGATGAGTGATGACATCATCACTCTGAGAACTAATAGAATATGTGCTTGTGTGTTTTTGTGTTCTAAAAATGTATCATTTCGATTTCCACATGCATTAAATATTGATAGATATAACCTACATAAGCAATATCTCTTTCGGGTAAACAATTTTTAAGAGTATAAAGAGTTACATTTCAGAACTGCTTATATAGACAGTTGCTATGTAGCCATTAAAATGAAAATGAAGAATATTTGGCAGGAAAATACGCTCATGACATATTAATGCAAAGAGTAATTTACAAAACAGTATGCAGAAAATTATTTAATATTTGCAACAAGAATGACAAAAATACTGTATAAATATGCCTAGATAGAGAATTAGATTAAAAGGAGATTAAATAAAATTTTTTTTTTTTTTTTTTTTTTTTTTTGTGGTACGCGGGCCTCTCACTGCTGTGGCCTTCCCCGCTGCGGAGCACAGGCTCCGGACGTGCAGTCTCAGCGGCCATGGCTCACGGGCCCAGCCGCTCCGCGGCATGTGGGATCTTCCCGGACCGGGGCACGAACCCGTGTCCCCTGCATCAGCAGGCGGACTCTCAACCACTGCGCCACCAGGGAAGCCCTAAATAAAATTTTTAATTGTGGTTTGTCCCTGGATTACAATCCGGTTTTATTTTCTGCACTTACTAATTTTCCTATAACATATATATTACGTATATAATTATAAAAATTGTCCTCAGAAAAATTGTATAAAGCCTTTCAAAGGCATCTATAATTCTAGGTAAATGAATTCAATCCAGCAAATATTTATTTAGTCCCTACTTGCAATACTGCAATACATTTCTGACACTTACCACCCAGAGTTAGCATCAGACCCCACAGATTTAAGGACCCATTTCCCAAAAAGGTGGCCCTCATTTCAGCTGTCAGCTGCAACTCAAGGGGTCCCGGACCACCCACACTGCTTACCAACTGGCTACAAATTCAGAGAGTTCCCACAACTCCACTCAAGTTTGATAATTTGTTAGACTGACTCATAGAACTCAGGAACGTTCTACATGTAGAATTATAGTTTATCATTATAAGGGAACAAATCAAAGCCAGCCAAATGGAGAGACACATACAGCAAGTTATAGGAGGGTTCCAAACACAGCTTCTGTGCTCTCTCCCTGAAGGATCAGGGTATGTCACCCTCCTGGCACACCCATGTGTTCACCAACCTGAAAGCTCCACTGAGTTGGGTGTCCAGAGTTTTTATTGGGGGTTTCATTGCATAGGTGTGATTGATCGAATCATTGGCCACATGGTTGAATTCAATCTCCAGTCCCTTTCCTCTCCCCTCCCCAGAGGTCGGGCTAGTTCAAAGCCCCAAGACTTGAATCATGGGGTTATTTTTGAAGGTCAGCCCCCCATCTTGAGTCATCTCCTCAGCATAAACTTTGGTGTTATGCAAGGATATTAGTCTTCCTCCCAGGAACCAGGGACAAAGGCCAATCAAATTCTTTACCATACAACACTACTACCTATAAGAGACTAAGGTAGGCACTGGGAGAGGGGAGAAAGATTCCTGCCTGAGTGGAAATACAGTTTTTAATAAAACTTAAAAGTCCCTAGCCTCCACTGCAGTGAACTCTACTCAATACTCTGTTATAACCTATATGGGAAAAGAATCTGAAAAAGAGTGGATATATGTATATGTATAACTGACTCACTTTGCTGTATACCTGCAACTAACATAATATTGTAAATCAACTATATGTAAATATAAAATAAAAATTAAGAAAAAAAAGTCCCTGAAGTTGACACAAAACAAGATTAGTATGTCAACTGGATGATCTAGACCAGACAAGGAACTAAATTATTACAAAAATAAACTGCTTAGAGTCAGTAAGGATCTGGACAGTCATTTACTAGTTGTATAATCCCGGGTGAGTTACTTATCTTCTTTAAGACACAGTAAAATATGCATAATGAGGATAATTTTTTAGAATTAAATGAGATATGTATTAGCCCATTGCCAAGCATATAGGGGACACTCAGTAAAAGGTAGCTATGATTTTTTTGGTCTTAAATTTTAGCTGAGTTTAAGTAGAAGAAATGAGTTGAATACATGGGAACAGTTAAAATGGAGATGGTAGTATTTATATAATAGAAACAGTATAAATGAAAGTATATAAAATGTACTCAAAATATTAATATTTTTTAATCTCCTGCTCTAACAAAAATGTTTATGAATTTACTATTGTTTAAACATTAAACATCCTAGCTTCTCATTATTATTCATATGTGAATTGCTACCCTAGTCAGACACTACTGAGCACCAGGTGGCATCTATTACCTGCAGTGCAGAAATAACACCAGGAAGGAAATGAGAGCAAGGATTCACAGATAGGCTTCAGGGCGTCTGTAAATCCCCTAAAAATACCTCTCCTGCCTTTGGCATCCCAGAGATTCCTTATTTGCCTGCTAACCCAGCTCTATAATGAAAAAGATGGTTTATAAATGTCATAGAGCTTTTTTAGGTACAACTACATCAGGAAGGATTTGTCTAAAGTGCTTCTCAAACTTGAATGTGCATAAAAATCACCTGGAGATCGTGTTAAAAATTGATTCTGGTTCAGGAGGCCAGGGATGGGATCTGAGATTCTGCATTTCTAACAAGCTCCCCGGTGATGATGCCCGGGCCATTGGGGAACCAATTTTGAGTAGCAAGAGTCAGATCTGGAAAAGAAGTCATTTCTATTGTTTTTTCAGTATGTTACTTAGCACACTAATTTTTTAATTTCAAATGCTTTCAAGTTATCTCACCAAATCCTTTAATAATTTTTTCACAGTTAACCTAATAATAATTTTCACTTATTTTTAACATAGTATGTGTAATAAATACAAAATCGTTCTAGTATCTGAGCAATGAATCAAATGTTTAAATTTTCCAAAATAGTCCCCCCTCAGCTTGATTAAAAAAGAAAAAAAGCTGGCTAACCAGCAATTGAAGTGTGTATTCTTTACTGAATATTTAAGTTAAAATTAGAAAAAAAAATTGCAGCGGTGGACACAATAACTCAACACCCTGTCATCCCGCTTCATCTGATGTCATCATTCTTTGAGTCACTATTAAAATACTATTCATTCTTTCCCAGCATAATCTGTTGCCCAGTTACTTCATCTACCACAAAATCTCCTAAATCCAACAGGGCTACAGAAAACAGTATGTGAAGCCCAGTGATCATGTGTGACCTGTATTAGGAAGTCCACCTTTTCCTGTGACTTCCACGGAACCATCCTTTTCTAACTGGCTCCAGAACTTAAATTCACTGTTTTATCTTAATTAGATTATCGTATATATATGTATTTCTCCAGTTATTAAGTTTACCTGAAATTTTCGGTAGCTCTAATTGAATTTAATGTAGCATCTTCATCACTTATTTTTACATTTGGACTGTGGGCAAATATTGGGTTTTATGGTTGAATGAACCACAGATAAAATAGTATAAATACAGTCATGTCTCACGTCTTCTAAGCAGAGAATGTTTTTGCATAGGCATTTAAATATTTTTGGTCTATTTTATAAGTTAGTGGTTTACCAGTTAATCAGCATTATGATACCTTATGTCATAGGAATTAAATCAAATGTTATCAGAAACACCACCAGTTTGGAAAGGATCATCAAAGCTATTTCGAAGTCTTAAAGAAAGAGGTAAGTTAACTATAGTATTTATGTATTTTAATATTGATACTATATTATTTATACTATTTATACGTAGTTTCCTCATGCTTAAATAATTTTATAATTAATGTGTCTATGTACATGGAAAAAAAACTGAAAAGAAAAATACCAAAATATTAATAATGATTGTTTCTCAGCAATGGGATTAAGGGTGGTTTTTATGTTACTTTTTATATAGACTATTCATATCTTCCACACTTTTCACAGCAAAATGAACTTTTATAGTTAAAAAAAACACCTTTTTAACCATATTGAGAAGAAGTATATGTTATATTTACCCACAGAAAGCATTTTTCAAAAATACTGATTTCCAAATGTCTATTTTTCTTCTTTCCTTTTACTTCCAGGGAATTGCAGATTTTCTTAAATTTAATCAATATGAAAAGCTTATTGGATATATCTTTTGGTTGTACAATTGGAACATGTTTCTTTTAAAAACAACACTCACTGCAAAATCCACCTATCTCAACTTACCATATTACCCATATCTATTTATACGTTAACTCATTAATTCATACATGTCTTTGCAATCAAATTATATAGCTTTTATTGCAATTTTCTTTTACATTGTACTTTTTATAAATGTTTATAGCAGAAACTAATAAACTCTCTTTAATCTTAAAAAGGAATGTTTCTTAGAAATATATATTTTCATATTCAAATATAAGAGTATACAAAATAACAATATAAAGCAATTATCTAAACTTACCTTTTTTTCATCAATTTCAACCAATATTGGTTTGAAAATAATATATTTACTTTAATGTGAAGATAAATACTTTATAAAGGATTAGTTATAATCCATATATTTTTGCCTAAGTAGAATTAGAAATTCAGATTGCTTACACCTGGTTCTCATGGACTCTGGAAGGAGGAGACACCTTGTCTTTAACTGTAGGCTTTTCATAACTAGGGTTTTTAAATCTTTGTGAAATCTGGGCCATGATGTCTTTAAAGTTCTTAGAAATTTTTTTCTGGAAGTTGTCTTAAAGATTGCCATTCAAATCTTAGGGTGGAATGATAGGATCAGGACAATTCAAAGCTCGGAATAATGAGGGAAATTGGTGAATGTAAAAAATATTTCTTTAATACCTCTCATGGGAAAATGCAATTGGATCAAATATAATCCAAGAAAGATAAATGCATGGAAGAAGGAAATTCTTTTTAGTTAGGGGGAGGGTTAAATCTGGAAGCCATAGGTTTAGGCAGGTCCTAATCCTACTTAAATTGTATGCATATTTGCATATTTTTTTCAGGGGGAGATGATCTATTCAGTGCTACCCAGTAGAACTATCTGCAGTGATGGGAATGTCCGTATGGTAGCCACGAGCCAAATGTGGCTATTAATTACCTGAAATGGGGCTACTGTATCTGAGGAACTGAATTTTTAATTTTATCTACTTTTAATTATTTTAAATTTAAATAGCCCTGTGTGGCCAATGGCTACACTGTAGAACAGTGCAGATCTGTGTCATAGTGATGGGATTATCAAGGTAATCCGTGTACCCAAGAAGTTTTAGAACCATAGGGTTAGGTAAAGTAGAGAGTTACAGAGAATCTTGCTTTTTTATAAAGAGATTAGGTGGAAGAGGAATTGTAAAGCTAAGTTTTTAGAACTATTGAAAACGAATTTACAAATTAATTTTGTCTGTTTAAAATATAACCCAACAAGAAAATGTTAGGCAGTTTTACAAAAATTTAATTGGTATACAGCATTTATGAAAACATGAATTACATAGACTTAGTTATAATAGCTAACTGTAATATATCATGATATAGGAACTAAACAGTGTAATGCTTTTAAGGAACTTCCCTTAGAATTTTTTAAAATTGAATTTTCAAGAGAAACCTAGTTGGCATCTTTCTTGGCCTCTTTTTCTAAGGATCGAAACATTACTATATGCTTAGCATTTATTATTATTTTATTTTTGACCCTGGGTGGCCTTAAAATAAATTGAAAGGTTAATCTAATGGTTTTCCATTTTTGTAATTAAAAACATTATGAATCTACAGTTCATGTTTAGTAATATTTTCCCTTCTCCCTGACCTTTTTTTTTTTTAAACATCTTTACTGGAGTATGATTGCTTTACAATAGTGTGTTAGTTTCTGCTGTATAACAAAGTGAATCAGCTATACACATACATATATCCCCATATCCCCTCCCTCTTGCGTCTCCCTCCCTCCCACCCTCCCTATCCCACCCCTCTAGGTGGTCACAGAGCACCGAGCTGATCTCCCTGTGCCATGCGGCTGCTTCCCACTAGCTAGCTATTTTATATTTGGTTGTGTA
Source organism: Neophocaena asiaeorientalis asiaeorientalis (assembly GCF_003031525.2). NCBI lineage: Eukaryota > Metazoa > Chordata > Mammalia > Artiodactyla > Phocoenidae > Neophocaena > Neophocaena asiaeorientalis. The sequence continues at coordinate 7,045,401 of NW_020174712.1, read as the reverse complement.
TATATGTCCCTGACCATTTTTATTAAATTATATCATGAGTTTCTCACTTTGTTTTTCTTCCCTGTGGATTATACCACCTCAAAAACCACTTAGTACTTCAGAAAAGTGCCTACTATGATAATCATCATCAGGACTCCCGCTGTTTTATAATCCTTCAGTGAGGGGAATCTTACCAAGTGAAAGATGGAGAGCAGATATTAAACTTCTTTGTGCTAACCAGCACCTCTTGTGCATTCCACCAAGTCAGAACAACAGTCAGTGAGATGGGGTTATGGAGATACAGAGCCCATTTCCAGATCTTTTTTTTTGAGGGATCCCTATGGAATCTAGGTATTGTATCTTATATACGTTGACCATTCCAGAATCTTTCTCCCATAACATTCATGGCAATCAACCAGAACTATGTCTATAGGTCACAATATTCTAGTATAAACAAAAGACGGGAATGCTTTCAGGGCCTCCTAGCTCGGTCCCTTCACATCTTCTGACAAACTGCCTGACAGTGACTCCTCTTCCTTTGTTCTGTAACAAAGAGGGTAGCCTCAAAGAACATCAGGTAAAGTGGAGTTTTAAAGTTCACGATCTGATTATTTTAAGGATTTTTATACCCTTTTACCAAACATGAGGACTGTCTGGTATCTGGATAAGTGTTATTGGCTTATTTCTGATTTTCATTTTCTCAGGATACACTTGGAAAAACAATTAAGCCATTAATTCTAGTTTTGGGTGTTATAATCCAAAAGCAAGAATTTGAGTAACAGAATGTATGTTTTTATGTAGTCCAAACAAACTCCTTTTAAAGTTTATGAGATTACAGAGAACTCAGGATACAATATACAGAAAGTGTAAGCTTTCTGTAAAAATTGAAACTTCTTAGATTACATTTAATAGAAGCATGAAGCTTATCAAGAATAATGAGTGATAACTTGAAAGGAGAAAAGTAATAACTATAGAGTTGTGTTTTTTGAATGCAATAAGAAGTCAAATCTCTAAGCAAGAATATCTAAATGTTTTATTCAAGGGTTACTAAGAAATTATTAAGCACTTTACAGTGTTAACCATTTCCAACATTTTTATTTTATGTTAGATTCATACCTTGAAAGCTAGCAACACATTTAAAATTTACAGCTATATGTAAACATTATTGATAATTTTGCTTTTATGCCAGTATATCTGGAAGCATTAATGTGATTTTTGTATGGGTTTCTACAGAAGCATATGAAACAATGTAAAATTTATTTGTTTCTTTCACCCTGATTTTGTAGTAATAGTTTAGTCTCATTGAAAACAATATTTAGCATCTTCTTTAAAACTCTTAAGTTCTTTATAAATATTACTGCTATTATAAGAATAATGATTTACCTGATAAATATGAAGAGAAAGTAATATTTTATATATAGCATAACTAATACTATTTTTCTTCTAGGTGTGATTTCTTACACAGAATATCTTTTTCTTTTATGTATTTTAACAAGTAAGTATACTCATTAAATCTATTTCTAGATACAGTTTTCTTTCTCAAGCATAATCTTGGGAAATAAATCTTTTTTAAAATTAATTAATTTATTTTTTGCTGCATTGGGTCTTCGTTGCTGCACGCGGGCTTTCTCTAGTTGTGGCGAGCAGGGGCTACCCTTTGTTGCAGTGTGCGGGCTTATTGCTGTGGCTTCTCTCGTTGCGGAGCACGAGCTCTAGGCACATGGGCTTCAGTAGTTGTGGCGCACGAGCTCTAGAGCACAGGCTTAGTAGTTGTGGTGCACGGGCTTAGTTGCTCTGAGGCATGTGGGATCATCGCGGACCAGGGCTCGAACCTGTGACCCCTGCATTGAAAATCAGTTTAGGTCTATCCAGGCTGTTTTGCAAAATTCATGTCTAAATGCCAGTAGAAAATGCTAAGCACAGTACTATCAAGGGTCAAAACCATAAATATTATTATGGCTTACGGTGTAGTAAATAAAATGCTCATAAATTATACACTTAATATCCTATATCAATCCCTGTGGTAGGATCTACATGGGAGCCTAAAGGTCAGGATGTGTAGTGATTTGTATATTTCCTGCTACACTCATTCATTCAAATCACATTTTCTGCAAGACTAGTCTGAAAGAATGAGTCCTTTAACTAGTAAGTCTATAAGAAGACCCATCATATATCCTACAACAGCTTTATTATTATCTTCCTCTCATATACAGCAATTCTTATGAAGTACATGAAGGGTTTACTAAGGTGTTCAGTTAAATTTCGTTGCATTTAATGGAGGAACTTACATGCTATAGTTCACAGTGCTCCAGCCACCTGACCTTTTTATTCCCTGAATTCTCACCTCAGGAATTCGTACTTTCTGCTCCCTCTACCGTCAGTGCTTTTACTAAAGATCCTCAGGATAGTAAAAATCATTCAGGTTTCCTTTGAAATATGAAGACTTAGAGAAGGCTTACTTTACCATTCTCCCTAAAATAACACCCTCTTCCATCTTTCCCCTTTTATCCCTTTACAATGTTTTATTTTCTTCATAGTACTTAAACTATTCGAAAGTGTTTGTTTACTGGTTTACATGTTTTTGTCTCTCTCCCCACAGTTGAATGCAAGGTCCACGATGGCAAAGATTTTATCTTTTCACATGGTAGCCTCTCAGAAAATAATTGGCAAATGAATGAAGAAAGGAGTGAAATAAAAGAATGTGGCTAGTGGAATTTCCAATTGTGGAGATTTATGGAGATGTGTGGAAACAAGAACATCAATAAAATTGTGTCATTAGAAACCAATCTTAAAATTCCTATACTTCTGTAATTAGAAAATTCACAGCCACTGTGTTATTTCTGAATTTAGTAATGGATGCTGTTATGTTGGAGTTCTGTTGCAGGAAATTTGAGGTGTGTGTGTGTGTGTGTGTGTGTGCTCGCACACATATGTATTTCAAAAATTGTATATTTTTTTCTTGCTTTTTTCCTCCTGGCTCAAAGTCATTTAAAATGTTGGTGCTGAAGAAAAGCAAGTATTGTGCAGTTAGTTATAGGACAGCCTGAGGTCATTGTCCCAGAGTGGAAAGCCATTCTGATGATTTCAGTCCAGTCAGTGATGAATGCCACTGTGGAAAGTAGAGGAGTGGGGGCCAAGGAGTGTCTCAGAGACTTGTTTTAAAGTTATCTTGTTAGCAGAACAACTTTAGATGCAAAATTAGAAGTTATAAGTGCCTGGACCAGCAGAGTGATGGGTCAGAGTAAAACAAAACTGGTGAGGAAAGCCACTTGTTGAGCTGGGACAGGGTTGATTTAAGCATGTTGGAAGAAACACAGATAGTGGTTTTTGCTTACTACAGAAAGGGTAGGATCTTTGGATGTTGTGAATCTTCATTTGGAGTTCAGGACCCATCATAGGAACTACTAAGAGTTTGAATTGAAAAGTTATGGGTGTCGTTTAGATTAGAACAAGAAAAATGTGAAAGGAGGGCTGGCAGGAAGTGGGCTAGATAATCTATGTTACCTGTCCATAGTTTTCTCCCCTTTACTTTTTATTACTTTAACTTAATATTCCCTTCCAAGTAATGCTGGTGAGGACTTCTATGTGTCTTCAGATATTTTTAAAGCTTAAATCTTGGTTATCAGAGATGGTGTAACTTTTTATTTCTTTCTCAAGCGAATGATAATGAAAATAAGTCTAGATTCCTAAAATACGTGCAAAACAGTGAACTTCCATAAAAGACTGGCTTTCATTTCCATTATTTTCGGAGACAGCTATTACCCGTTAAGAAAGTAGGGCTGTGTGCTTTGTTTTTGCCGGGTTCACGGTTTCACAACAGGTAGTGGCAAGTGTATCTGTGAGAGGTCCTTTTTAAACTTTTTGCCAGTCATGTTAAAAGAGAAGGTCAGATGTTTTGAAAAAGGCATGTACACTGAGCTCCTCTTTGAAGGATACGTTCAAGTTTTCTTCTGTCCAGGTTTTCTTCTTTATGCTTTAGAAGTGAAAAGAGAAGAAGGATTGAATCTCATTATAGGGTTCATACAATTAAGGCAGTTCATAATGTGTGAAAGTCTGATTTTCTCAGAAAAGGAGTTGTTCCTTGTATTTGGGGAGAATTAAGTATTCAAGCTCTCTTTATATTTCTGTATTTGAAGCCTCTAGAAGTTCAAACCCAAATATGTAATCTCTCATGCTTGACATCTTTTCACAGGTTATTTCCATTATAAATTTCCCAAGATTTTAGACTGCTCCATTGTGTCATATTCTTATTTTTCCTTCTGTTCTAAGTAGCTGACATATTAAAAATACTGCAGGTGTGAGGAGCTGATATTTTCCTTTTAAATAAACTGACAGACTTTGGATAAGAAAGAAATATTTATCTTTGGAAGGAAGGTAGTCAAATTTTACTGTCAGTGCTATGCAACAGGTATCACACAAGTAGATTTAAAGTGTATTATCAATTGTGTTACTAAGTGTGCTGATTTATGAAGCAGAAATATATATACTTACATGGCGCTTTAATTATATTTAAATAATAACATGTTGCTTTTAATTTCTTGGTTAAAGAAAGTATTTCTGTATAGAATGTGAATAATTGTTTACAACTAATGTGGATTTTTTTACTTTAAAAACATTTTTTTCATTTCACAAATACTTTTCCTGTTCTTTTCTGGCAGAGCCACATGCAGGTTTTAGAATAGCTTTCAACATGTTTGACACCGATGGCAATGAGATGGTAGATAAAAAGGAGTTTTTGGTGGTATGTATATTACAAGCTACATTTTATCAATAATTAATCATTGCTTACTTACATTTTTATGTTTTGCATTATTTAGAATACCGTTGTAGAAAAAAGAGTGAAAATTTTATGCTTTCACTTTAATTTAATAAAGTATATACTCATGTACTTTATTTTGAATGATTTTGGTTTTTGGCTGTGTTGGGTCTTTGTTACTGCACGCAGGATATTTCGTTGTGGCGTGCGGGCTTCTCTCTAGTTGTGGCGTGTGGGTTTTCTCTTCGCTAATTGTGTCACGGGCTCCAGAGCACGTGGGCTCTGTAGTTTGTGGCACGCAGGCTCTCGAGTTGAGGCCTCCGAGCTCAGTAGTTGTGGTGCATGGGCTTAGTTGCCCCACGGCATGTGGGATCTTAGTTCCTCCACCAGGGATCGAACCCACATCGCCTGCATTGCAAGGCAGATTCTTTACCACTGGACCACCAGGGAAGTCCCTATTTTGAATGATTTTTACACTATAAAAAAATAAATTATATTCAGTGTATAAAGATGCTTATAGTTGTTTACACATCTTCTGGAAGTTTGAAATGTGTCAGATGTTTTCCACTGGGTGGGTGACAAGCAATCCTGAGGTGTTATGCATGCTCAGTCTCTATCATATCAGCCACCCAATCACAGACAGCTCTTTGCCACAGGAACTCCCCTTCCTTCTCATTAAAGGATTTACGATTTTTCTTTTTCCTTTTCTCTTCCACTCATTGCTGCCTTATATTCCAGTCTTAGCCCAATTTCCTACTCCCTTCTCCTGTCTTTGACCAGGGGCTGGTCTCCAGTGGAGGGTAAGAGTGTTCTTGGTATTTGTCCTTCAGCCTTTCTCACCCGACTGGTCCCGTGTTGGTGCTGGTCTGGCAGCATCATCAGCTGCTCTCTCATCTTACCACCGCCTCCTTCCAGAATTTTTCCATTGCTTTTTACCCCTGTGTCCCTTATCTACTTCTGTGACCAAATGCCTATTCTGGTTTTCTCCAAAACAGAGATTAACATTAGTTTACTCCTTCCAGTAACAACCTCTACCCTTAGCATTTATGTTTAACTCAATATTTACCTCTACTCTCCTAGTGAAAAGAGAAGGGAAAAATAACATAAATAGCCATTTAATTTTCTATTTTTCCTGTGTATTGAGCCAATAAAAATCCCTTGGAAAACCTCTTAAATAGCTTAGTATTTTCTTCAGAGGCTGGAGCATAGAAGAGAAACTATGCAGTCATTCTTTTCCATGGTAGGAAAGAGAAGAGAGAGAAATCCTCATCAAAAGCTAATTAGCCATTAAAAAGGAAGCAAGCTAACTAATATTGTGATCTATCAAAAGGCTTAATCTAATGCCCATGTGGCCCTTGCCTGAGGACAGTGCCTGAGCAGGTCACTGGAGCTGGAACCACGAAGGGTCCCTCACTGCAGTGCTTTTCAGGATACGGGGGAGGCGAGAGGTTTCAGCTTCATTGCAGTAGATCGAGAGATGCCCATAACACCCTAAAATGGACAGGCTTAGTTTACTATAGTTCTGTCATGACAGTGTACAACTGTATTTTAGGACTTTCACAATGGGCCTAGTAATCTAAATAATTTTCAATAAACTTTCTATGACAGCAGTGCCAAGTTCCACCCCACTGTCTTAAAGATTAACTTTTGGAACTCAGTTCATTGGAAGTTGCCTGTCTTTCGGAATCTTGTCTGTTTGTGGAGATGGGAGGTGAAAACATTCATGCAGAATTTCTATTTATTTCCACTGTACACTCTTACAAAAGTTGCCCTTGCTTTAAAGCGGTGGTCTCCTCTGCAGTGGCTGTGTACTAATAGTTTTTTGTTTGTTGGTAAACAGCAGAGAGTTTGGAAGTAGAGGTGGAGTTGGGCAAAGTTATATGTAGAGGTCTAAAATCTGCGGTCCTCCTGCCTATTTATAAAGTGATTATTAATAACCTTGCAAAAAATAAAAACTCTTTTCACTAAGAAAAAGTGTGGAAATAAATTTATGTGTTAAAATCATTTACATTTTGTACTGTATATTTTAATTGTTATTTCATATCTTGGGAGGTAACACATTTTGACTTTCAACTATAGCCATACAAAGTGAAGTAAAGAGTTGAGATAGCTGTTCAAATTACACAGACAAGAGCAATGACCTTGTCAGAAAACTGATATAGAGACAGGATTAGGCTTCCATTTGTAAAATAAGATTTTAAAGAGGAAATAATGCCTTGTATAATGGTAGCTAACAGTTATTGAGAAGTTAACTGTGTGACAGGCAATGTGGTAAGTAATTACTTGTAATATTTACTCTGTACAACATTATTTTTATAAGACCTATCGATTATACCTCAGTAAAGCTGGAAAAAAATACTGCCCTAAGAGATTCTGTAAGATATTATCTTCATGTTCCTGATATGGAAAACAAGCCTTAAATAATTAGGCTAACTTGCTCAAGGGCTTATACATGGAGAGCCCATGTTCCTACCACAATGATGAGTTACCTGAAAGAGACCTTAGAGGTCATCTAGCCCATCTGCATTTCATATAGGAGCAAATTGGAGCCCAGTGAGGGTTGAACGACCTGTCCCCCGTTATAAAATTAGTGTATGACAGCAGATGGGCTCAAGCCCAGACCCCTGAGTTCGGGTCCAATGTCCTTTATCCCTCAGTAGGCTTCATCTCTTTTTATGTATATGCCACAGGCTCCACATCTTTGTCTTAGAGATAAAGTAAAACTATTTAATAGATCCTTTGGTACTGGGTTGCCTTTTTCTCAGGAAAAACATTGATATCAGAAAATATATTTATACTAGTTTTAATGATCTTGGTATATGAAGCTAACTATTTTCTTTCTTTTTAGAATATACCTAGCACAGGGTGTTAGGTAGGTACCCAGAAACTCTTGTTGGATATTTGATTTTTGATTTTTTTTTTTCAGCTTCAAGAAATATTCAGGAAAAAAAATGAAAAGAGAGAAACTAAAGGAGATGAAGAAAAGCGTGCAATGCTGGTAAGAATAATTTATAATATTTTCAGGGGGGTTTTCTAGGCAAGAATTATTTTATTCATGTTGAGAAACAATAATTAAAGCCTGTAACTTTGGACCTGTCCCTTTCTTGAAAACTTTCTAAAGTTCTTATGTAGAAAAATTGCTTCAGTATTTATATGCTTTGATATCAATATTTATATCAAGTATTGATATTAAACATCTGTATCCATAATCACATTCATTAAATCATTTTCATCTGTATTGTTGTTATCCATGAGATTTGAAGGGTATATCATATAATAGATTAATACAGATCATTATGCATGTAAAAATTTAAAGGTGAATTGCAAAGATTTAATTATACCTGTGAGTAAATTTAGTGGTGCTATAACAATATGAATGTTGAAGCAAAAACAAGGAAATAATATGTTTTTTTGCATTCATAGAAATATATATTATAGATTCTTCTTCTGGTAAGAGTAATGTCTTCATCTTATTCTGAAAGTAGAGTTAAGCAACATTTCCCTCCATTTTCCTGCTAGTTTTCTTTTTTGCTTGTCCCAAGTATTTCAGCCTGACAACAACCCAGGTTCACATAATAAAAATAACACGCAGATACTGAGACCTTAGTATCAGACACTATACTAGGTGCTTTGCATGCGTTTTCTCATTTACTCTACCCAACAGTTCCCTTATTATCTGTAATTATAGATGAGAGAACTGACAGTTGGAAAGGTTAAGTATCTTGTCCAAAATTCCATAGCTATTAAATGGCAAAACTAAGATTTGAACCCATGGCTGGCCAGCTCCAAAACTTGCCCTTTTACCCACTGTATCATATTTCTTCCTCTGGTACTTAGATAGCAGAAACATGGTGAATTTTGTTGGCATGTAAATGATAATTGTTTAATTTGCAAATTCATGGCCCTGTGAAATAGTTTAATTGGTCTATCTGGAATTCAAATAATTAACTTCAAAGAACTGCAACATTTTTTATTATTCTCATAGTTATAAGGATATGTATTAGGTTTTTTTTAAACATGGGTTATCTGAAGCAGATGGGTGTCATATTCAGTCCCAGTAGATTTACGAAGTATGTATTTATACTACTAAAAGCAGATTATCAGGATTATGAATACATACTATTTCTTAGGACATTTGACTATGATATATTTATCAGTATTTGTTGAATCACCCCCAGTAGACTAATTATGGAAGACACTTATATCAGTAGAAGACGCTGTCTATAGATAATATACTAAAAGAGTAAACAGTTCTTTTAATTTTGATGGATTACCCCCAATTGACTGGATAGGCAAGTTGTTAATAAAATATCATTAAGGAGGTTGAATTATGTTAATGAATCTTTTGGTAAACCTCAGTGATAAAGTAGATAGTATTTCAATGGATACAAATTTAACTGTTTATTTATACTAATTCCAGAGAGGACTTAATGGATCTTCCAGTAAAGTTACAATCCTATTCTAATCATTAACATTTACTAAAATACCTAAGTCGAGTAACAAAGGGAGAGAGGAAAGGGAGTAATAATAGCAGACAACCCACACTGGGAAAAGCTACAGTGTCAGCACAAAAGCGTCATTGCAGCCCAGGTAAAGTAAATTTAATACTGATGGTTTAATGCAAATAATAGTGATATAGTAGAACTTCATTAAGTTGCATTACTTAGGGAAAGTCTATCTGAATTATGAAATCTAAATTATATCAGCATACCCTAAATTGTATCAGTTTACATGAATATATGTAGATCAATGAAGCATTCTGTAGCAAATATATGGGGAAGGAGACTTGATTTAAAGAACAGATAAAAATAACTTATAAGTAGTATATAACTTATTTATGTGTAAAGGAATGCTTGCTAAAGGCACTGATCTCCATGGGTACCTCAGAGGTGTTTATCTTACATAGCTTACAATTAGTGGCTCCTGAAATCTCATTTACAGAATTTAGCTCTCAGAACTATTTCTTAAAACAATTCAGAGATAATCTTTAGTACCACCTCTGAACTAAACAACACTCTAGGACATACATCTCTCTCCAAATATTTGCTACTGTGTTTAACAATAACAATAATTAGTGGTAACTTACTGTTAATAGTTGTCACATGTTAAATCATGCATATCCGAACTGATGAGATTTTTGAGTTTTGAAGCAATTGAAATTTAGCTTATAGTGAAAATATATAGATTACATTAGGGAGACAGTGTAGCATAGGCTCAGGAGCCAGGTTTTCCGGGTTTGACTATTAGCTCTGCCACTCATTACCTGGGGGACCTTGAACCAGGTCCTTAAATTTCTCTGTGCCGCAGTTTCTTCATTTGTACGAAAATAGGAGTAATAAGCACATGTGATTGTTATGGGGGTTAAATGAGCTAAAACATGTAGCCACTTAACAGTGTATGAAATGTAATGAATACTCAAAAAGATTAGCTAATTGTGAAACACGAAATTCTCTTTTAATTAGTAGAACGATACAGCTACTTTAAACTGAATATTACATACCCAAATCAAAATTTTAGCAAGACTAAATTGTAAAATATTTACATACCAAAATTAACTATGCTTCAGAAAGAAAGAGGGAAATGAGCATAAAATTTCTTGGGACACTTATTATGTGCTAAGCTCTGTACTATATCCATTATAAATGTTACTCTCATTTAGTCCTCATTACACTTCTCTGAGGTAAGTATCATACCTTTTTACAGATGAGAAAACCATCTTAGAGAGGTTTGTTAACTTGCCTGAGGTCATGGCACTAAACAGGAGCAGAACAAGATGCCACTGTAGGTCTCATACCATTCCCACCACCATGCTGCTGCATCTAGATTTCCCCCTTATCCCACATGGAATCACTGAAGCATGTCTCAGTAAAACTGCATACTTTGGAGGAACATGTTTTACTCAAAGCAGTAGTTCTATCAAAAAGTTAAAATGAAAGTGGTTGAAATGAGCACAAGTTCATTTAATGTTTAATTATATGAGATTTAAAAAACTTTGCTACTCATCTTTAACATTTATCCCACTTGTACTGTGTTTATGCTCTATATAGAATGTAGCATAATGATTTGCCCTTCCTAATTGATTATTTTGTCATCTTTTTCTTTTTTTCTTTTGCTATACTTGGGTTCATTCTGAAATGTGACACTTCATTTGGCCCTTTGTGCTCTATGTCAGCGTCTTCAACTTTATGGATACCATTCTCCTCCTAATAGTGTATGTACAATACTTTAAATGTTCTTTATGTAAATAGTCCTCACCTGTTTTACTTGATAATGCTATTTCTCTGTATAAAGCCAGATCTGTTATTGAGCATGTTTAGGAATTTATCGAATATAATAATGTGCAACCAGGCCAAAAATTTTTATTTCCTTCCTAGATTTATGAGGAGACTAAACCTAACAGAGCAATTGTATATCTTTAGCTTTAGATTAGAATAAGGGAAAGGTGAGTGAAACAACCGAAAACTCTGGTAGAATAATTGAAATTTTATATTTTTCAGTGGTATTTGAAGAGTTAAATACAATTTATGGAGCAGATTCTCAGGCTATGCTCTTGCAGGACACAGGTATTTTAAGAACTGGATCTGTCCATCTGATATACAGTCTTTTCTTAATTCTAATAAAGAAGATATTAATGGATAAACTTTTCTTAGTTTTCCGTATTTCTCCCAAATTTTTTTCTAAAACTTTTGATGCCTGCCTTCTGCCTATGGTCTATACAAAAGTCTGGTGTAAGACGACACTTGATATGTTTGATATATCACTCTATCACATGTTACTTCTCAAAAAGGATTATGATCTTCAGACTCACCTTTTCCTGAAAAAGTTGGGAGTTCCTGCAAGTGATCTTCCAACTGTACTCTTCTCACACTATGCTTTCCTTCTTTCCTTTCTCCTGGAAAGTCAGAGCTTGTTGGTTAGCCCAGCTACTACACAACTAAGAGTAGGCCATGGCCCCTTTTGAATGTAAACATGCACAGTCCATTTGATTTCCCCAAGGATCCTTAAGTCACTTAGAAGGATCCCTCAAATTATACAAATTATACCTGAGAGAAGCTCTTGAATTCAGGGTGTCTGACTCAGAATTGTCCTGCTGAAAGTGTTCCAGTTATAGTGTAAACTCTAGGTGTATTGCCTCCTATATTGTATATTTAATAAAAATTCCAAACTATAAAAACTAATTCTGTTCTAGATTTAAGTATACACTGAAGGCTGATTCAGCATAAGGTAAACCTAAGATATCTTGTCTAAGTCACAAGGAATGGACCTAGAATGGGTTGGAAAACAAGCCAAGTCCATGGGAACCTTATGACTGACTAATTGTTTTGATCCCTTATGAGATACTTTAAATTTTTTCTGCAAAATTCACTACTGTTTTCCATGAAATAAAGTCTACCATTTTCTTAAAAATTTTAAAAGATTTCTCTGTTAATTATTTCAAAAATATATAAGAATGTGTAAGATGAAAATCTCATAGATTCTAATGCCATATGCCCTGTGAAACTTAATAAATGTTAATAATAATTATGACTTTTTAATTTATTTTTCTAACCTAATATGTCATTGCATGAATCATTTTTCCAACTGTGGCAATTTATATTTTTCTTTTAAACTCATAAATTTCATACAGGTGACCAATGGTTTTTTGAAAAATACATTTTAGAGTAATATTGTTAAAAGGAAATAGGTACTAATATAGCTCTAGTTTAAGCTACATATGCAAATTATAGTCACTTAGACATTAAGAGAATAATACTGAGAACCAGATTTAAATTACATATTTCATTTATATTATGCTTGCTTATGTAATAGGAAGGTAATTTACATTTTGCTGTGATAATATATATATATTTTTTATTTTACTGAAGGCATCTTTGTTTTTCATCTAAGAATGTAAAATACATATTTTAAAGTGATATAACTCGATGTCATTTTTTTATCCCCAGTCTTAAATGTATTACATGATGTTTCAACTCCCTTAGTTTAGTTGGCTATATAAACTGCCTTTTTTTCTTATAATAGGAAAATTTTCGCTTAGAAAGGAATGATTATTTTCAAAAAAAATGCAAGAAAACAAGGAAGATTTATTTAAAATTAAAAAAAATTCAGACAGCCTGAACATTTATATGAAATATCATTGATGTATGTTTTCACAAATATATTAGTATAACGTTATGAATTAACGGGCAATTTTCTACTAGTTTCCAGAATTGTAGATCAACTGGAGCGATAAAGGCTCTAATTTGAGTGTAGTTCGTGGAGCTGAATATAACCTAAGATTCTGTCTTTAGGAAGAAGTTCCTTCAGGAAAAGCAGGGCCTCGGATTTTACTATAGAGACAGAGATTCTGTGGCCTCTGTGGTAACCTGTTCCAAAAGTTAATCAACCTTACAGTAGGTTCTGCCTGTATTCTGTCAAATTATTCCTTGCTGCAGTGTAAGATTGAACATACTTTTTTGTATCCTGGAAGATAGTTACCTTACAGCCTTTTCTCTTCCAAACAACCCTGATTCTTTTCATATTTCTCATATAGTCAGCTCTTGATTATCTTACTACAGTAATGAAAAGAAATATAAAACATTCAAAGGAATAAATAATGCAAAAGTCAAGTATATTTGACTTTGACATACCTTATATTTTACAAATTTTTTAAAGATTATCTTTATTACCCAAATTTCATTGTAGTCAAAAAATATAGCAATTTTTATATAATTTTTTGACATGGGTTGAACTTGTTTTATGGACTAAAACAATGTCAATATTCATAAATGATCTGTGTTTGAAAAGAATGTGTATTCTTCAATTTCGGGTACAGGGTTGTAATATATATATGACCAAACATATTAATTATGTGTTTTAAATCTCTATCATTACTAATGTTTTTTTCTGCTGTTCTGTCAAATCGTGTGTTAAATTACACATTACAATGCTAGACTTGTTAATTTCTACTTATAATTCTGGTTTTATTTTATATATTTTAATGCCTTCTTATTACCTGTATAAGAATATAGATTACTTAAATCGTCTTAGCAAGTTAAATCTTTGATTATATACTATCCCTAGATCTCTAAAAATGTGTTTGTGTTAAAAATCTATTTTATTGTCAAAATAAATATACTACATTTGTTTTTATTAACATGTTATTTTCCATTTTGTGATTTTTATTGTCTATTTTTACCTCTAGTGATAATGAAGCTTTCCCTGGTTTTTTTATTTTTTATTTTTTTTTATTTTTGGCTGTGTTGGGTCTTCATTGCTGTGCCTGGACTTTCTCTAGTTGCAGCGAGTGGGGACCACTCCTCGTTGCAGTGTGTGGGCTTACCATTGCGGTGGCTTCTCCTGTTGCAGAGCACGGGCCCTAGGTGCGCAGTCTTCAGTAGTTGTGGCACGTGGGCTCAGCAGCTGTGGCTCATGGGCTCCAGGGTGCAGGCTCAGTAGTTGTGGCGCGCGGGCTTAGTTGCTCCGCGGCATGTGGGATTCTCCCGGACCAGGGCTCGAACCTGTGTCCCCTGCACTGGCAGGCGGACTCCCAACCACTGCGCCACCAGGGAAGCCCCTCCCTGATTTTTTAAATATGTATTTTAGTTCAGAAATATACTGCTGATAGAACATAAATATAAAAACAATAAAAGTTTAACTACTGTATAATATAGATCAAGAAATAAAACATTGCCTTTGCTGTACCCCAAGAAGCCCCTTCATGTGTCTCCAATCATAATCCCTTCTTCTCCTTCAAAAGATAAGCACAATCAAGACTTTTTTTGTCAATTATTTCTTTGCTTTGCTTTGAGGTTTTATGACCTACTTATGTATCCTAAACAATATAGTTTAGTTTTGCCCGTTTTTGATCTTCATATAAATGGGATCATATTAAATGAGTTTTTCTATGTGTTGCTTCTTTGACTCAACATCATGATTGGCAGCTTCATCTGCGTTATTGTATCTGGTCCTAGTTCATTCACTTTTATTGCTATAAGCAGCAGTGCTCAAACGTTTTGGTCTCAGGACCCCTTTACATTGTTGAAGATTATCGAGAGTCCAAAAGAGCTTTCGTTTATGTTGGTTATATTCATCTATTTTTGCCATATAAAAACCAAAAAAATTATAAATATTAATACATTTAAAAATAATTTTTAAAACTCTCATGTTACCATAAACATTTTTTATGAAAAATAATGTCAAAAATATTGTGAGGAAAGTGGTATTTTTTACATTCTTTGTAAATCTCTTTAATGTCTGACTTAGTAGAAGACTGTGGGTTTCTCATAGATGCTTCTGTATTCAACCTGTTGCAGTATATTGTTTTGGCAACAAATACTATCAGTTGTTTCCCTTGAAGCAACAGTCTCACTTGGTTCATCTTCCAAAAAGATGCCTGCCACATACCAAAGTCTAAATAACCATAGTTTGTGTATCTGTTGTTCTTTCAAGTAAAAGTGATGGTTCATGAAAAAAGTGGCTAGTCTACCTTGCAACACAAACCACCGCATAGATGTTTTTTCTCAAGGCAACCATAGTACTTCATTAGACAGAAGTGCTTTATGCATGCTTCCCTTCACACCGAATGTTAAAAAGATGTGTGCTCAAAGATTAAATTAACACAATTATGAGTTTTATTCTTCAGCAAGTACATTCTTAAGTGAAACTCTTTTTTAAAATATGAGTATATGACTGAAGAATGTGACAACTTCTGAAGAATGTAATGACTTTGGTCTTTGGTGCTGTCATTGTACTAAGGCTTCAGCAATTTTACCCACCATTGCTTTTGTACCAGTCAACACAGTACAAAAGGCAAATAATGTGTTAAAGATGCTTTAAGATACATCTATATTATGTTTTGTCCAGTATTTTTCAGTTATTCTCAGTGAGAAGATTGGCACTGTTTTTTCTAGTCTGTCATTACTAGAAGCCTGGTTTATCATTTACAACCTCTCATTTTCCTTATATTTTGGATGTGTCTTTTTTAAAAGTATATTTTGTGTATTTTATCGGTTCCTTTTTATCTGGATTGATAATATATGCTTTTTAATTGGAAAATTCAGTCAATTTACATTACTGTGATTACTAACTTATTTGGATTTATTTTAGCCATTCTATATACTGTTTTTTTTTCTCTTTTCTTACTTTCTTTTACCTGGGTTACCTGGTAAAAGAGGTAACCCTGGCATTACCTGGGTTTATTTTGAGTTTAGAAGACATTCACTATATTTCTTTTCTTTGTATAGTTATTTTTGAAATTTTAATAAGAATACTTAAAATAATAAAGTCTTAGATTAGGCCATATCTTTATTCTCTTTCTCAAAAATAGAGTTTAAAAGTTCTTTAATACCGTTCTTTCCTCTCCTGGCATGGGTACTTAAAGTTGAATAATGTTTGCCCTTGTCTTTTTTTAATCCCACAAGTTAGACTTATAAAATATGTATCATTCATGTTTGTTTCAAATTACTTATATATTTGCTCTTCTTTACTCAGTATTTCCCTCTTTAATCTCACCCCTTCCTAAATCTCATAATCTTATACTCACAAAGTATATCCTCAAGTGATCTTCTAATAAATTTTTTTAAAAACCCTCTCTCTGGAAATCTCTTTTTTTCCCTTTATTTTTTTCCTGTTTATTGAGATATAATTGACATATAACATGGTATCAGCTTATGGTGTACAACATAATTTGATATATGTACTTATCACAAAATACCACAATAAGTTGAGTTGACATCCATCCCCTCACATAGTTACAATTTTTTTTTCTTGTGATGAAAACTTTAAGACCTATTTTCTTAGCAACTCCTAGCATACAGCACAGTATTATTAACTGTAGTCACCATGCTTTACATTACATCCCCAAGACTTACCTATCTTATAACTGGTAGTTCGTACCTTTTTACCGCCTTCACCCCTTTCCCTACCACCATCATTCCCACCTGCCTCTGGCAACCACCAACCAGCCTCTTCTGTTTCTGTGGATTCCTTTGTTTGTTTTAATTGAGATAGAATTGGCATATAACATTATATTAGTTTCAGGTGTATAATATAATGATTCGATATATGTTTACATGCTGTTATTTTGAAAGAATTTTACTATATATATTATTATGGGTTGACACTTATTCTCAGCAAATTGTGGTATCATCCCAGTCTTCTGGCTTCTATTGCTGGAAATGCAAAGTCATCTCTGGGTCTAATTATTATTCTTATGTAGGCAATCTGTTTTCTTTCTGGGTGCTTTTAAGATTCTGTTTGCCTTTGGTATTCTACAGTTTTATTACAGTCTATCTCTCTTTTTGCTTGTATCTATCATGAAATTTATTGGGCTTCTTAAATATGGGATTGTTTGCTTTCATTATTTCTTGATTATCCACTGCCAATATGTCTCTGAATGTTGCCTCTTTCCCATTTTCCCTAATATTACTTTCTAGAGCTTTGATAGATATTCATGTTTTAATGTCTCTTAACTCCTCTTTAATTTGCCATTTTTTTATCTTTTCACACTGCATTCTGTATACTTTATTCATATTATCTTCAAGTTCACTGATTTTCTCTCTAGCTATATATAATATGATATTAAATTTCAGTGGTTCATTTTTCATTTCTAGAAGTTTTATTTGGTTCTTTTTTCTAATCAGCCTAATAATTTTTGGTAGTCCCTTTTTCCTAAAAAGTCCTATCAAATACAAGTTCATATTCTTTAAACTTATTAAACTTATTTTGTATTCCATATCTAATAATTTCAATATCTGGAGCCTGCAGCTCTGGTTCTATTGTTTGTTGTTTCTGCTGGTTCCTACTTATGGTGGCTTACGTTCTTTTACGTTTAGTAATTTCCTATTATGAGCATGTATTTGTTGGAATGCATCTGTGTGGATTCTGTAAGGGCTGGGTTAAGGGTGTGTTTTTCCTGGGAAGACTTGTGTATTTATGTTTGTTTCTGTGATACATTGCAGGTACCTGCAGTCCCATGTAACTTTAAATTACAATTCTCGGGTTATGGTTTCTCAGGCCACACTTGTCATAGTGGGACAGATTATAAAGATGTAGTTTTCTTTTGTTTGTTTATATTTTTCTGTGTTTTTAAATATCACTAATAGCAAAGACAGTTTACCACCTGATTCTATGGGCTACTATTTTGGGATTTTTTTCCTAGTTTGCCTAACCTCTGAGTGTAGCCTTTCTCAGATCCTTACTTTATATATAGGGTATTTACCTGTCTGTACATGGACCATTTTAGGGAGCCTCTGTTCTGGATGGAGTCCCATCTCTAAATCGGTCTTTTTCCCCCTAACTTCCTTTTTCTTCCTTCCTTCCATCTTCCCTTTCTCCCTTATTTTATTTCCTTACTTCTTTCCTTCTGTCTTTGAGCTGCTATAACAAAAGTACCTTAAAATGGGTGGCTTATAACGAATAAGCATTTTTCATAGTTCTGAGAGCTGGGAAGTCCAAGATCACCAAACCAGCAGATTCATTGTGGCAGCTGATGAGGGCCTGCTTCCTGGTTCATAGGTGGCACCTTCCCACTGTGTCCTCACATGGTGGAAGGGGGCAAGGGAGCTCTCTCAGACCCCTTTTGTAAGTGCACTAATCCCATCCATGAAGGCTCTGCCCTCATGACCTAATCACCTCCCAAAGGCCCCACCTCCTCCTAATACCATCACCTTGGGGGTTAGGATTCCAGTATATGAACTTTTCACACTATGGCTCCCTCCTTCCTCCCTCTCTTGCTCTTTTCCTTCCTTCCTCCCTCCTTTTTCTATGCTCAGAACATACATTTTTTCCTGTAGAGATCCGTGTCAATATAGTTTGTCAAACCAGTTTTATCCCTTCATATGTTGTAAGTATGAATAATGTCATCACAGTCTGTGTGGGTGGGGTAGGGATGAGGGTGACCAGGGTTTGGAAGTAAGGGAGAGGCCTGGCTTCACCAAGCGAGTCACTCCTGTTACCCTCCTAATAATAGTATAGTGAGCCTTATTTTCTAGTTAGATTGGTTTAGCAGTCCTTTTTTTGACTATATACTGCCTTTCTACGTTACAGTTTAAACATATATCCACATTCGAAATATTTAGATAACTTCGCAGAGTATTTAACCTCGTTACCATTTATTGAGGTTCTGCTATATCTGTGTAAAAGAAAATGAACTGTGTTAGTGCTACACTCAGTTAATTTTACTTGGTTACAGCTTATTTAGTTACAAAAGGGGGTGACGAGTAGATTCTCTGCCACATTGCTACATTTACACGTATGGTAATAAATACATCTATGTTATATAAGTGATTCCTGCTTAATAATACTTTATTATTAACATTTTATTAAGTTTATTAAAATATGGGCAGTAGGCAGTGTTTTCTAGTTCATAATAATGAATTAAAACACAGATCTTTGAGAGAATTCCCAGATGCTTATAATTTTATTAGTGGCACTGGTCTTTTGAAAACTAACACGCACACACAAATAAGAATTCTCTCACCATCAACCACTCACTCCTAAATTCACCATGCAGCATCTTCTTCTCACAGTAACCCAAAGAAGACCAAGCCTGAGAATCTGTGAAATCTTCCCTGGTAGATCCTGAGAGAAAGCACCTTTAATTATTTTTGTTTATAGAGACCCAAGTTAAGCCTGTAGTTCTACATTTCATGTAAAGATTAGACTACACTTCTTAATTCTGATATCGCCTGCTTTAGACTAGCCTGTACCAAGATAGAAGCTAGTGCTCTGTCCTTGGAATAGATCAGAAAGTACCTGATCTATTTACAATAGACACCAAATCCCTGATCAGCTTTGAGTGGTTTGCCTTAAACTTGCAATTTTTTTGTGACAAGTTTTCGATTAACTTAAATTTACTCTCTCTAAAGTATGGATATGGTCATTTTGATTCTTTGATGCACTAACATAATATATGCTAACCAACAATGATTCATTTTTAAATTAAGCTGAATTTTTATAGGTTGCTATAAAATTACCAAAATCTTCTCCAAATGAATTTACTTCACACAAGGTGTGAATAAAATTTTTATTTCACACTTTCTTAGAAGTTATGTATGTTTCATTAGAAGGGCATGGGGCAGGGGTGAAGAATGTGATTCTTATTGACAAAGCCACATTGTACTTAGAAACAGTGGTTATATACCATTACACCTTTGAAAATGCCCTGGGTTTACCAGTGATGTAATATGATACTGCTGTGTGCAGCAGGAAGCAAAAAAGGTAAGCTAATGTGTTTTCTTTTCAAGGTTGGCTAGAAGAGATTTAAACTGTATAAATTATCATTGTTTCTGACTATTCTTTAGATTTCAGTTGTGCTTCTTAAAACTTCTACAGGTACTTAAAACAGATGCTGAGGAACTTGTCTCCAGAAGCTATTGGGATACACTGAGACGTAATACAAGCCAAGCACTCTTTTCAGACCTCGCAGAGGTATAATTAAACCTCAACCAGGTCCTTGTACTATTTGCCATTTTGTTAATCTAGTCCTCATTTCATTTTCGAGTCATAGCGATGAAACCAAAAATATATTTTATACTTTCTCTTTTTCTCCAGTAAAGCAGTAATTCCTATATATAAATTGGTATATTTGAATATGTCGACTGTGCTGGCAGGGGCAGCAAGGTCACCTGTAATAGCCCATGGTAAATCCACTCGCTTCTTGTAGAAAACACGACTTTCCAACTTAATTAAAAGGAAATACTGTTCTTTTTCACTTAAAGGTCACTTTCAGGAAATTTGAAAATACTATTTTATAGTTTCACTGAATCTTTTAACCTTATAATTGGCAATGTTACATGAAGTGCTGTAACTTCTAACTTGGTAAAAGATAGATAATGCTTTAGAGTTACGGTAGATTTAAAATCAAATTTCCTAACATTAATAGCGAGTGGCTTACCAAGGGTGGGCATGGGGGAGGTGTGCTAACAGCTGGCAGTCAGGGAAGGGAGGACATTTTACCTTGACATTGGTTAGGATTGCCAGTGTGTGGAAAATTAAAAGTAGACTGACCATTATATCATGCACTATTGTTTTCGAATTCCATAGAGACACATACCTTTTCGCTGCACTCAGGTGGACTGTTCCCACCACCCCACTCTCATTATGGCACTGTTAATAGGAATTTGTCACTTTAAAAGATGGGCTATGTCTTGTAGATTAAATACTTTCCTATGTTCCCTATTAAGAATTTTTAAGAACTTTATTAGAGATGGCTGTCTGGCTTACCACAAAGGACTTTTCAGTAAATACCAAGAGATGTATTTTTTCATTATCTTTTTCTCTTGAAAGTTGGCTTCTCGTTTCTTTTTCTAAAGTTTGACTTTTAAAAGGTATACTTAAAAATATCTAGAGAAGTAAACTGGAATGAATTCTGTTACCCACATAGACAGTGTTACTCAGTGGCCACCTCTAGAGCAGGGCAAACACTTGTAAGTGTTAAAGTCCTAAAACAAATAAATAAAGCATTCTGCCCTACATATAGTCTGTCTGTGATATGCAAATATGATGTAATTATGACCCGCAATTATTAATCTTTAAAAATTACCTTTTAAATCTTAGCTATTGTTAGGCATAAAGTGCTAGTAGATAGTCCATTTACACATATTTTAGAAGTGCTTAATTCTGTAATCATTTATGTAGGCATATAGTAGTCAGTGCCTAAAAGTAAGAGCAATGGGGGACACTAGTCCTTGGAGTCCCTACAAGCCTGCTGTGCCCAGCTTCAAATTAGCAGTCGTGTCCTGCTGTCTCTTCCCGCCATAGGCTGTCCACCTCTCAGCCTCCAACTGATCTTCAATCCCATTTAACTCTGCTAGAAATTCTCACAGTTAGGCACAACCTGCTTATTATATGTCAAATTTAATTTAAATCTTGGTAATATCAGAAGACCAGTCAGCTCTTACATATACTCAAAGATCTTATATAAGATTTGCGTAAGATCTTTTGAAGATGTTTATTGCTCCATCTGATGTGTGCTGGAGCTGGCTTTTACAGCTTCCCAGAGCTAGTTCTGCACATCTCTTCCCAACTCAGCATTCCATGATATTCCGTTGGTACCTTCAGATTGACCATGATAGGCATGTTACTACCGTAGACATTGGCAAACACTACAAATCAGGCTTTTTTATTTTCCTAGAGAGCCAGTTCACTAGCACACCATTAACTGTAATCAATCCACACTATAATCATAAGCTGCTAAATCAATTAGTGAATTGACTCAAACATCGTGAAAATAAATTTGATGGAGAGAAGTGCAAAGAAAAAGAAGAAAAGAAAACAAAACATATTGTGTTTCCAAGTAAAATAATTATTGGGGGATCATCTCTGTTACTGCCCTCCCACATTAGAGAAGATAATTGAGAATTAGCTGTAGTTAAATTACAACTCATTATAATTCCTTATAGGTTACTACTGATGCCAGTGAAACATTGAATTGTTTATACTGTCAGTACTTCAGGATTTGAATTCGTTCAGAAAGGAAGCTTAGAAATCTATTTGTATTTCTTTGTTTCTCTTATATTTAAAATGTAAATATTGAGATAAAGCAGTTCCCTTTACATAATGTAGGTAAATTTGAGATTAGCCTCTCATATTCTTATTGCAAAGCTATTTCTAACCATAAATTTTTTTTCAGTGATAGTAAAACCATGTTATAATGAAAATTTGAATACCACAGCTGCTACCACTTTCTAACCAAAATAATAGATAATAAATTCATAGTACAATATGTCTATCATGCAGCTATTGAATACAGTCTGAGTACCAGAATTACAAAAACTGTTTTCAGCTTTACAGATGCAATTAAAATTTTTTTCTTATCTGCTTTAAACTTTACTAACCCTTAATAAGTTCCAGTAGGTTATTTAAAACCTTCCTAACAAATCAAGAGTTTGACGATTTCCTCCAGCCCATGAGTAGAGCTTGATAAGATTATTATCATATAGTAATCCATAAAAATATATTGAAAGAATTTCTTAAAACTCTTTAATAGCTTGATATATTTTTGTTTTATGCAAGTTTTTTAATTTTTTTATTCCATTTTTGGTGAAATCATTTAAAATAATTTTTAATCAAAACGAAGTTAGATAATGGCCTCGCATGGGGTTCTTTTGTGGCTTTTTCTCGCTTTGTTAATGAAAACACCTGAATTCGTTTTATTTTAACAATGAGCACAAGAATCAAAGGGATAAAGTCTCTATTTTTGTCTCAACTCTCCTGTGATTTAAGTTATATAGCACTGTTAGGATACCAAAGACACTGGTATAGTTTTCAATGACTCCCAACAGTACTCTGTTTCACTGAATGGGGGGAAAAGGTTTTCACCATTTCCATTTTCTTAATTTTTCTCTCTAATGTCAAACTGTTGTTTATGCCTCTGTGAGTCTGGATTATCTGGATAAGAGCAACCTAAGTCTAATAAGATTTCGATGATGAAAGACTGTAAATGAAGATTTGCTCTGCTCAATGGGCATGAGGAAAACTGGCTGAATGAGGTCATTATTTAAAACCTGTGTAAAGCAAAGCCACCTCATTTCAGTGTATTATGTCTCGAGGTAAGGAACATGACAACACTAGAGGAAAACATTCCATAATTATGTTATCAGGGTTCTCTAACTTTTGGTGTTCCTGTATCCTCTCATTTTAAGGCATTTTTTTAGATCTATATAACATATGTATAGTTTCAATAACACAAAAGAAGTAAGAGTATACCATGTAAAAATATTTTTTTGCATTAAGCTCCAACATTATTTTCTGTCTTGTCCTTTTTCAACTTCTTGGAATATACTGGTTTGTCAGAAATAAATAATAATAGCTAACACTTATTGAACATTTACAATATGCCAGTTATAGTGCTGACTAACGTGAGTTATCTAATCCTCACAACAACCCTTTAGGGTAAGTACCGTCCTTGTTCCTGAGGATAATTATATCCTCGGTGAGATTAACTTCCCCAAGGTCACCTAACTAACGAGGGAAAAAGTCAGAATTCAAACCAGAAATCTCCCTCTTGAGTTCATCATCCTATTTGCTCACCACGCTACTGCTTATTTGTGAAGCAGCAACTTGTTCTAAAACCTTATCCCTGCTCCTCTTCTTGGTCACTTTGCCCCTCTTCCACATTCCATCGCTCTAGCTTCCAGATGGATACCCCAGTTCTTCATGCTGACCTCTGATTGGCTCGAGCCTCCACTATTATGGTCCCTTTAGGCATGCCTTCTCAAATATTTCCTCTCCCTACTATAAATTAAGCTGTTCCTTGGATAATAAACTGATTAGATTTGATTATACATGATCACAAAAGAATGTCTATAATTAACAGGCTACCTTCTCCCCCCACAAAGGTCTTAATGCTTTTGTCCAAAGCATCTTATGACTACCAATAAGAACATGTATATATTGGTTATATTATAGGGAACTTCTCAGTTATTCCAGCTCCTGAGAATACTTGGAACTTGTCAGCAAACTCAAATAAGAAGTAGTAGAGATCGTCCAAACCAATTATTAGGAGGTTACATTCTAGAAATTATTTAGAAAAATCCAAACTAAATTACAAATACAGACTACATAGGTGATTACTAAAGAATCTCAACAATTTTAGTTAATTTAAAGTAGAAGATACCCTACATGTTTTAAAGAGTCTTTAAGAGAGACGTGAGTAATCCATGTAGCAGAAAGATCACTTTAGAAAAATAGTTTCATGGATTCAAAGAGGGCATGTTGGAGGGGGAAAAGCCTATCAGAAGATGTAGTCTTCTATAACTCCATTCTAGTCGTTACAAGAGAAGAAGAATATTTGGTCTAGGGAGAAGGGAAATAAAGACCCAACAAATGTTATGAAGGATAAAAATGGCTATCTTCATGAAAGATTGGGAAGGGAGCTCTCAGGAATCAAAAGATTGCCAAATTTAGTGTTTGGAAGATGGGTAAGATGAGACTATCAGGGAACATGGAAGACGACTGATGCTTTGAAGAGAAGTATATATTTTCTATTATGTTTTCTATGGAGTGGTATCATGATTCTGGTCAAGAAGTAATAGTTTCAAATATGTACCTTTAGATGGACATTTGCAGCTATTTTTTAAATATAGAAAATGATATTATTTAACCTCTTACTTTTTCTTACATTTCCCAGGATAATACATGGGGAGAGGTTATAATCACTTGAATTTTATTATTTTTGTAACTGAGTTTAATAAGATAGGTATGAGTTAATGGCCAAGTGAAGAAGGAAGGAAAGACAAAGAAGGAAGGAAAGGGAATGGGATGGGAAGGAGGGAAGCAAAAGGAAACCTATAAAGCTACATTAAAAAGGGAAGATTTTCTCAGGCCATTAAACTTTATAAGGACTATAATTAAGTTATTTTAAGAATACATTTGTTGGAACTTGTATATCAAGTTGAATGGGGAAGGGAAAATCCTCTGGAATTAATTTCTTATCCATTCAAAAAATAATGTAAGACTTTTCTTTGGAAAAAATTGTAGATGATATAAATTCCAAGGTAATATTACTGTAGTTTCTATTTCAAAATACAGTATCTTCTATTTAAAGTATCATGGATAAGAATACAATAGGGAAGAATCATGGTTCAAGGAAACTATTTTACGAAGCTTGAGGCCATTCTTTTGTCAGCCCTATCTGTTCAATAATCTGAGGAATTTACCTCTTTTGGACATCCTAAATGAATGAATTTTTCAGGTTGATCAGGAAAATCCAAAGTAAATTACTTAAATAAAAATAAAATATTTGATGATTACTAAAGGCTTTTAACTATTTTAGGTCATTTAAACTGTAGATACCCTATGTGCACAATTTGAGGTTGAAGACTCCTTAATATAATCATAACTAAGTTTTTTGAGGATAAACATCAATTTCATCTGTATTTCTATTTTCGAATTTTGAACTTCTTTTTAACTGTAATGGCATGTATTAATACATCCTTCTGCTTTTCATTCTAATGTTAATGTGTGTGTGTTCTTTGGGGGATATTGGGTATCTGTATTCTGTTTTGTTTTATTGCAGCTAACCTTTAAATTGTGATTTCTTTTAAAGCGTGCTGATGACATTACAAACTTAGTAACAGATACTACACTTCTTGTACACTTTTTTGGAAAGAAAGGAAAAGCTGAGCTCAACTTTGAAGATTTTTATAGGTGAGCTTAATTTTTATATTTGTATTGAAAAATGTTAACATGCTAAAGTCAGGAAGGTCTTTAGGAATCATTTAGTGCAGTGACACTCACCTCTTTGCTGCTTTCATCTTAACTAAAGATACTCTAGAACAAATATCCACTCCCGTCAGTGCTTGTGTACCAGTAGTTCTATTGATAAATGTAACAGGAAGTCACTGAATGATGAAAAATATCCAGATATCTGGATTGATTATTTCCTATATATTCAGAAGAAAGAATATTACCAATTCCTCAGTCTCGATAAGCTGCAGTAATAATAATAATAGGCATGTATAGTGTTTGCTGCAGTAAACACGAGGCCGGGCACATTAACTCCTTTAAGTCTCATCGCTACCCTGCAAGATATTCTTGTTATGTCCATTTTACAGATGAAGAAGCCAAAGTCCTGAGAGGCTAAGTACCATCTGTTACCATCACTCTTCATTTATCTTATTCATTGTTTATGTATTTTTGTCATAGATTCATGGATAACCTCCAAACAGAAGTTCTAGAAATAGAATTCCTTTCCTACTCTAATGGGATGAATACTATCAGTGAAGAAGATTTTGCTCATATTCTTTTACGATACACAAATGTGGAAAATACATCAGTATTTTTGGAAAATGTGCGTTATAGTATACCTGAAGAAAAGGTATCTAATCCCCATTTTTATTTTGTTACATATGTTATTATCTTGTAATTATATAGGTTTGTAAAATATATTGTCCTTCTGTTAGTTCTTTTGCTCCTCTGTGGATTAATAGATTCTTTGGATATATTCCATCCTTCTCCTCTGTGTCTTAAGCGCTCTGGCTAAACTTTAAAATGGTTTAACTTAAAATTCTGGGTTGGGACTTCCCTGGTGGCACAGTGGTTAAGAATCCACCTGCCAATGCAGGGGACATGGGTTCAAGCCCTGGTCTGGGAGGATCCCACATGCTGCGTAGCAACTGAGCCCATGCGCCACAACTACTGAGCCTGTGCTTCTAGAGCCCATGAGCCACAACTACTGAAGCCTGCGTGCCTAGAGCCCGTGCTCCGCAACAAGAGAAACCACCGCAGTGAGAAGCCCCCGCGCACTGCAACGAAGAGTAGCCCCCACTCACCACAACTAGAGAACGCCCATGCACAGCAACAAAGACCCAACACAGCCAAAAATAAATAAATAATAAATTTTTTAAAAAATTTAAAAAAAATATAATTCTGGGTAGATATCCATATTTTTCTTAGACATGCTGAAAACCTTTAAGGTTATTAGCAGTTGTTTTATTCACATTATGGATATCACTTTTCAAGGGAATTCTGCTGAGCTATAAGCTTTGACTACTATGTAAACATCACCTCATATAAAACGGTTTATATTGACATCATTTCAGTCACACTTTATTCATTTCTATAATACCCTTAATAAAAGGTCATTAGAAGACGGCTATTGACGAGTGAGTGATCTTATCGGTAGTTGAACTGAGGTTTTTCAAAGAGTTTGGATGGCATGAATGGTTAAGAACCTGGGACAACTGATTGTCTATTTGTTTAGTAGCAAATGTTTTGTCAGCAATTCTGAGCAGTTGCATTATCTAGTGGTATTTGAGTGCATCACTGCAACCAAATAGAACTGGTGTTACAAGTACCCCTTCAAGCATGGGATGTTTTGGATATATTGCCTTCTATTTGTGTTTGTAGAAGGATCAAGTTAATCTATCCAAGAAAAACTTGCAAACAGTTTGACTTTGTTTAAAGTGGATACACTGTGACGGTGCTAACAATTCTGCAGGTCCCCTACGGAATGAGGAAAAAAGGACTTGATGCATTTGACTATTAGTTTATGTAATCACTTAGGGGTCTTTTATCTGTTTTACATGTTGAAGTAAATTTTTTCCAATTCATAGACACTTCCCTAAAAATAAATATCAGAAATTGTACTATTTTGTCAAACTATGAGTGTATTATTTAGGGCCTTGAAGAATATGCTTTTTTTTCTTTTATCCACTGGAGACTTATAAAAATCTGAAATTCAAAAAAGTCAATTCCAGGGTGAAGTGTTTAGGGAACTCTTTGTACTGTTTTTGCACCGATGTTTTACATTTAAAATTATTTCAAAATAAAAAGTTTGGGGGAGGGGAATTCCCTGCCAGGCCAGTGGTTAGGACTATGTGCTTTCACTGCCATGGCCCGAGTTCGATCCCTGGTCAGGAAACTAAGATCATGCAAGCCGTGTGGCACAGCCAAAAAATAAAAAATTTTCTTTTAAGTTAAATTCAGCTTCTCAAAACTTCTAATTGATAGAGGTATCTTAAATGTAACATTATTACAGTAAGAAGAGGAAAATATAGCAAGTGAACAAGCATTGATTCTCACTGATTTTTTTTTTTTTTTTGCATTATCTCATCAATCATTAGAACAACCTTCCAGATACTGATAAATTTCTTTTAGAAAAGAGGAAGCTAAGGCTCTCAGGTACTTAAAATAGTTGCCCAAGGATTCAAACCCAAGACGCTAAGCCAGTGATATTCCTAACACACCCTACTTCTGTATTTACCATCTTTTCACCTGCCATCCTCTTCTCTCAAAAGAATAACAAGTAGTAGTACTTGAATAGCACTTTACATTTCTAAAATACTTTCATTTCCATTCATTTATCTAGCAGATATTAAACATCTGCTGTTTACTAGGCCTTATTGTAGCCACCGTGGATAAAGTGACAAGCAAAATCCTTCTCTCATGGAAACACATCTTAGTGGAGAGATACAATAAACAAGTAAAGGAAAAATAGTAAATGATATCCTTTCAGATAATGATAAATATTATGAAGAGGACTAGAAAAGAAGATAGACAATCAAGGTAGCTTTTGAGGAAAGGCTGTGAGGAATGACCTGTGCCAAGATCTGGATGAAGAACCTTCCAGGCAGAGGAAACAGCAAATACTAAGGGCCTGGGGACAGAAAAAGCTTCCTTTATCTGAGAAATTGCCAAAACGGTAAAGTCGGTGAAGGGGAAATAGTAGGAGATCGAGGAGAGATAGATTAGGGGTCAGGTCTCAGAGGACCGTGTAGGCCAAAATAAGAAGTTTAGATTTTATTCTAATAGTGATTCTAAGAGTGATGGTAAGCTACTATAGTATTTAAACTTTAAAGCAGTGGTAAGTAAACTACCTACTTCCTATTCTTGTAAATAAAGTTTTATTGGAACATAGCCACGCTCATTCTTTAATGGATTGTCTCTGGCTCCTTTTGAGCTATAACAGTACAGTTGAGTAGTTGCAACATGCACCATATAACCTGCAGAAATAAAAATATTTATTCTCTGACCCTTTATAGAAAACGTTTGCCAATCTTGTTTTAGAACATAGGTGTCATGTTTGTTCATTCAACAAGTATTCGTTCAGTGAGTATTTGCTGTCTACTGTGACACTCAAATCTGATCTAACTCATGAGCCAGATATGACCTGATTCACGTCTCAAAAGATCATCGTGGCTGGTGTATACAGAATAGACTTCAGTTGGCCCAGGTTTGAAAGAAGGTGGCAAGTTAGAATGTTGTTATAATAGGAGTATAGCTAAGAGACGAGCATGGTTTGGACCAGGGTGAAACTAGGGAAGAGTGGTCAGATATTGGATCATTTGAAAAGTAGAGCTGATAGAACATGTTGCTGGATTAGACTGCAATATGATGGAACAAGAATCATGAAGAACTCCTAGGTTTTGGCCTGAACCACATGGTGAAACAGTGCCCTTTATTGAGCTAAGCAAGACTATAAGCTTGGGATTAGGAAAGAATCAATGGTTTTATTTTGGACAAGTTAAATTTGAGATTCCTATGAGGTATCCACTTGAAGAAATTCTGCAGGCAGTTGGATGTGTGACTCTAGCATTCAGGGGTGCAATCAGGACTACTTTTGGTGTATAGACTTCCAAATGGTGTCTCCAGTTTAAACTGCTCCCCTGAATTTCAGTCTTTTACTTCATACCGCCTACTCAGCATCTCCAGTAGTATCCAATAGACATCTCAGGCTTAATAGTTGCAAAACTAAACTCCTGAGCATCCCCCCAAAATCTTGCTCCACGCACCATCTTCCCTGCTTGAATTAATGGAAACTCCATTCTTCCTAGTCGTTCTAGCCAAAATTTTTGGACCTCTCCGTCTCATTCTACATACAATCCGTCACAGATCCTCCTGACACTGCTTCTGTCAGCATTTGATCACTCCTTGCCACCTGCATTGCTACCACCCAGGTCAGTTGCCTCCTAAGTCACCTCTCTGCCTCCAGCTTTGCCTCCCTGCCATCCGCTCCCCATTCAGCATTTAAGGAAGCGCTTTATACCATGATTCAGATCTTATCATAGTAACTCCCCATTTTTCTCCTTACAGTGGCCTCCAAGGCCTACACAGTCTGCTCCCTCATTACCTCAGACCTCACTTCCTGCCATTCTCCCCTGTCCTCGCTCTGCTCCAGCCACACTGGCTACTTTACTGTTTCTCAAATACCAGGCAGTCTGCTGTCTCAGGGGTTTTGTGTGTGTTCTTTTCTCTGCCCAGAATGCTCTTCTCTTAGATATGCTGTGTATATCGCTCACTATGTTATTTCTCAATGAGGCCTACCCTTCCAATCTAATATATGAAGACTCACCTATTATATAAATAATATATAACTTACTATGTAAGTAATAATCTAGTAGATAAATTATAACCCTTTCCCTTGGCATTCCCTATTCCTTCTTCCCTTAATCTGTTTTTATTTCCATAGCGTTATCGTCTTCTAACATACCATATAATTTACTTTTTATTTTTCATTGTTTATCTGGATAAATAATAGTATTGATATTTACTTATTTTTATTATTTGTTGTCTGTTTCCCCTAACTAGAACATAAACTCCGGGAAGGCTAGTGTTTTTATCTTTTTTATTCACTCATATATCCGCAGCACCTAGAGCCCCTGTCAAATGAATTGATAGATAATATTTAAAGATGTGGAACTTAAAGCTTTTCTGTTTTTGTGAATTTTATCTACATATATATTCACTCATATGAAATGGTAGATATATACAAAGTTATTTATTATAGCATTGTAGCAAAAGATTGGAAACTACCTGCCTCTTTCAGTAACATACTGGTTAAATACCAGAAACTACCTCTTGCAGTAAGTTACTGGTTAAATAAATTATGATGTAACTATAAAATGGGGAAAGGTGCAGCTGGAAAAAGACTAAGAAAGGTCTTTATGTACTAATATAGAATGATCTCCAAGATGCAGTAAATGAAAAAGAACACAACTTAGAGCATTGTATATAGTATACTACCATTTGTTTAAAAAGATGGCCTATGCTAATTCTAGAAGGACCCACAGAACTAAAAACATTGGTTCCTCCAAGGAAAGGAACTACATGGCTAGGTGACAAGGGTGGGAGAAAGGGAGATTTTGTGTTGTATATTCTTTTGTGCCTTTTGAATTTTGAACAGGTGAATATATTGCCATATAAGATAAATAACTTTAAAAAATGTTAAATACCATGGGACCAGGTGAACTTATCTAGGAGAGAATGTAGATAGAGACTGTAGAAGGGAAGGGAAGAGGGCTTCTCATCATAACCACGTAATGTAAATATTAACAAGAAAGTAATAAAATTACCGTTATTAAGCTTTGAGGACACTGATGTTCAGAAAGGTTTAAGAGACTTACCTTATTAGATCATTCAGCCAGTAAATTTCAGAGTTTGAATTTTCTGCTTTTTTCACAATGGTACACTTCCCTCAATCTTTCAAAGTTGTTTATATATTTCTAAAAGTTATTATGTATTTGCTATTTAGATCAGTTACTGATCTAAATAGCACACTTAATTTATGATATGAGTATGAATTTTGTGTTAAGAATAAACATAGTTTATATTCCTGAGGTCCTCTTAAGCGCATGTTTTCTAAATGGTCGTTTTAGTTTGGATGATAATTTGTCTTGATGATTTCTTTGGCTTTTTCAAGTTAAATCTTTTCCTCATTCTAGTCTTTTGATTTTTTCAAATTTTACCGAGGTAAAAATCATGTAACATAAAATTAACCATTTTAAGCTGAACAATTCAGTGTCGTTTAGTATATACACATGTTGTACAACCACTATCTCTGTCGATTTCCAAAACATTTTCATTACACCAGAAGTAAACCCTGTACCTATTAAGTGTTTTCCCCCAGCCTCTGGTAACCATCAGTCTGGTTTTTCTCTCAGTGGATTTAACCGTTCTGGCTATTTCATATAAAAAGAATCAGGCAATATGTGACTTTTCATGCTTGGCTTCTTTCATAATGTTTTTGAGGTTCATCCACATTGTAGCATCTATCAGTACTTCATTCCTTGTTATGGCTGAATAACGTTCCATTGTAGGTATATACCACTATTTGTTTATCCAGTCATCTGTCCATAGCCATGTGAGCTTTTCCCACCCTTTGGGGATTGTGAATAATGCGGCTATGAATATGTGTGTACATGTATTTTTTTGTTTGAATACCAGTTTTCAGTTCTTTTGGGTATATACCTAGAGTGGAATTGCTATATATATAAATTATAGCCATCCTAGTGAGTATGAAGTGTTATCTATGTAATCACCTTTACCCTTACCTTAACCAGAACTCTTTATTTCTTTATATAGCTTTGAGTTGCTATCTAGTTTCTTGTCTTTTCAGCCTGAGGGACTTCCTTTAGCATTTCTTGTAGGACAGGTCTGCTAGTAATGAATTCCCTTAGCTTTTGTTTATCTGAAAATGTCTTAATTTCTTCATTTTTGAAGGATACTTTTGCCACATACAGAATTCTTGGTTGACAGGTTTTTTTCTTTCAGCACTTGAAGTATCCCACTCACTTCTTGCCTCTGTGAGTTCTGATGAGAAATCAGCTGCTAATCTTATTGGGGATCCCTTCTATGTGAAGAGCTGCTTCTCCTCTGCTGCTTTCAAGTATCTCTGGCTTTGGCTTTTGACACTTTGAATATGTGTCTTGGTGTGGGCGTTTTTTAGTTTATCCTACTTGGATTTCATTGAGCTTCTCAGATGTGTAGACTCCCGTCTTCCCTCAAATTTGGTGTTTTCAACCATTATTTCTTTAAATATTCTTTCGACTTCTTTCTCTCTTTTCCTTCTGGAAGTCCCGTAATGTATGTATGAACTTGATGGTGTCCCCAGGACCCTTAGGCTCTGTTCACTTTTCTTTTTTTTTTTTCCCTGCGGTACACGAGCCTCTCACTGTCGTGGCCTCTCCCATTGCGGAGCACAGGCTCCAGACGTGCAGGCTCAGCAGCCATGGCTCACGGGCCCAGCCGCTCCATGGCATATGGGATCTGCCCAGACCGAGGCACAAACCTGTGTCCCCTGCATCGGCAGGCGGACTCTCGACCACTGCGCCACCAGGGAAGCCCTGTTCACTTTTCTTCATTCTTGTTTCTTTCTGTGCCTCAGACTGAATAATTTCAATTGTCCTCTCTTTAATTTCATAGATTCTTTCTTCTGTCTGCCCAAATCTATTGTTGAACTTCTCTAGTCAGCTTTTCATTTCAGCTATTGTACTTTTAAGCTCCAGAATTTTTATTTGGTTCCTTTTACACTTTCTGTCTCTTTATTGATATTCTCATTTTGTTCATACATGGTTTTCCTGATTCCCTTTAGTTCTTTGTCCATGGTTTCCTTTAGCTCTTTAAGCATATTTACAACAATTAATTTAAAATCGTTTTTTCTTTGGTCCAATGTTTTGGCTTCTTTAGGGATGGCTTCTGTTGATTCTTTTTTTTTCTTCCTGTGAATGGGCCATATTTTCCTGATTCTTTGTATGCACTGTAATTTTTTGCTAAAAACTAGCCATTTTGAATATTATATGGTAACTCTGGAAATCACATTCTCCCCTACAGTTGTCCATTTGCAAAATAGCTTGGATAAGTCACTAAACAAACAGAAAAGACTGTATTCCTTGTCATATGCAGTCACTTAAGACTCTGTTCCTTTATCTTAGGGGTTAGCCAGAGAACTGACAGAGATTTCCTTAAATGCCTGAAGCCAAGAAGAAAAAAATATAGTACTGTCCCAGTCTTTGCAGTTAAGCTGTGAGCTGGAGCACTCCTTCAGCACTACGCCAGGCTACCTAAGCCCCTTTATTTACCTTCACCTCCTGCTCTCACAGAGCTCACATATCTGCCAGAGGTGGTAACCTAGGGTCCCCTCAGGTCTGTTAAAGCATGTGTCAGTTCCTGGGCATGTCCAATTTCCCAAGTATATGCGATAGCGCTGTGAGCCCCTATTCTCCCAGTAACCATTCTCTTCAGCCTCCTCCTTCCCAGGCTTTTGGATTCTGTCTGCCACTTGTCTCCTCTGTCGTCCCTTGCCCCAGGCTGGCATAGAGTGTGTATGTCTTTAAATGTTGTAATAGATGTCACTGTCACCAGGAAAGCCATTCTAGTCCAAGGGGAAAAGGGTGAAACAAAAGTCAGCCTCTGTGCTGGTCCTTCAGGGAATCACCAGACAGGTCAAATCACATATCACGACAATTTGAGAACAAGGCACCCTTACTGAAAATCAGTTGACCGTAGATATTTGGGTTTATTTCTGGACTCTCAGTATATATGTATTTTGATACTTTAAAGTCATCAGATATTATCATCACTTTATTTTTGTTACGATGTAAGCTACTTCTTTTTACTCCACTTCTAACGATTAGGACACACTCCATTCAAGTCCCAGTGGTTCATTACAGAAGTGATTCTGGGAATAAGAATGGGGAGGGAGAAAAAATGGCCATACCCCTGTCTCTCTGCCACTTCCCCAGACTGTCTGTCCCTCACTTCTGTTAAGAATGGATTGCTTTAAATAATCGCCATCAAAATGAATGCCCTGTTTTTCAATTTTCAATTCCATATTTACAAACACAAAGAGTTTAATCTGTACAAAACAATTACTGTATGGTTTTGAATTTGCCCTGTCTTTCCAAACATGAGATCCCCATTTTGAAAAATCCAAAGGTTCAGATGGAGAACATTGTATTCTGTCATTCTTTGATTTGCTTTTAATTTTAAGCTCCCTAAAAGTATTGACATTTTTGTTTACACTTTGTTTTAAAATATCCCATCCTCTTGTTTTTCACTTTTACCAGCATTAACCTGTCACCCTGACACAGAGATTGTTGCTGGGACAGCTGATCCAGCACAAACTGATACAGAACCAGAGCAGTGGCCAGTTTCCCTGGCAACAAGCTCTTCACATCAAGACAAACCCCTTCTGGCTCAGTCTCCCTAATTGAGTCAAACAGTCCTGTCAGGAAAACATGGCAGGGGGGATCAGATCACAAAGCAGAATCCAGAGTTGGAATGGCCATAAATGAATGTAAGGAAAGAGAAAAAGAAGAAGTGAAGAGAAATGACAGTGATGATTCTCCTTGAAAGTAAAGAGGGGTTATAATTGAAGTGGAACTAATGTGTATTAAAATTTGGTATTATTATTTCAATAACAAATTGATAATATTATTTTGATAATAAATCACTTAATCAGTAGCTGATTTATATGAAAATAAACTCTCTGGTTCTTTGCCCAGCTTTCCAGTGCCACCTCCTTAGCTTCCCTTCCCCTGCTACCCCAGTAGTAAGGTCAGAATTTGTGAAGCCTAAGCTCTCAGCCCTCTGCTTGTTCTCTGTTTACTTTGTCTCTCAATTTTGTTCATCTTGCTGAGGAGAACACATCAAGTAAATGCAGCCCTTTGTATCCAAATTCCTCTGCTACCCCAGTAGTAAGGTCAGAATTTGTGAAGCCTAAGCTCTCAGCCCTCTGCTTGTTCTCTGTTTACTTTGTCTCTCAATTTTGTTCATCTTGCAGCCCTTTGTATCCAAATTCGTATTATCAGAGATACATTGTGCTTATTTCAAGTAACTTTCCTGTTTAATTGAAGTTATAGCAGTGGCAATAAACATTGTACTTATTTCAAGTCACTTTCCTGTTTAATTGAAGTTATAGCAGTGGCAATAATTTCAATTTACATAAATGAAATTCCAGAGTCCTTTCCATGACCCTACTGGAAGCCCTGTGTTGGGCCTCCCAGAGCTCTGCTACAGTCATTGTACTTCCTCCTGTTGTTCTGGCAGCCTTATCATGGCAGGAACAAGTAAAAATACACGACTGTTGGCTTATTAGACATATTTATTTTGCATTGTCATTATAAAGACATTAATGACCTAATGCTGAAATATATTTAAGGAGAAATACATGTACAGGAGAAACTGGGGGTTTTTTTGTTGTTTTTTTTTTGTGTGTGTTTTTTTGCGGTACATGGGCCTCTCACTGTTGTGGCCTCTCCCGTTGCGGAGCACAGGCTCCGGACGCGCAGGCCCAGCGGCCATGGCTCACGGGCCCAGCTGCTCTGCGGCATGTGGGATCTTCCCCGACCGGGGCACGAACCCGTGTCCCCTGCATCGGCAGGCGGACTCTCAACCACTGCGCCACCAGGGAAGCCCGAGAAACTGTTTTTAGAGGTTTTTTTTTTTCTTCTTCTTTTTTCTTAATGATCATACTTACTTTTAAAGTTTAAGAAATTCAGGCCTGAAGTGAGAATTTCCAAAAATGGAAACTTTTAAATTTATGTTTATTGTAGCATTTTTCTTTAACTTTGTGCTGATATGAGAGTGTTTTAAAAATATTTTCACCTATCATTGCTAATAGTAGCAACATTACCCAGTGGAAAAAATTTGAGTGAATTTTACATTTCATTTGGAGAAAGAAGGTTTCAGAAGGTGCCCTGGAAATATATACTTACGAGATATATTGCTGATGCTCAATCTGCTTATTTCTAGGAAGCGTAGATATTTATTTAAATCAATTTGACAATGCTAAATATATTTACATATATTTTCCCAATATAGGGCATTACATTTGATGAATTCAGGTCATTTTTCCAGTTTTTGAACAACCTAGAAGACTTTGCAATAGCCTTGAATATGTATAATTTTGCAAGTCGCTCTATAGGTCAAGGTAAGTAACAAACTTTCAAAAACTAAAAGCAAATCATATTCCTACATTGCTTCTGGTGACTTTGACAACAAATTAACTAGATATATCATATTAGCCATCCATTTGCCTGAAAGTTTGGTGTATACTTCAACAGGAAATTTGTTTTCCCTAAGCTAAATTTAGGAAAATATGCTACTATTTTGTATTAAATTTATGATTGCCCCTCACTGCATATTATGGGAAAAGCTAATGATGTTTGTAAAGGTTTAAAGAGGAAGAAACCTCATGGCTGCTTGGTAACCTTGAGGGGATATGTGTCTCCCTATAGAAGAGCCAGCTGGCCATGCCGCAGACATCATCACAGGGTGATATTCATATTATTTGTTTGTATTACTGATTTTACCCACACTCTCTGCTGGCTCAGAAACCTGAATTTTGTCAACAGAGCCACCTCTTAGCCATGGACTTACATTAGCCAAGTTTTAAGAACGATATATAAAAATGACAGTCAATTTTGCTTGATTTACAAAAAAATACAACTGCCATAGAATTCTGAATGCTGTAGTCCTCAGGACCAGCTCATTCTTTCCCTGTAGGTAGACTAACAAGTCAAGTCCTTTTCCCAGGATTCTGTGGCTATGACCCACCTTCCCTTCCCTCGTGGCCATATTGTTTTTAAATATTCTTGCCATATGAGGACTTTCTGGTTATGTCTTTACGGTGACTTTACCCGTGTCTGCCATAATCTAATAAGTGCTAATCCCCCAGTTCAATCTCAGAGGACAGTCTCGTTATTTTATTACCAAGTTCTAGGGCCAAGGAAAACCGGAGCCTCTAAGTGCTAATAATTCTCTTTTCCCAAAACACAGATAGTGAATCCCTCACATAGCTTCATTCACTTACTCGTTGAGGAAAGGAAACCTAAAAACTGAAAAGTTTTCATATTTCACCCTTTGACTGTTCTAGATATTCAAATAAGGCATCTTCTTAACACATTTTAGTGTTTTAAAACCAAAACCTTTGGGAGCCCTGCCTTAACAGGCCAATGTTTTACTGCCACGGTAAACCTACTAATCAACTTCAAAAAGAGAAAAAGTCAGTATCTGCTTAGATGGTTCAGAATGGAAAGTTGCTCTTTTACTTTGTGGAACTGAATGAAACGAAATGAAAAAAATCACTCTCGCAGGTGCTAGGAATAGATCTGTCTCTTTTGTTTTTTTTCTGTTGCCACTTCTAGCACGTTAATTCAGGTTATCACCTCTTAAAAAGAGCTATTGCTGTAGCCACCGCAGTGGTATTCCTGCCATTATCCACTCTCCTCTCTGACGTTTGTTTTACTGCCACGGTAAACCTACTAATCAACTTCAAAAAGAGAAAAAGTCAGTATCTGCTTAGCTGGTTCAGAATGGAAAGTTGCTCTTTTACTTTGTGGAACTGAATGAAACGAAATGAAAAAAATCACTCTCGCAGGTGCTAGGAATAGATCTGTCTCTTTTTTTTTTTTTTCTGTTGCCACTTCTAGCACATTAATTCAGGTTATCACCTTAAAAAGAGCTATTGCTGTAGCCACCGCAGTGGTATTCCTGCCATTATCCACTCTCCTCTCTGACGTTTCCTGGACAACTCACAGAATAATCTTCCTAAAACAGATTAACCCTGACACACCTGCTATGGAAAATTCTTCAGTTCCCCAATTGCCTGTTGAAGATCGTACAGGTTCCTCACCTCAAAGTCCCCGTGCAGAGCTTCCCCAGCTCCTGGGTGTCCAGGCTGCTCATTTTCTGAACATGCCTTGTGCTCCTGAGCCCTGCCCCACCTTTGTTCTTTCATGTCATCATCTGCCATTTCCTCTCATCTCTACAAGCTGAAATCCTTTATCCTTCAGGGCTGAACTCAGATGCAAAGCGGCAGCCTTCCCTAATCGCTGTCTTCCCTCTCCTTTCCCTACTCCACGCTACCCCACAAGTAACCACTCATTTCCAAATTCTCATAGCGCTTTGTTGCTGCTTTTTGTGTGGTCCTGTGTAATGATTATTTGGATAGGTGTGTCATCTCCCATCTGAACTGTAAGTTTCTTGAGAACTTATTCACCTTAATAACCTCTAAAGTGTCTGTGGTTGATAGTAGGTCCTTTTCATTAAAACCACAAAAAATTTTATGTTCCCTAAAAAGATGGCATGATTAATGAAAAGTGCTATGTTACATAAGATCATGACCCATGTTTAGAAAAAAAATCTTCTTTTATAACCTGGCTAGTAATTAACACATATTATAAAAATGTTAATGGTTTACTCCTTTTCTGTGTCATTTATCTAGATGAATTTAAACGTGCCGTCTATGTAGCCACTGGCCTCAGACTTTCACCACATTTAGTGAACACAGTCTTTAAGATTTTTGATGTTGACAAAGATGATCAATTAAGCTATAAAGAATTCATTGGAATTATGAAAGACAGACTCCATAGAGGATTCCGGGTAAACCTATAAATTTCAAGCCTATTGCTATCCTTTTTAAAAACTGAAAGAAAAAAATCCATCTAAGTTTCAGAAACACTTTATATAAGTTTTTAAGGATATAAACAGGAGATGTTATATTTGAAAAGGAAAAACATAAGGCCCTACCTATTTTCAAAAACAATTTGAAGAGATAAAAGGTGATGCTTTTTAAAATATAAAATCAGTGTGAAAAAAAAAATCAGTGTGAATTTTAATAACTTATTTTCATATTCAATTAGTTTAATGTCTTCATCCCAGTTTGTGGGGGGGAAATGTTGCCAAATATTTTGATTCAGTCTGCACACTGGCTGTTTAAGACTTGCTAGTATACAAAGAAATATCACTATTTCTCATTTTATATGATGCAGATTTCCACTAGGCAACGTGAGGTTCTTAAGTCACTGCATATTCAGTACTTTTTATATGGAAAATGAGGTAAAAAATGTTTTTTTGTCTGTTGAACTGTTCTTTCCTTGTAACATCTTATACTGCAAAATAATTACAAGAAATTCAGTGATTTTTCTCAGAAATATGTTTTAAAGAATGAAATGTAACATAAATCAATAAATGTTTACACATTTAATGTATTTGGATGTGCCACAAATGGAAAGTAAATATATGATTAACAGCTAGAATATTCAGTCTTCCCTCTTTGGTAACAGTACCCCTGAGCATTATACATTTAAAAAGAAAAAAATATATATGTACAAAAAAATCAAGATTAATCTGAGACAATGTTTTTAAAGATTTTTAATGGATTCTTAAAATCCCAACTGTCTTGGTAAAGATACCGTGTACTTAACTGCCACCTAGTGGTTAGTTATTAACATTTGCGGTGATGGCACAAATGCCTAAAAGGGCATGCGTTGAAAATCATTTTTTTCCTCAAATATTTTAGAATAGCAAGATCAAACTAAAATACTGGGTTGGCCAAAAAGTTCGTTAAGGTTTTTTTGTAAGATGTTATGAAAGACACGAACAAACTTTTTGGCCACCCCAATATAAAACTATGCTATAAACCCCTGACACTGTATTTCTCTCTTAGATTTTATGTATTTTTATTTTTACCTTATTTATTGAATATCTGTGACCCCATAACATTTTATTTACCTTTGCACACTTTTAATCCTCTGTTCCACAGGGTTATAAAACAGTTCAGAAGTATCCCACTTTCAAATCCTGTCTGAAGAAGGAACTTCATAGCAGATAAGTATGTTAGCACCTCTGTTTGTCTAAATTTGTTCAGTAACAGTAAAAGAAGGGTCATAATTTATTTTTCTCTTACAACATTTAGGTAATAGCTGAAAGAAATAGAATTATAATTTATTTTTAATGTTTAGGTCACTAATTCAAGTTAAGAATTAGTCTTTTAATGATTTCATTTTACACCATACAATTCAGTTTAAGAATAGTTATTATAACAAAGCATTAGTTTGCCACTATTAAGTTGTGATCTAAAAATGAACTGGAAGAAATACTCATCTGACTGGAATTCTCATGAATGTTGTGACTGAAAATTTTTCTGCTTAACCTGCAGTTTTGTATCTGAGCAGATACAATATAATGAATCCAGATTGCATTTTTATAATCTAGGATTACTAGCATCTTAGGGATATTTGTAACTATTTTTTAGGATCATGATTCCAAACATTTGCTACAATAATAGCAACTAAATTTTTTTAGAGTTATTTTGGGTGCCTGGCACTATACCAGGTGTTCTTCTACATGTAGTATTTCATTTAATCCTTACAGATAGATATCCCATTTAACAGCAGAGAAAATAGAGACTTGGTGAGTCATTTACCCAAGATAACTTGCTAGTAAGATGCAAACCAGGATTTGAGCAATTTGAGCCTCATTCTGTGTGATGACAAAACCATCTTAGTTATTATTTACTACACCATCACCATGGAATGAAATAGTTGAGGAAGATACAGGAGATTTGTTCATTTGTATCAACCCAAATAAGTATCTCAGACTTGTTGCTGACCTCCAAAATGAGAGATTTGTTTTTCCTTTTTTCTTTTTGTTTTTCTTTTAAAAGTCAACTATAGCTATAAAATTTTGGTTGATTGTGGGTTCTGATTAGGTCTCTGCAGTGACACGTTCATTCATTTACATGCTTGCAAATACCTATTTTTTGGATATTTTTTCAAGATTAAAACATTTATATTTGTCTAGTGTGGCATTACCAAAGTGGTACATATACATAGGATGTCAATGTATATTAGTTAAAAGACCAAAAGCTGTTTAGAAATAAGTATGAGAAATATCATAATAGATATGGTTAAAAAGGTTCCTTAGGACTTACAGATCTTAATATGCCACTATTGATTTGTCTCTCTAAAAGAAAACAGCAGTATTTGGTATTTTGCAAAGTAGCTTTGAAGCCTAATATTTTATGGAACCCATTTAGGGAA
The DNA here is from genome assembly GCF_003031525.2 of Neophocaena asiaeorientalis asiaeorientalis. Taxonomy (NCBI): domain Eukaryota; kingdom Metazoa; phylum Chordata; class Mammalia; order Artiodactyla; family Phocoenidae; genus Neophocaena; species Neophocaena asiaeorientalis. The sequence continues at coordinate 7,003,641 of NW_020174712.1, read as the reverse complement.
TTGCTGGTCTAAAATGTTTAGTGGTAAGTAGGCTTATTTACTTATCTAAGGTGGTAACTGTTGTGATTGAGCTAACAGAAGAAGTCAGGTCTGCCTAATCTCTATTTTGAGGAACTTTATATTGCCTTTATTATAAGAAGTTAAGCTAAACATTTAAAAAAATAGGACTATACCATTTATATGTTCATATAGATAGTGTTTCCAACCAGCCTGTAATAGTGTCACATTGACATTATTGATTCTGTGTAGTAGTATATAGAACCATAGATAAAAATGGCTACTTAGATTCTAGAACTTTGGAAGACTGAGGATTAGACAAGTTACTAAACAAAACACTGAACCTTTAAATTTAAGGAAATAGTTTATGATTAAGTCTTTGATTCTTATACTTGCTGTTGCGTGTTTTTATCATGTGCCTTACTGTTTCCTGTCATTATTATAATGATTAATGCTGTTACTTCCAAATTTCATCCTAAAAAATGTTACTTTTATGTATTACATATATTTTTTTAATTAGGTACTTCTAAAGCAAAGTTTAAAGGATTATTATCTACTTGAAAGTGCAAGAAGCAAAAACTTCAGAGGGCGGAAGCAGGTCTGAGATCAGAACTTGTGTAAATGAAGGAAAAGGTGAAATGCTAATTATAATTTTTTCTTTAACTGAATTTTTGAATATAAGATGCATCTGCTTACTAATTACTAATGTTACGTGTTATCATGCATCTTCTTACTACTAACGTTACGTGTTATCATGTTGAGCTTTTGACTTGATTTACTGAACTCTGCACTTTTTCATTCCCTTTGGATTCTTCCAGTGACTGTATAAAAATGTATTTTAATTTTTTAAAAGATTCATTAGAAATTTGTCTCATTTCAAAATAATGTATGACTCGTGGAATCTAGATCACTTAAAAATGAACAGCAACATATTTTTGGTTTTAGGCTGAACTTATTATCAGAAAATGAATATTCCTTGAGATTTATCTTAGGGCCCTTAGAATTGTTAATAGATCTCCAGGCTTTTAATTACATTGAAGTAATTTTGAAACACAAATAGAACTTAAGCTACTATACAATATGATGGTTTACACTGTACTTTTAACTTTAAAATTGCTTAATTAACATATATTGTTTGAATCATATAAAGTTTTTTTTAAGTTTTTGTTCATTTACCAAAGTCAACAGAATGTCTAATATTATTTTATGTATACAGTAATTTAAAATGTAAATTTTTTTTCTCAAAAAAACTCATACATTAATGGTAGAAACAGTGGTAGTTTTTGTAGCAGTAGTCACTGTTATTGTCATTATTGTTTTAAACATGGTGCAGCTCCTGATAGCAGATGGTACATGTTAATAACAGTAGTAAAAATAATATCTTGAGGCTCTGTAACTTATCGCATATTGTTATTATGTCTGTGGTGTCAAAATGAGTATTATAAAAGATTAATATAAAATGGTTTAGCAGACTGAAGTATATATTAGGTAGAAGTTAATATTTGTTTCTTGCAAAAGGACCACATGTTAAAGTAATGCCAAACAGCCAGTAATCATGAATACTTTAAATAGAATTTATTATTTCAAAATGTCTTAAAAGAGAAAAGATAAACTTTCTATTGAAAAACAGCAAAATTAGATTTTCTCCTGGAGAAAATAACTTGATAGGATTTAATGGAAATCTGTTCAATTAAAAAAATGTAGTTTATAAAAAGTTACTATGCAAAAATAGAACAATGAATTTAAATTATACTGTATGTGGAAGATAGGTTCATTTATCTTCTAAGATGTACTAAATATAAACTGCACACACTCCAACTGTTATCTTGCTTTTATATATGAAAATAGGAAATACTGACTTTGTTTTTGTTAAGTTATTAAAAGTGAAATTGATAGTTCTGCATCAGCCTATTTATGAAAGTAATGTTATTCCCAAGAATATGTTGTTAGCATTGACAATGCATTTTTAGACTTTTTACATTCTTTATCTGATATTATTTATTACATTGATATAGAAATATGTGATTCATCAGTTTTAGGATTTCATATAGTATAATTTCACCTGCTTTGCAGGTTGATTCAGTTGATTAACTAAATGAGAATATCTACCTTCTCATTTAACTTGCCCCAGCTCTATTTTACCTTACACTGAATGTTCTCAATATTATTTGCTATCTAAAAGAATGGAAAAAATGCAACTTACTTTTATCTTTAATTATAAACTAAATTATCTTGCATATATGGAAAAATTGCTATTTAGAACAGTCCTATAAATAGATATTAAAAACTGAATTAGATCATTAAGATTCTTTATAATTCTGCCATTCTCCCAAGGAATACTACATAGTAACCTTTATTCTTTATTGCTTATCAGAGTGAATGGATACTCATCTGCTTATAAGACTGCAGCATAATATTAAAATGCAAATAAATAAAATATTCTGATCAATTAAAATGGAAAAGAGTAGTAAATTATGGTGATTCTCCACATATTATCACTCTTGAACTTTATCATCTATAAAATGGGAGGTAAAAATATCTTACTGGACTGTTGTTTACATCAATTTTAAAAATTTTAAGTGCTTTGAAAATAGTAATGTACTAAATACATGTATGCTATTCTCAGTATTTCCTTCTACAAACTATTCCTTGGAAAGATGAAGCTATACATGAAATTTTAGTACCATACTCTTTACAGAAGACTTTATGATGAAAGGTTTATGGTAATTCTCAGAATCATTTCTTATTATGAATTTCATTTAAGTTCCAGTTTACTGTTCTTATGTAAAGTGACCTGTCTTACATTCTTATGTTATCTTAAAATAAATATACTTGCTGTTGAATCAAGAAATTTAGTACTTTGCTTTTCTGTATATCTGTGGACTAATGTCTTTCTGAAAAATGTCACGTATAAACTTTGACAATCTTTGTTGATTACCAAACCTCCATTGATTTTATGCCCTCTGCTATAGCAATACATGCCAAGAAATTAATCTCATCAACACTTCTGTAAGTAAATACATCATAGAGCCATAAAGCCTCTCAAAGTGTATAATAGGAATTCATACATTATATTGATAAAATATTATCATTGGTACTGGAAAACTTTCAGAAAGTTTACATGTGAATGGAATATCAATTTTCCTTTACAGACTAACTGTTTAAGTGGTTTAAAATCATTAAATCAACACTGCAGCAGCCCGTTTCACTAATGTTGGTATTTTGTAGGTATCATCTTACTAAGACAACTCCTAGAAATTTACCAATTTTCAAAATACATTTCAGTAGTCCCCCCTTATCCACGGCTTCACTTCCCGTGGTTTCAGTTACTCGTGGTCAACCTGGGTCCAAAAATATTAAATGGAAAATTCCAGAAATAAAAAATCCGTAAGTTTTAACTTGCTCACCATTCTGAGTAACATGATGAAATCCCACTATGTCCTTCCTGGGTTGTGAATCGTCCCTTTGCCCAGTGTATCCCACCCTTTAGTCACTTAGTAGCCGTCTTGGTTATCAGATGGATGTCATGGAATCACAGTGTTTACATTCAGGTGACCCTTATTTTACTTAATAATGGACCCAACGTGCAAGAGTAGTGATGCTAGTAATTTGGATATATTAAAGAGAAGCTGTAAAGTGCTTCCTTTAAGTGAGAAGGTAAAAGTTTTCAACTTGGGCTTCCCTGGTGACTCAGTGGTTGAGAGTCCGCCTGCCAATGCAGGGGACGCGGGTTTGTGCCCCAGTCCGGGAGGATCCCACATGCCGCGGAGCGGCTAGGCCCGTGAGCCATGGCCGCTGGGCCTGCGCGTCCGGAGCCTGTGCTCCGCAACGGGAGAGGCCACAGCAGTGAGAGGCCGGCGTACCGCAAAAAAAAAAAAAAAAAAAAAAAAAAAGTTTTCAACTTAATAAGGAAAAGAAAACTATGCTGAGGTTGCTAATACCTATGGTAAGAACGAATCTTCTATTTCTGAAATTGTGAAGAAAGAAAAAGAAATTCATGCTAGTTATACTGTCACACCTCAAACTGCAAAAGTTACAGCCACAGACTGTAGTAAATGCTCCGTTAAGATGGAAAAGACATTTAATTTATACAAGAAGATATTTTGAGAGAGAGAGAGACCACATTCACATAACTATTATTACAGTATGTTGTTACAAGTGTTCTATTTTATTATTAGTTACTGTACCTAATTTGTAAATTAGTCTGTGTCATAGATATGTATATATATAGGAAGAAAATTTTTTTTCTCTGAATTTACCTTTTTATTGTCTCCTGTGCTTGTTTTGCATATTCAGCAGCTTTTAATTCTGTCTCTGATTATTTAATTTCAGTTTCTTTGAAGTTTTCTTCTCCCTTCATTGCCTCACTCCATTTTTCTGTTTGTGTTTTAGGTGTCTCCTATTAGAAGTTTTTCTCAAATATCTGGTAATCTTTTGTTATATGTTCATATTTTAAAACAAACTAGAAGCTCCGTGTGCATGGAGTGAGCTTTTGGCCAATGGATTCCACTCATTGCTCTTCTGGCTGGGCCATTTCATATGAGGGGCTTTGACTATCAGTATTGCTAGGTCTTTTTCTCTTTGGTCAGATTTGTCCTGCCTGTTAGTCCACAGCCTAGCTGCTGTTTTGTTCAGAGGCCCTTTGAAGATGGAGCCATAGGTATATTTAATAAAGGGGGCCATAAGCTCATGTATTTAATGAGCTGTTATTGAGCTGTTTGAGTATTTTTACCATGTCTTTGTTTACTTTTTCAAGAAAAGCACAATTTTAAAACTTAGGACCTCAGTCTGGGAAAAGTGGGACTAAATCATGAAGGTCATGTGCTGGATGGATTTATTCACCAAATCCAGAGTTTGGTTACTTCTTCTTGAGGCAGATAGAGATAGTTTTAAGAAAAATAAATGTATAATGGTGATTTTGAACTTATGGAACTACCACATGTTTAAGCTTGGGTGGTGGAGATGAGGAAGAGACTAATTGATAAAGGAACGTCAGTGAATATCAGTTATTGGATTTTAAAGTTAAAGATAGCAGACATACTCTCCTACAAGACATATTTTGGTGACATTTACCAAAGAGACCAAGAACTGAACTTGATTATTAGCCTAATTAAGTATGGCATTTTCTATCGCATATTTTCAGGGATGAAGCAGGTAGCTTGAAGGTAAGCAGATTTGTCTTCTAGCGGATTTTAAACTGTGATAAAATGAGAATTTAGGACAGAAGGAAAGACAACTAATAAAGATATTTGTAATCTGTGGTATTTAATACTTTATTCCTTGTAAGCTCTAGGTGCTATAAGAGTTAAAAGTTCAAGCTGAAAAATCTACAAAAACCACTCTGAAAATCTATACTTTTTTATTTCACTGCTCTTTGGTGCTAAGAGGTTCTCAAGAAGGTGAGTATCTTATGTACCATTTGTGCTGTAATATTTAATTACAGTGAGTGTACAGAAGATTAGCTGTCTCAAAGATTCTTTTGAAATCAGATTGCACATCAGAACTGCATTGTGCCCTGCTAAGTAAGCAAATTTAAGAAAGAGGAGAAGGTGATGTCAAGACTTACTGCCAAATGAACAAATAAAGGAATAGGATTTGCTTGGTGTTCAGCCTATTAAAGCATAGCCAAATGTCAGCCTTCATTTGTCAACTTAAATATATTTTTCTAAAATTTACAAAGATTCAGTCTATGGAAAGTATCCTTTAGCTAGTATTTGAACTTGAGAAATAAATTAAGCAACACAAAAATGATGAATAGATTATACTAATAACTCAATTTCTCATAGTGATTACTTACCACATGAATTGTACATTAATAATTCAGATACAGATACCTGTTGTCCTTTTTGTTATTTTTCTGATTATAATGTTAATACATGTGTTTTTGCTCCCTAATACTTGAGGTTTTAGAAACTTAGAGGTTAACTTCTCCTCCACAATAGCTAGACACCCCCCACCCCTGCACAAACACAATATACACTGAAGCATTTCAGGTTTCTAGGGATTTCTCCCTTCAAAGAAAAGAGTAAAAATGAAATTTTTAAAATCCAAGAGCTGAGCCCCAAATAACCAGGTAGACTAAGGTAGCTTGGAGCCTGAATTGGACTTGCTGGAAATAATCAGGAACATAGGTGAGGACCTCAGGCCAGAGCAACAAAGTTCACAGGTGCTTGAAACTAGAATGATAGGGAGCCTGCAGGCTTTGTGCAGGGATAGGATTTCCCTGAGGTCAGAATTCTGTACTGACCATATCTGAGTATATTCAGCCTTGAAACAGCAACGAGGTGGAGAACCTGAATCTGAGACCCCTTCCTCTAAGCTAAAATCCTGAAGGAGGTCCTGAAGCGTCCTGAGACACGTATGTACACAAAGAGAGATGCTTGATTACAATCAAGCTTGACCTCTTAAACAAAGACTACCAAATCCAGATAAGGCCTGCCACTATTAGTGAGAATCAACTAATAAATTTAGACCCCAAAGAATGCAGTTGTTGGAACCGAAGACAGAATGCGTAAGAGCTATGTATGAAACAAACTATGAAATTACAACAATGAGTTTTTTTAAAAACTATAGGGATTACACAGATACACTTATGAGGTAGAATTTCTAAGAAAATTTAATTGCTGAAATCAAAACCTCAATCAAGAGTTTTGAGTCCAGTCGTGACTAACTGGTATTGTTCCATCATAAACTACAACATTGCACAACAGACACTTCAAGGCTTTTGTCCTTGAGAGAAAGGACACTCATGTGGTGACCTCTACATTCACTCTGGCTTGCTGCCTGGAAGCACTTTCAGCAGAGGGAAGTGAAGCCCAAACAGAAAATAGAAGATGGAAGAAATGAGATGAGAAAACAGCCACTTAAGGTCACACGGGGCTGGGAGACATTGGAGTTCAAATCAGCCAGAGTGTAAAGGCCTCACTGAACAACCCAAGAATTAAAGACATGCCTTAGGAGTAAGACCACTCTAGAGTAAGGGTGACTCTGGACCCTAATAAAACCTAAAATTAATCTTCAATTGGAACAAGCGGATCTACCAGTATAGTGACTACCTGCCAAAACAAAATTCAGTACTCTTTAAAGGAAAACAACAAAAATCCTATTTCTGATAACGTAATATCCACAGCAACCACTATAAAGCAGACAAGTTTTATATATGCTAAGCAAGAAAATGTGACCCTTAACCAGGGGAAAAAGCAACCCACGGAAACAAATGTTTGATTTAGTAGATACAAACTTTAAAAGCTCTTATAAATACATTGAGAAGTTTAAAGGAAAAGATGGACATAATGAGAGAAGAAATGGAAATTATATACAGAAAAATTAAAACTACAAAAAATAACCAAATGGAAATTCCAGGATTGGAAAATATATTATTTAAAATAAAAATTCATTGTATGGACTTAATAGAAGATTGGAGACAGAGTAAGAAAGGATCAGTAAACTTGAAGGCAGATAAATACAGATTATCCAAACTGATGCACAAAGAGGGAAAGTTACTAGGGGGGCGTGGTAGAGACAAAACAAAAAACAGTAGTGCATCAGTGACCACACAAAGCAGTCAACCATAAGTGTAATTACAGATCCTGAAGGAGAAGGAGAAGGGTGGGCTGAGGAGCAGAAAAATACTCAAAGAGATAATGGCCAAAATTTTTCCAAATTTGAAGAAATACATAAACTATAGTTTCAAGAAGTCCAGCAAACCCTAGTAAAGAAACCTACACCTGGTCATATCCTAGCCAAATTGCTGAAAAGCCAAAAAAAATTTTTTTAATCTTGAAAGGATCCAGAGACAAAAGATACATTATACACAGGGTTAGTGATAAGAATAACTGCTGGCTTCTCATCAGTAACAATGGAGAGCAAAAGATAGTGGTGTAATATCTTTAAAGTATGGAAAGAAAAAAAGGAAATGCAACCTAGAATACGATATTCAGCAAAATAGCCCTTTAAAAATAACAGTGAAATAAAGACAACTTTAGATAAATATCAGACAGCCTGAAACCAGCAGACCTGTACTATAAGAAAAGTTAAAAGAAATTCTTCAGGCTCTTGGGAAATGAAACCAGCCAGAAATTTTGATCTGTTCAAAATAATGAAGTTTGCCATAAATGGTAAATTTCTAGCAAATATAAAATTTTTTATCTTAAACATATAAAAAAGTAATCAACTGGTTAAAGCAAAAAGAGCAATGTAGTGTGGAGTTTATCATTAAAATGTTCAATAATATCATAAAGCACAGAAAAGGGTAAATGGAAGTATCCTGTTCTAAGAGTCTTACAGTATAGTGCAATGATACAATATTCATTCAGTCAATGCGTATTTTAACCCAAGGAAACATAGATGAATTAAAATGCAATAATAAAAAGATACTGACTAACCCAAAGTAAGGCAGTAAAGGGGGAAACAAAGAAAACTAGGATGATAAATTTAAAAATAGCAAAATGATTGTATAAATTCAACCAATTAATAATTAAATTAAATGTAAGTTCACTAAATATTCCAATTAATAGCTCAATTATTTTATGAAGATCATTTGCTACCTAGAAAAGATGTACTTTAGATATAAAGACATGGATAGGCTACATGTAAAGTGATAGATAAAAGAATACAATGTAAACACTAAGAAACTGCAGTGGTTATATTAATATCAGACAAAACACATGTCAAGGCAACGAGAATTACCAGTTGTATTAGTTGGGATCTGGTCAGAAGACAAAGTAACATGATTTAAACAGGGAAGTGTAATATAAAGAATTATTAGAATAATGGAGAATTGACTAGTATATAATATATAAATTTTATGTATTTGAATATGATCTTATTTGCCATTTCCTCCATTGCTTTTAAGCTTAGAAATTTTAAGCTCCCAATTTGATAAATATTCTGTCATATATTTTTATGGCTTATATTTTCTTTGTATTTAACTAAAATTAAAAAATCCACTTGGGATTAATTTTGTTACATGGTTTTAAAAAAATGAGGCCCTCACTCTAGATTTCCCTGCCAATTTATCCAGCACTATTTACAGAATAATTCTTCCTTTTTGCCATCTAATATAATGCAAATTATTTTTAAGTATTTTTACATACCTGAATCTGTGTTAAGAGTCTGGCTATCCTTGTAACCACATTGTTTTAATTATTTACAATGTTTTCATAGTTCCTAAAACTAGTCTATCTCCCCCTCTCAACAGCCACACACAGATTTCTCTTCTCTTCAAAAAATTTCTTAACTATTCTTGTTTATCCTTTCACATTAACTTTAGAACATATATAAACATATATAGATATGTTTAGAATCATATCTCCTCCAAATAGTGTTTTTATTGGGGTCACTTTGAAATGATAAATTTGGAAAGAACTGACACCTGTATTAGGGTTCTCCACAGAAACAGAACCAATAGGATGTAGATATACAGAGAAACAGATTTATTATTATAAGGAATTGGCTCACAAGATTATGGAGCCTGACAAGTCCCAAGATCTGCAGGGTGAGTCAGCAAGCTGGAAATCCAAGAGAGCCAATGGTATGGTTCCAACCTGCATCTGAAGTCCCGAGAACCAAGAGAGCCGTTGGTTTACTTCCAGCCTGAAGGCTGGCAGGCTCGAGAGCCAGTGTTTCAGTTCAAAGGTTGTCAGGCAGTAGGAATTCTTTCTTACTTGGGGGAGAGTTAGCCCTTTTGTTTTATTCAGGTCTTCAACTGATCAGATGAGGCCCACCACCTTAGAGAGCTAATCTGTTTTATTCAGTCTATTGATTTCAATGTTAATCTCATCCAAAAACACCCTCACAGAAACACCCAGAATGTTTGACCAAATATCTGGGTACTCCATGACCCAGGCAAGATGACACCAAAAAAAAAATAAAAATTAACCATTACAACATCTTTATAATATTTTCATCCCATCCAGGAACAGTTATTCCAATTATTTATTCTCAAGATCTATGGCTTTCACTATCTAGGTCATACACTTCATAAGGTCTTCTCTAGATCCTACATACTTACTATTGCTTTTAAGAGTAGGATTTTTTCCCATTAGATTCTCTATCCAATTACTGTTGGTATATAGAAAAGCAGTTTGATTTATTCAGCCATTAAACTGACCCCTAGTAGTTCTGACATTATTTTCTGTTGAGTCTCTTAGTTTTCTGTTGGCCAGTCATACTATATGCAGATGACGGTTACTGTCTTTGCCATTCCTATATTATTGCTCTTATTTCTATTTCCTGTATTTTTGTGTTGATTATAGCTTTCAGAACAATGTAAAATACTAATAGCGATAGCAGGAATCCTTTGATTTCCTGTTTCAATAGGATTATATCTAATGTTTCAAGTTAAGCATAATATTTTCCTGTTGAGTTGAGACAAATACTTTATCTTGTTAAGAAACTATCCTTTATTTCCTGAATTTGAAAGAGTCTGGAAAAAGGAATGAATGTTGAATCATCTCAAATGCCTTTTCAGCTTTGACTGACGTGATTATACATTTTTCCAATTTGATCTCCACATGCAATATATCTGCTTTACAGGCTTCCTAGTTTTAAATTATCCCATGTTATTGTAATAAACTCTGATCATAGTAGACCATTCTTTTCATTCCCTGGTCTTAGACAAGTTGCCTTCCCTGTGTCAGGTTCCTTATCTCTAAATTGGGGCTAAAAATTGTATCTGCCCCCTGTTACAGGGATGAGATGAGATGAGATAATTCACATAAAGTAAATCTGTATAATTTGCAGTTACCATCTTGAAATTCTTAATAATGTTATCTTTGAATTTCTGTTTTGTAAACGAAGTCAGTGGGCCGATGGAGCTTGTGCAGGGGCTTGGAGCCTCTGCTCACACCCAGGCCTCCTTCCCACTCCCAAGGATGGGTTCTTGGCTACCCGCTGCTTTGCCCAGCTTCACCCTCCCCACCCCTGCCCAGGGCTCTAGGTGTAGGAATGGGGAAGGGCACCCACACCGTCAGAGTCTTGGGGCAGAGTATGGTGGAGACCATCCTGCTCTGGACTGGCAGTGCTAGCCACGGTGCATCAGCTGGCAGCCAGCCAAAGGCCACAGGTTGGTGGAGATGAGCCTCTATCCCATATTCCTAATCCCAGTACTTAGAGCTTTCTAACTCCGAGGTTTCGATACCCTGGGGGTGGCTGATTCACTGTGGGTTGGGGTATCATGCCTATAGGAAGAAGAAATGTCTGCCCGAACTTCCCCAGGGTGCTCCCCCAGCTGAAGCACAGAGCATCAGTCCAGCAGCTGGTGTGAGCAAGTGTATGTGCATCCTGAGTCACGGGATGGGGACCCAGGACACCTGTGAGGGTCCACACTCACCTTGGAAGCATCCCCGTAGCAGAAGGAGCGTGCCCTTGGCTTGCTTCATGCTGGATGGACCTTCTCTTCCTCCTCCCAGCCTTCCTGAGTCTGACTCAAGATGCCTCAGAAGCATTCTCAGAAGCTGTGCCATTAAATACGAATTACGTAATTTTGGCGATTTCACATAGAAGGTAAATGCTCTGATATTTGCACTTTAAACAGACATTGTACAATATAAAGATGAATGGTAAAAGTCATGCTAATAACAAAATTTTTAAGTTTTAGTTACTTAAAATGACATTAAATAGCAAATTAAAAACATCATGACATGTTGAAAGAGAGACTATGGAAGAAAGAAAAAGTTTTCTATTGTAATAATGTAGCACTTTTTCCTGCTTTGTTGAACAAAGAGCCCTGCATTTTCATTTTGCATGAGGCTCCAAAAATTATGTAGCTGGTCCCTCCCTGGAATGTGGACATTTGGGCCAGTGTGCAGGGGTGTCTGTGGGTTTGGTGAGATACGGGATGGTAAGAAACACAGGAAGAAAAGAGTACCATTTTATGCTACTTGAAAGTGGATATTGATTTTTCTCAAAACTATAATGGAGAAAATGGTTTTTGTGTTAGAAAAAACAGAAGAGAAAAGAATGCTAAGATGGTAAGTGTGCTGCTTATGATACCGGAGGTTTATGGCAACAGCGTAGCATTAAGGCCTAGGAGAACTTGATGTCTAGAGAGCAGTTTACGATGAACTGCCTGAACTGACCACCTGAGTATCAACAATATGACTTAGGGACTCTACTTAACAAAATTCCAAGTAGGTTCACCTTTTTAAAAAATGTACAAAGGTAAGCTGTAACTCCAGCAGAATGTAAATTTATAAAGAATAAATCATAGCAAGATAGTATAACATGTTTAAATTTCACATGAGGCAGAAGGTATTTTGATAAAAACAGGGGTTTAAAGGACACACAGAACATACCCTAACTGTGGGTTTGCGCTGTGGGCTATGGGCAAATGACTGTAATAGATAACCTAACCAAAAGATAACCTAACCTTGGGACAAATTAAAGGAAGGAAATGAATGACAGCTGGGGAAAAAAAAGTAAGAACTAGCAAATAAAGTCACCTTCTGCTTTAATGTACCCAATGCTGGAAAGAATACTGGTCACCTTAATAATAAGTAGACAAATCATCATCTCCAAACACAGAAGAAAAGGGTAAGGAACAATTCTTTAAAAGCCATAGCAATGGTTCCCACAACTGGTACTTCGGTAATTACTGTTGGCACACAGTGTCTTGCTAGAGAGGCATTTTCATTCAAGATGAATACGTGGTTGATTAGCGCTTTTCAAAAAGCAATTGTCTGAGGTTCTCTGTACTAGATATCCTGGCACTATTTTCTCATTAAGGTGATTCATGAAATTTTTCAATGAGGTTCCTATGGTATTTTTAAAAATCGATTTGGTTTCACCCTTTCAACTAAATGAATGAGTCAGTGTATCATTCAGACAGATGTGGACTTGCTTAAAGTTAAATGATCTTTGCATAGAATTGAGAAGATGAGCAAACACTAAAAGCAGAATTCAAGATGACATAACTATATCAAAAAGGATATATTGGAAAATATGCATAAACAGGTGAAATGCATTTAGCCCATCCATTCAGCACAGCATGGTTAAGCAAGGGCTCTTGAGTCAGCCTTCCCGAGTTCAGATCCTGGCTCTGTCACTCCCTACCTTTGTAGTTAAGCAAGGTTCTTACTACACTTTCCACACCTCAGCTTCTTTGTATATGTTAAATGAGGTAACAGAGCAGCTGAGTCTTAGGGTGGTTGTGAGAATTAAAGGGGGAACTGCCTGTAGAGTACTGACTTTAGCAAACACACCATCAATGTTAGTTATTATTCCTAAGGTAATATTCCTATTCATTTAGAATTTGCTTATTTGTAATCATGTTCATAAACTTGACCTTGAAGATGAACACAAAGGTAAAAATTCATGGACGATTGAAAAATATAAAGTGGTACTTATTATTCAAGTGGACTAAAAATAGTGAAAAGAAAATATCTTTTTAAAATCTCTTTTGGTAAATATGGCTAAGCACTTTAACCCTATCCTGTACATGGTTCCTACTTTAGTTGTTGTCACCATCTTCATCTATTACATTTTCTTGGTTTCTGGGCACCTACTTAATTTAATGAATATTTTATGCCGTGCATGTGAAATATATAGTCCATGTACCTAGGACTGTTTCTGTCTACTAGTTTTTCTTGTTTCTAGAAACAGAAAAGAGGAATGCCTACAGCTAAAACAAAAAGTTCTCTCTCTCTGTCAGCTCCTTCTGCTGATATTTCAGCATTCCAAATTATATATTCGCATAATTTGAATTTTCCGACTCTTGGTTTTCAAAAAAACAACAAGAAGTCAAAACTAAAATACATTGCTTTTTATAGCAGAAAATAGCTTCCATTGCTCAAAGCTAATTTAGAATAAAATCCAGACAACCCGAAAAACATATATATATTTATATATATATCTATATATGTATGTATATGTATATATGTATGTATTTAAATTTGGCTGCAGAACACTTGTCACTCATATTCCCACACAAACATCTTTTTAATTTTTTTTTTTTTCGGTACGTGGGCCTCTCACTGCTGTGGCCTCTCCTGCTGCGGAGCACAGGCTCCGGACGCGCAGGCTCAGCGGCCATGGCTCACGGGCCCCGCCACTCCGCGGCACGGGGGATCCTCCAGACCGGGGCATGAACCCGTGTCCCCTGCATCGGCAGGCGGACTCTCAACCACTGCGCCACCAGGGAAGCCCCTTTTTAATTTTTTTAATGTAATATTTTCCTTTAAGAAGTGGGAATAAAGCTTTATTCTTGTTGAAAAGCCTTGCTCAATCCTGTGCTTAGCATAGTACCTAGGATCTGGTCAATACAAGTCTGTTGAAAGAACAAGTGGGTGAATCTATGAATGAATGAATAAATAAACAAAGTAAGGCATATCAAGCCTGAAAAGCAAATACAGTCTTTGCCTGACTATTACTTTACTCCTTAACATATTTCCTAAACTGTGTCTCTGCCTTCCAATATTAAAATTAATAAATACAATCACTCACATACTTGAGTTTCCTAGTAAAACACACATCCCAACAACTAAAGTACTTCAGCCTCAATGAAATGAATTTGCCTTCTATGATAGTAAATGCTGACAGTAGCTAACATATATTCCTCATATATATTATGCATTTAAAATGCTTAGTACAGTATATACATATGCTCTATACATATAGCTTCTCTTTATATGCTGGACACGAGGCTAAGCATTTCTTTTTTTTTTTTTTTTTTTTTTTTTTGGACCCGGGCCCTCTCTCTTTTTGGTATAGTAAATGCTGACAGTAGCTAACATATATTCCTCATATATATTATGCATTTAAAATGCTTAGTACAGTATATACATATGCTCTATACATATAGCTTCTCTTTATATGCTGGACACGAGGCTAAGCATTTCTTTTTTTTTTTTTTTTTTTTCGGTACACGGGCCTCTCACTGTTGTGCCCTCTCCTTGCGGAGCACAGGCTCCGGACGCGCAGGCTCAGTGGCCATGGCTCACGGGCCTAACCGCCCTGCGGCATGTGGGATCTTCCCGGACCGGGGCACGAACCCACGTCCCCTGCATCGGCAGGTGGACTCTCAACCACTGAGCCACGAGGGAAGCTCCCAGGACACTTTGAAAGTGAAAGAGGGCTCCTGCATAATTACACCAGGATAGCACCACAAATTGGACTATCCTGGTAAACTAGAACAACAGTCACCTTCCCCATGTCCCTCTCTTACTTTTTCTCTTTTATTCCTTCTTTCTTCTCTCCTCTCTTCTTTCCCCTCTCCTTTCTCTTCCTCTTTGTTCTCCCCATGTCTCTCACCAACTCGTTCCATGCAGCTTAAGTGGCAATAATTTGCCATGATTATCAGGAATTGGTATGCTCACTAAATCCCTCATATTTGAACTTATGTAGACAAATGCTACAAAGCAACATTTTCTTTGCTACTATATTAGTTATGGCTGCATAACAAATTACCCCAAAATGAAGTGGTCTAAGAAAACATTTATTATCTCACACAATTTCTGAGAGTCAGGAATTCAGGAGCAGCTTAGCTGGGTGATTCTGGCTCAGGGTCCCTCATGATGACCAATCAAGCTGACAGCTAGGACTGCAGTCATCTGAAGACATGGCCGGAACTGAGGGATCGACTTCCAAGCAAGCTTACTCACATGGCTCTTGGTTGGAGGACTCTGTTCCTTGCCACCTGGGCCAATCCACAGGGGTGCTCATGACACGACAGCTCACTTCCCCAAGAACAAATGATCCAAGATAGAGGAGAGAGGCACAATGCATTTTTACAACCTAGTTTCTAAAGTTTCCCTCTCTCAGTTCTGCTATATCCTGTTTCTTAAAAATTAGTCATTAAATCCAACCACACTCACAAGAAGAGGAATTGGACTCTGCCTCTTGAAGGGAGGAATGTCAAAGAATTTGAGGAGACATTTAAAACCACCAGAGTCCATCCTCTGGCCACAAATTATTTATATTCTTCCCACCTGCAAAATATACTCACCACTCCCAAGGTCCACAAGATCTAACGCATTAGCTCAAACTCCAGAATCTAAATCAGTTCCTGGTATGGATGAAGCTCCTTGGGTCTAGTCCTTAAGTACAGGTCCCTGAGTACAGTTCCTTTCAACCTGAAAATGTGTGAACAAACAAGACAAGTTACCTGCTCGCCCTGCCATACACACACACACACACACACACACACAAAACAATATACAATATATTGTACAATGGTGGAACAGAGATAGATAGCCATTATAGGCATTCTTCTTTAAAAGGCAGGAAACTGGAGGAGTGAAGGAGTCAATGGTTGATAGCATTTCTGGAAGTATGTTAAAGTGCTGGAAGTTCTTGATAAAGATTTAGTATTACTCCTGCCTGGGAATAATTCTCCATGGCTCTTAGGTCTATTCTCTGGGCTCTTGGTTCTGCCACCTTAGTCATCCTTCCTTTTCCATAAAAGGTAGCATGTGTTTGCAGCTCTGCGATTTCCTTAGTGGTTTCCCACTTGTAGAAGTCTGGAATCCCAAAGGCCTCCTTTTATTATGTACTGTCTCTGTCCCTGGTAGTCCGAGCTGGCTCTATTTCTATGAAGATAATTCTCTTTAAAACTTTGTGGCTCTCCTATGTATCGTATTGGGATTCTCTCCATTAGACAAATGCCACACTAACAGATCTCTTTGAGAGCAGAACTTCTCTATGTTGGATATCTGCTGAGACACAGAAGACTTGCCCAGAGGTACACTATCCACTTCCAAGAAGACTCACTCTCATGGCTGTTGACTGGAGGCTTGTGTCCCTTGCTACAGGGCTCTTCCATAGGGCTGCTCGTGACATAGCAGAGCGAGTGATCTGAAAGAGAGAGGAAAAAGTCACAGTGTCTTTTTTACCTAGTTTTTTAAAAAAATAAGTTTATTTATTTTGGGCTGCGCTGGGTCTTCGTTGCTGTGCACAGGTTTTCTCTAGTTGTGGCGAGCAGGGGTTACACTTTGCTGTGGTGCGTGGGCTTCTCGTTGCAGATCACGGGCTTTAGGCGCATGGGCTTCAGTAGTTGTGGCACGCGGGCTCAGCAGTTGTGGCTCGCTGGCTCTAGAGCCCAGGCTCAGTAGTTGTGGCACAAGGGCTTAGTTGCTCTGCAGCATGTGGGATCTTCCTGGACCAGGGCTCGAACCCATGTCCCCTGCCTTGGCAGGTGAATTCTTAACCACTGCACCACCAGGGAAGTCCCCTTACCTAGTTTTTGAAGTCATCACCATCAATCCTGCTTTATTCTATTCATTAGACATAAGTCACTAAGTCCGGTCCACACTCAAGGGGAGGAGAATTAACCTCCACTTCTTGAAATGAGGAGTATCAAAGAATTTGTAGACGTTTTTAAAAAATCACTACAGCTGCATAACTTTTTTCAAACTTTAACTCTTTAATTTTATCTCTGGGACTGTATCCAAAAAATCAATAAAATATAAGGGAATGCTATGTGAGCCAAGCTATTTACATTATGTTATACCAATGAAAAATTAAAAAACACAACTAAATATCTAGCAATAGAGGAATGGTTTGATGAATTACAGTACTTCTACAGAATAGAATATTGTACAACTATTTAAAATTATTCTGAAACCTGTATAGTAACATGAAAAACGTTTGTGATGAAATCTTTATGAGAACAGAAAATTGTACATTGAAAAATTATGCACAAAAAAGAGACCAGATAGAAACATACCAAAATAACAACAATGGTGAAATCATGGGAGGTTTATTTTTCTTCGTTTTCAAATTTTCTGTTATGTAGCTGTTTCCAAAATTTTTCTTATGAATTGTTCTGTAATGTATAATTCTGTTATGATTTTTTTATTTTAAAAGAGGTAATTAAAGATAATACTGACTTTATAAATAAGGATTCAGTAGCCATTTATGTATTTTTTTTCCTATGTAGCAAAAAATAGACTGTGCTCATTTATAGATAGACTTGTGAGGGGTTATATTACTGACGGAAGTGGTAGGGAAGAGGTGACACACTCAAAAGTGGTCATTAATTGGGGAGAATTTAATTAAAGGAGACAGAGTATGGTTGAACACCCTAGGGAGTTAGGTACTCACCCTGCTTTGGCTTGAAGAGGCAAAGGGAAAGAGTATCTGTAGCTCACAGAAACTGTGATCTTCAGTGATCAGGCTCAGGGAGGTGAAACAAACAACCTTATGTTATTCTCTGACTCTCTAGATCACGAGTCCACCTCCCACTGATTGAACCAACCA
Organism: Neophocaena asiaeorientalis asiaeorientalis; assembly: GCF_003031525.2. NCBI lineage: Eukaryota > Metazoa > Chordata > Mammalia > Artiodactyla > Phocoenidae > Neophocaena > Neophocaena asiaeorientalis. The sequence continues at coordinate 6,985,449 of NW_020174712.1, read as the reverse complement.
GAATCCAGAGTGGAAAGAGTCTTCCAATAAAAGGTGAGCCTCCCATAACACAAAGAAGGGTAGAAGATGGATCTGGAAAAGCAAATGGAAATATCTAGCACATGGGGATTATTTAAAATAGCTGCGTGGTGCTCTGATGAGAAGATTCCAAAGCTCTTACATACAATTTATACCTTTATACTAAAACTGTATATCAACAATGTTTGAGGAATATACATTTTGGCATCAAACTGTTTACATAAAGATGTCCAGATATCACACTAGTTATGGACATTTACACTTTTAGACACAAACACACTGCCCGCATTTTAGATCATGGCAATTCAAACTGATTCTTGCATCTGTTCATACATATCTTACACCAGGTTTTATATTAGTATAGACAGATGTACACAAACCAGAAGGACATTTTCAATGATACACCAGTGACCCTCCTGATAAAGTTATTCCCATTCAAGGAAGAGATGTAGAAGTGGACATTTCCTTTAGCTGGACCATGAATTTCACCAAGGCAAGCCCCTTATTGGGTTGGGTTTAATTTGGTTGGGTTTTTGCTCACCATACAACCATCACCTATCATAAATGTTAACAGGAAGTCAACAAAATTTGTTCAATGGATGAATGAATGGATTTATTAAAGACTTTATCTTTTAAAGCCCCTAGTGATATTCAAGGAGGCTCAATAGATACATGATTTTTAAATTTTATAAATATATTGGAAACTTTAGCTGTTTTCTAATGATTATAGTTATAATTGACCTTTCTATAGAAAAAATTAATTAGTACTTTTAGCCAAACTAGATATTTTATTCCAGTGTTGGAGGCAGTATAAGTCATTGCAGTGCTCTCTATTTAACAAATAATGGAACGCTGATGCTCTTAACGTTAAAGTCACTGGAATTTGCATTCAAGTATGTATATTCATATTCCTGCTAGTTAAAGAGTAGTTATAAATTTCTATAGGTAACTATCTTTACCACTGTAGAAGTTTCATTATCACATCGTGTATAAAGTCCAATTTACCTCTTACATCCATTCAAAATATTTTAAACCTGCATAATTTCTGCATTATTATTAACATACTTTCCAACAATTCACAAGGTAACTATTCCAAGCTGTCAAGTCTTTTCCACTTCTTTCACTGTTATCGTTACTATTTTATGGAGTTCAAGGGAAAGCTTAAAAGAATGAAAATTTATTACCCAAACCCATTATTTGGTTTAAAGCATAAAATCCAAAACCTCTAATCATTTGGATTTTGAACCTTCAACCACTATATAGAGTTTTTGAAAAACAAAAAACCCATGTTGTCTCATATTCCAGATATAAAGGTTACTGACATTCCACTGCCAATCTAGCATTTCATAGCATGACCCATTATCAAAAAGACTGAAATATAAGCAAATGGAGAAAGGTTTTAGCAACCAGTGAAACAGTCCAAAGAAATTCAGAATCCTGTGTCCAAGTATCACTTGAAAATAATTGTAGACTCAAAGACTCTGAGGTGTAAGACATAACTTACACTGAAAATATTCTAGCTGATGGAAGAATCCCTGATAATCAAAAATTTTTTTCTACTACAAGTCTGAAGCCAACATACTTTTTTGTTAAATGTCATCATTAAATATTTATTCTCCATTTTCCCTGCTCTTTTTAAAGGCCTGAGAAAACCCTGGTAAGATTTTTTTTTCCCTTCTACAGTAACAAATTGCAATGTGAGCTTGATCTCTAAGTTACATTTAAAGTCTTTGACAACACTTGGAAATACTTAATAATATTAAACATATATATATATATATATATTTTTTTTTTCAGGACAAACGAGTGTCTTGAACCAGAGCCAGTGTCAGTTTCTACAAACCACTGGGCAAGACATATTAATTCCACCCCCTCCCACATCTGCCATACAGAAAATCCAGCATGACTAATCTAGCCTACAGCTTGACAGAAACAGAGCTGAATATAACCGATTATTCTTCCGGTCCCCCAGTTATTATCTGCTCAATCAACAGAACAGAAAGTGTCCTGACGGCCACTGGATGCAGACAGACGATCCTGTGCTCAAAGGCTGGAGTTATCCCAGAATAAGGCTGTATCGAGCACTATTGGATGAAAAGCTAAACCCAAGATCTAGCTTTATGGATAGGAATTTGAGTGAAGTATTGAAATATGTTTCTCCCTGCATATCCCTTGAAAGTAATTATTAGTATATAAACCTCAGGTTGAAGAATCTATAGTGTGACCTCTTGTCCCTTTAGTATGGCTCCTGACTCTTTAGATTCTTGTCTTCAAAGGAAGAAAGCTCCTAATACTATTAACCTAAAAGTGTCTTTAACTTCCTATTACCTCTCTTTTTTTTTTGGTTTCTGTAAAACAGTAGAGATCTAATTAGAGGCAATTATTTTGTTTCTTGCAATTATAAATATAGAGCTTGCCTCATGAATATTCAGACAAGATGAGTTAGCGCTTCCAATGGAACCTTCTGTGATGACGGAAATGTTCTAGATTTTCACTGTCCAGTACGGTAGCCACTAGCCACGTGTGGCTCTGAGCACTTGAAATGGGCTGCTGCAACTAAGGAAATGGAATTATTTTACTTTAATTAATTTTAATTTAAATTTGAAAAGCCACACGTGGCTAGTGGTACTTACTGGACAGTGCAGGTCTGGAGAGTGCAATTTGAAGGCACCAAGTTGGCTCCCCTGTCCCCAAATTCCTGTATCCCTATTTCTCATAATGCCTCGGTCTCCATGACCCTTTAAGAAATGGGATGCTGAATGAAATTAAAATTCTGTTCCAGTCAAAGTTCTTGGTTGCAAACACAAGTCAATGCCAGTGGACTTACATAAAAAATGTCTTTGCGAGTATGTATACACCCCACAGAATCAACCAGAAGCCTGGAGAATCAAGCTTGAGCTGACACAGAGGAAGCTGATGCCTGGCCAAGGGCCTGCCACTGAGAACAGTCTCCTAGGATGCCACTGCTGGCCTTGACATTGCTGGACGCTCGCCACCACACTGCAGGATTCTGCTGCCCTTGGTCATTCTCTGCTGGCCATTGAACTCTCCACTCCACACAGTGGCCACGTCTCATCATCTCTAATTGAACTTTTGCCATTGTGTCACCACTTAAAGATCATGCCAGTCCATGGAGAGGAAATATCTGCTCACCTTTTGGGTTCATAGATTCTGCTTTCTCCCCATGTAGGGGCAAGGGAGGGGGGGGCTGGTGTAGGCAAAAGCACTCATTTAAATGAAAAGTTCCAATTTTATTTCTAAAGAGATTAACCTTCGTGCAAACTGTAAAGAAGTGGAAGCAGAAACAGAGCAATTTGCATTCTTTTCAATTTTCTGAATGTGGTTTTCATTAGCCACTAAATTATAGCATAAAATTGTATAAATATAAAATAATTATAATTAGTTATAAGTATATATAATTAGTCATGCAGTTATAATTCATAATTTATAATTGGCTTGGTTAAACTAGCAGCTGATTCTATCGAAATCTCTACAGAAAGATGTCAGGAGAGCTGCACCGCTTGGTGTGCGCCTGCCCTCTAGTGGCAAGATGCTATTAACACTATCATAGAGATCCCACAGGGCTTGAAAGGCAAGGTTTGCCAGAGTTTTTCCCACTTTACTGTTTTCCTAACGTTTTAACCCAATCCACCAGATACTCCTAAGGACTTTGAAATTCTCTTCCATTATATTCCATTCCACTCCACACCAGGTTGACTGCAAACTATAAATCTCTGCGAACCAAAGTGTATCTTAGCAGCACTTTGAACCACATTCCCTAAACCAAGTTCACTAAGACTGCTTTTATGTTACTTGTGTCCAGAAACGATGCGTGGATTGGGCATACTATTAAGGTCCCACAGAGAATATCGTGGCCACTATTACGAAAATGCAAATTAATACTGGAGTCCTTGATGTCATGGATTTCTGACTTCTAAAGGGATTTTTCTTTTCCCCAAAAGAGTGATAAGCTTAGTTTAAGAAAACAATGAAAGAGGATCTATCGGTATTTTTTTCGGACCGCTCTAAGGTGGTATGGCTGAAAAGATGAGATGAGGTTGCAATAGGCAGCATGAATGGAGGTCCATGCTCCCCAGGGACAGGCTGGGCCCAGGGGCTCCCTGGGCTTTCTTCAGGCTACTCTCGATTCATACTATGAAAGGCAATAAGTAAACATTTTTAATCTGGATCTGGAAGTAGGAGGAAGATTTGGAGTATTAGCCGGGATGGCAAGACAGATTTGAGGTTTGGGGACTGGAGAATCTGGGGACTATTTCAAAGTCGATCTTGACTGGAGAAGAGAAAGATCGTTTCCTATGTGGGGGTCAGGATATGATGATAGGGGTTTTGAAAAGTGAATGCCTTCCATAAAACTGCTGAGTGGGTGGAGCATGGAGGCAGAGGTCTGGTAAGGGCGGAGCTACGGTTCTTAGGGACTGCGTGGGCCAGGTCAGGGGGACTCGCTCTTCTCAGATGCTCCCCTGCCCTGATGCTTGCCTGGCCGTCCCCTTCTTCTTTGCCTTTGTGTTACCCTCTCCCTCCTTTGCAGTGGCTGGCTCGTTTTTTCATAAATAGCTGTAGCAGTTTTATCAAAATTATTACATGGAATTCGTAATATGACTCACTTTGTATCTAAAATTGGTGAGTTGAACCTTCTGTACTTTTCTCTTAAGTCTCCAGTGAAGTTCCTCTCTTAAGTCTCCAGTGAAGTTTCTTCTTAACGGTTGATGACCTTCAAATTGTTTTCTTGTTGATGCACAGCTCTAAATCAAGCCAAAAAAAAAAGGCTCTCTGATCCTAAAAATTAAAGTTACCTTTCCACTCTCATCAGAGCCTAATATCTAGAGATTGGCTACTCCCCAAAGAGCTTACATTTGTGCATGCATGTTCATGCCTGTCTAATTAGAGCCTAGGCAGAGCTAAATCCTATCATCATGTGGCTTGAGAGACAATTATTCCTGAGATAGACTTTCTTTTTTAGGTAAGAGTGATACCCTTGGAGAACTCAGTAATAGTAGTACTCTTAAAATGACTCAAAATAGGTTGCGATTATTCCACAAATATTTATTATAAATATGAACAATAGCATGTTAGATACATAATAAAAATGTAGCCTCGGGGCTTCCCTGGTGGCGCAGTGGTTAAGAATCCGCCTGCCAATGCAGGGGACATGGGTTCAAGCCCTGTCCCGGGAAGATCACACATGCCGCGGAGCAACTAAGCCCGTGCGCCACAACTACTGAGCTACTGCGCCTGCACTCTAGAGCCCGCAAGCCACAACTACTGAGCCCCCATGCCACAACTACTGAAGCCCGTGCGCCTAGAGCCCGTGCTCCGCAACAAGAGAAGCCACCACAATGAGAAGCCCGAGCACCGCAACAGAGTAGCCCCAACTCACCGCAACCAGAGAAAAGCCGGCGTGCAGCATCGAAGACCCAACGCAGCCAAAAATTAAATTTTTAAAAAAAGCATCTTAAAAAAAAAAAGTCACCTCCTTCAAAGATGTTACACCTGCATATTCTTCCAAAAGGGTAAAAGATGTGAAAACTGTCGAATGTTCTCCATTTCTGATCTCAAGACCCTGTAAGACTGTTTGCAGAGAAGCAGCACAGGGCGCTATAGCATCTAATATCTAAAGAGGCACACTTTGCGCTTTCTTCCACTGTTTCCAGTATGGGAAAATTGATCCCTTACTTTTCATTCCTTAAAATTTTTCAGTGACCTTCAACACTGATTTTCTCATTTTGTGGAGGTATATCAGTCCTGGTACGAACTTTTGTTTCTTGTTTTTAGAGTCTTCGGACTGGGAGCATAAATTTGATATCCATGGGAAAAGTTGAGTATTCCAAGGAAGTTATGTTCTTATATTAACCTACCCTATAGGATATCCATAAAGGGTATAAGGCGTTATACCAATATACAGTGATTCACTGGGATAGAAATGATCTCAGAAAGATAATCGCAAAGACATAAGAGCTTAAATTTCTTTATGCAAATCAGTACTTTTTATCTGTTCATTCTACAGATGAATGCGAAGTAATTTCATCCAATATGGTTGCTGTGTAGTGTACATTAATGTTAAAATCGTGCACATTATATATAATGATTATGAACATAATTCAGAGACACTCCATTTACTGGGGTACTTCCATGCGGAGTCAGGTGCCTTCATAATCAGAGGAAAGGAGAAAGAAAACAATCTCAGAAGCATTCGTTTCTTTTCCGTTTCACCAACCATAAAGCCGGGCCTTCAGTCTCACTACCTTCAGGATTCTTTCGGGGTTTTTAGCAACCACTTTAGAACCACCTGTATGCTAAGTTGAGAATTGCCACCACAAAAGAAAACACTGTAGTGAAGAACCGGCTGGGAAAAAAGCGTACACCAAGAGAAGCCCCGGCCTTTCCGGAGGCGGCGGTGGCGATGGTTTCTCCTACAATCCCTAAGTGGCTTAAAAGAGTTCAAATTCTCAGAGCACATGATTTGTGTTTCTAACTCCGGTGGTTTCTGGATTCACAACCCAAGGTGTTCCTTCTCACGCACAGTCCACGGCGGACGTCGGCCCCGCAGCCCCTGTTGGTGGTGCATTCCCGCGTCCCCCCAAAACGCCCCGTGCAACGGAGGCGCCCCAGCCGCTCGCGCCAGCCTCCGGGACTGGAGCACCAGCCCCGCCCTCGCTGACCCCCGCCTGTTTAGCGGGACCCGCAAGTAGAGGCTTCCCTTCCTAGCAGGAGGCAGGGACGTTGGCCCCGGCGCCTAAGGACGTCGTCGAGGCGCATCCCCAGGGGTGGCGGCTCGCCGCGTCCGCGCGGGGCCGGCGAGGAGTCCGGCCAGTGCACACGACTCCCGGGGCTGCCCCTCCCCGGCCATGCCCCGCGTGTGTCTCCGCGGCCCGCGTCCGCCGCCAAGGGTCCTCGCCCCCGGCCCGGCGCGTTCGCTCCAGCCCAGGGGCCAAGCCGGAGGCGGAAGGGCCAAGGTGGGCGCCTTCACTCCCCGCCTCGGGCGCCCCTGAGGTGCC